>NW_022589759.1:6276514-6381850 GCF_004348235.1 Phoca vitulina
TAGGGATGGGGTGGCTGGGTGATAGACATTGGGGAGGGTATGTGCTATGGTGAGCGCTGTGAATTGTGCAAGACTGTTGAATCACAGATCTGTACCTCTGAAACAAATAATGCAATATATGTTTAAAAAAAAAGAAAAAGAAAAAGAAGAAGATAGCAGGAGGGGAAGAATGAAGGGGGGGAAATCGGAGGGGGAGATGAACCATGAGAGACGATGGACTCTGAAAAACAAACTGAGGGTTCTAGAGGGGAGGGGGGGTGGGAGGATGTGTTAGCCTGGTGATGGGTATTAAAGAGGGCATGTACTGCATGGAGCACTGGGTGTTATACACAAACAATGAATCATGGAACACTACATCAAAAACTAATGATGTAATGTATGGTGATTAACATAACAATAAAAAGTTTTTTAAAAAGGAAAATGAACGTGAAAATGTATGGAACGAAATACACACAAGTACAGGTCAAGTTGGGGAAATCTGAATAACACTGGTGGATTATCATTATTAGTATGCTGCTTATAATATTGTACTATAGTTTTGTAAAATTTAACCATTGGAGGAAACAGGGTAAAGGGTACATAAGATCTCCATTCTTTCTTAAAACTTTAGGTAAATCTATGATGATCTCAAAAATTTCAATAAAAAAAGAGCATAACATCTGCACCCTTGTGTTCATTGCAGCATTATTTACAATGGCCAAGACATGGAAAAACCTAAGTGTCCATCAGTGGAGGAATGGATAAAGAAAACTTAGTATATATATGCAATGGAATATTATTCAACCGTTAAAAATTAGGAAGGAAATCCTGCCATTTGCACCAACATGGATAGACTTTGAGGATCTTGAGGGCCTCGAGGGCATTATGCTAAGTGAAATAAGTCAGAAAGAAAAGAAATACTGTGTGATCTCACTTTATAGATACAGGGAATGGGTTGATGGTTACCAGAGGTGGAGGGTGGGGTGAAATGCGTGAAGGTCAAAGAGTACAAACTTCCAGTTATAACATAGGTAAGTTCCAGGGATATAATGTACAACATAGTGACAGTTAATGATACCATATTATATATTTGAAAATTTGCTAAGAGAGTAAATCTTAAAAATTTTCATCATAAGAAAAAGAAATTGTATCTATATGAGGTGATGGATGGTAACTAACCTTTTGTGGTAATCATTTTGCAATATACACATATATCATATCAGTATATTATGTACCTTAAACTAATACAAGGTTATATGTCAACTATATCTCAATAAAACTGGTGGGGGGGATGGGAAGAGCATAGGCATTGAAGAAGAGAGACCCAGAATAATTCAATTATCATCCTTATTCTTACATGATTATTAAAACTTTGGTCTGGCTCACATAATTTCGTTTTGGGAAATACTCGTCCTTACCCCCTTGTTTTTGTAGGAAGACTATTGATTAATGGTTCTGTCTTCCTCATTGAAAGGGGCAGACTGGCCCACCACAATACTCCATTCCCTGGACCAGGAGATTGGGTTGGGGCTGAGCATGTGATCTCAATTGAGCCAGAGTCCTGAGGGTGGTGGAAGGGAGATGACCTTATTGTTTATTCCTGGCTATGTGAGTATGATAATGGTGGAAAACTGGAACTCCCAGGGGTCATTTCTGCTACCACATTGGAGAAGGTAAGCAAAGGAAAGCAGAGGAGCAAGAAAGGGAGAGCAGTTGTTAAGTGGGGGGTTGCAAAGGGAAACAGGAAGAGGAGGTGGGGGGAAGAGCTATGATGAACCCATCTTACGAGTTAGTTCTAGTCAGTGGGTGAGCTAATTAATTCCTTTTCCCTCTTCTGTTTTAGTTTGAGGATTGACCCTGTCACTTAAAAGCAAGAGTCCTGAGGCTTAACTGAGGAAATTTCATTATAGCATCTGGCATCAAACACTAGACTCTGGGGGAGACAGAGGGGAAGAAAAAAACCCCATTAAACTTTGGTTCCTGTCTTGCCTCAGATAACCAGCTGATTTTTTTTTTTTTTTTTTTTTAAACGTAGGCCCCCACACCCAGCATGGAGCCCAACCCAGGGCTTGAACTCACACCGCTGAGATCAAGAACTCCACCCTTAACTGACTGAGTCACCCAGGTACCCCCAGCCGATTCTTTTTAAAGTTTTAGCTTCACAAAATGTTAAGAGTTTCAAACCCAGCTTTTTCCTTTTACTGGTGAGAAAGGCCCAAGAAGTTAAAGCAACATGTTCTAATTTGCAACCCAGTTTGCAGAGTTACACCCATCTCACTTCTCCACAATTTTACAGGAGAGCCTGTAATTTTATAGGAGAGCCTGGCTGGCTACCATGTCGGTTCGCAGAGGGCCGTGGGAGAGCCGATTTTGGAGCCAATGCTGCCTGGGTTCAAATCCCAGCTCTGTCACTGATGAGTAAAATCAATTAAAATCAGGAAAGTCATTTTATGTTTATGTATCTCTGTTTTTTTTCATCTGTAAATTGAGAATAATGATAGTATACGCATCACAGAGCTGTTGTGAAGGTCAAACATTTTAATATATTAGAATAGTGCCTGTCACAAAGTAAGCTCCTTATAAGAGCTTTCTTGTGTTAGGGCTACTTGAGGTTTTCAGAATTTTTCAACAGCCCAAAAGGATCCATATGTTTGGTGTTTCTTAGAATAGTAAGCGCACCTGTTTCAGACTCTCCCAGCAGTACTTGTCTATGTGGATTTCTAGGACCTATCCTAGACCTACTGAATCAGAATCTGCAAATGAAACCAATTCAAGTGATTCTTTTGAATACCAAGCCTTGAACTATTACCTTAGGGTTTTGGTCGCATATTTCTGAATATGTGCTTTCAGGGTGACATCCTGCGTTACACATGATAGGACAGGTGGTAAGAATTCATCATATCCCATATTACCAAACTACACAGAAAACATGCTTTGGACCAAACAGTTAAGACACGTTTGTCTTTTGTATGATATCGAACCCTGTGAAGTTGCCATTATTAGACCATTTCTGCCCTACAAAATGGCAGTTCTGTAAGGTTCAACCTCATAGATTCAACCTTGCTGTTAACGTTTACTAGTAGTGTCTAAGATTCCTGGGGGCATAAGATGAAGTAAGTGCAGATGTCCGAGTCTCGCTGACCGAGATCCTCACAGGGTCTCAGAGCATGCTCCCTTCCTGACTTTATGCACCCCTTCATTGCCTGTCCAATTAGATTTGTAATTTCTGTTTTTGCTCCATTCAGGTTAAAATCCTATTGCCAGAAGGCAGCAAGGCAAGAGGTTGCCAAGAACGTGGTAAGTTTATTTCCATTTCTAAGGGAAAACTTGACTTCCAAAATAGAGGGCTTATCTCTGGGGACGCAAGAGAACTCGTGAGGAACACACAAGCCTGGGTAAATGTGTGGGTTATAGCTTTAATGACCATACAGAGTACTGATGTAATTCCAAGAAGGCTAAGTCTTAGAAATCTACATACTCATCCACTAGCTGACATTAAATAAAACCAGAATGCCCAGACAGATGAATATACACTTTGTGCTTATTTTTAAATTTTGTTTTTAAATTCCAGATCTGTGGTATATAACTCAGTAAGCACAGTAGAATCACCTTGGGAACATTAAAACACAGCAAAACAAAAAACATAAACAAAAAACTTAATGCCCAGGCCCTACCCTAGAACAATGAAATAAAACAATTCTGGCAGTGGGACCTGAACATCAGTATTTAAATAAAACTCTGAAGGTGATTTTAATGTGAGGACAGTTTTTCTGAGTCAGTGGTTCTCAATGTTGGTGAGTATCAGAATCATCTGGGGAACTAATGAAGCACCCAGAGGTCAAGGTCCTTCAAGGAGAAATGAGCCTCGGCTTTTGTGGTGTTCCCACACTCCCTGGGTGAACCTGATTTACTCCTGTGACCCCAAATTTTGAGACCCTCTGTTAATTGTTTTAGAGCGATAGTTTTCATACTTAGTAGCTATTGGAATTGCCTGGGGAACTTTAAAAAAAAAAATCTATTCTTCCCCCACCTTCCCACATGATTTAATTGGTTTGTGGTTCATCATAGGCACTAGAATGTTTAAGAAGCTCCCCCAGGTGATTCTACTGTGCAGACAGTGTTGTTAAACACTTCTAGAGAACATTTCTGAAAATTTTCCATATATTTCTATCCTCTGGACATGTAAAAGCTCATACCGGCTTGAGATCTGAAAAAAAACCTAATCTCTGATTTGGCTGTAGAAGGTGCATATGATCTCAGAGGTTGGATAGAGACCTGGCAGTGTTTACCCTCGATCTAAATCTCACAGATGTGGGGGGTAAGATATGTTGTGTTTTGGGAACTGGGATTAAAGAAACTTTCTAATGCTGTGCTGGAAGAAGGGGAGTTTTTGTGAGCTGTGTAAGCCTGGATCAAAATATATTCCTTTCAAATTAGTTGAGTGAAAGCCAGGCTCAAAAGGTTGCATATTGTGTGGCTTCATTTATATGACATTCTTGAAATAAAATTACAGAGATGGAGAACAGATTCATGGTTGTCGGGGTTGGGAATGGGGTGAGGGAGTGGATGTGGCTATAAAGGGGTATCTTGGAGGATCCCTGTGATGGAACCCTTCTGTGTCTTGATTGTGTCGGGAGTTACAGGAAGCCCACACGTAAGTGAGTGCAGATATAACTGGTGAAATCGGAGTAATTCTGTGCACTGCAGCAATGTCCTTTACATGGTTTTTAAAATTTAAATTTGGGGCGCCTGGGTGGCTCAGTCATTAGGCGTCTGCCTTCGGCTCGGGGCATGGTCCCGGGGTCCTGGGATCGAGCCCTGCATCAGGCTCCCTGTTCTGTGGGAAGCCTGCTTTTCCCTCTTCTACTCCCCCTGCTTGTGTTCCCTCTCTCGCTGTGTCTCCCTCTGTCAAATAAATAAATAAAATCTTTTTAAAAAATTAAATTAAATTAAATTTAAATTTAAATTCAATTTAATTAACATATACTGTATTATTAGTTTCAGAGGTAGAATACAGAACCCAGTGCTCATTCCATCAATTGCCCTCCTTAATACCCATCACCCAGTTACCCCATCCCCCACCCACCCCCCCCGCAGCCATGTTTGTTTCCTGGAGTTAAGAGTCTCTCATGGTTTGTCTTCCTCTCTGTTTTTGTCTTATTTTATTTTTCCTTCCCTTCCCCTATGTTCATCTATTTTGTTTCTTAAATTCCACATGAGGGAAATCATATGGTATTTGTTTTTCTCTGACTGACTTATTTTGCTTAGCATAATACCCTCTAGTTCCATCCACGTCATTGCAAACACACACACACACACCGCTATATAGATATAGATATAGTTATAGATAAACACACACCACATCTTTATCCATTCATTGTCGATGGACATCTGGGCTCTTTCCATACTTCGGCTATTGTGGACATTGCTGCTACAAACACTGGGGTGCAGGTGCCCCTTCGAATCACTGTTTGTATCCTTTGGATAAATACTTAATAGTGCAATTGCTGTGTCGTAGGGTAGCTCTATTTTCAACTTTTTCAGGAACCTCCGTACTGTTTTCCAGAGTGGCTGCACCACATAACGTGGTTTTGATACTCCATGGTTATGCAAGATGTTATTAGGGGAGATGGGGTGAAGGGTAAAGAGAACTTCCTTGTACATATCCTTGCAACTTCCTGTGAATCTATAGTTATTTCCAAATAAAAGTTTAAAAAATACATACTCCCTTTAAGACAGGCTTAACAAGGGAGAATTCCTTAGCTCCCATGTAGGTCTTTGGCTGAATAAAGGTCCATAAAGTCTCCTAAAATTTTGGTAAATAAAAGTAAAAATTTAAGTTTTTGAAGTTTGTCATTGGAAGCCAAAAAGTAAGGCCTGGCTTATTTGAAATTTTAAAAGATGAGAAATCCTCCTGGACAAGCTAGAGCTTTAGAAACATCTGCCAAGGGTGCAACCACATTTAAAGTGACAGTATACTTCTTTCCTGATGAGGGAGCAGAAGGCAAGCTGAGGACAAAGCACAAGCTGACACCCCACAAATCCCACCCCCACTACTCCTGGGTGGGATGTGTGACATTCCTCCAGGAAGCTCCCAACTGTCTTAATGTTAATGCCTTACTAAAGGGAAAAACAACCTGAACTTGACAATGGCAAGGGCCTCCAGTATCTTGGAGGTCCTCTTTAGCATATGAAAATCCTTTTGAAACCTCCCTTTTCCTTACATCCCCCAACTCCCAAGTATATAATCAACCACCCCTCACAATCCTGGTGCAGCAGCTCTCTCTTCCCACGGGTCCTGTCCCGTGCTTTAATAAAACCACGTTTTTGCACCAAAGACTTGTCTCCAGAATTCTTTCTTGGCCATTTGCTCCGGACCTCACCCCACCAACCCTCACCTATATTCCAAAACTGTATCATTTCTCACTCTATCCCACGCATACCCCCATCGCAGATGTGGCTAATGTAAAAACAAAACTGCACTTAGCGCAGTACTTGCTTAGGACATACCAAAATTGAATGTTAGGTTTCCCCACAACAGATTCTAAGTAGCCAATTCTAATAAAATACTTGGGGTGACTTACTTACCCAGTCACCAATGGGATTTATTTTAACCAACCACGTACAGACCTATAGACTCTTTCTGATGTGGGAAACAAAGGCAGAAGAAATGTAGATGAAATTAAACGTCCTTATAACTTGCAGCTCATTGACAAATGCTTTAGGCAGGTGGAGTATAAGGTTCTTCCAGGAAACTCCTGACAGTCTTAATGGGAAAAACAACCTTAGCTTGACACTGGCCAGGACTCCAGTATCCCAGGAGTCTTCTTTAGCATATGAAAATCCTTTTGGAATTCCCTTTGTCTTTACTTCCCCCAACCCCAAAGTATATAATCAATTGCTCCTCACAGTAGCTCTTTCTGTTCATGGGTCCAGTCCCCGTGTTTTACTAAAACCACCTTTTTGCATCGAAGACGTCTCAAGAATTCTTTCTTGGCTGTCCACTCCAGACCCCAACACTACTCCAAATCACATCGTTTCCACCCTCTCTCGTAACTGCAAACTTTCTATCCTTACTTAGTGTAGCCACCATGACTATAGCGTCCCACCCTTTCTCCAGAAGATTCCACATTCTACCACCTAGTTTGTCTGTCTCAGGGAAATATTCAGTGACTTTGTTCCCTGGCAAGTGAATAAACTCAGCGTCCATGTTGTTGACACTGTTGATGTAGTTTTGGAATACAGGTGGGGTTTGGTGGGGTGAGAAGGTTGTTCTTCCCTCTAGTAAGGCATTAACATTAAGACAGTTGGGAGCTTCCTGGAGGAATGTCACACACATTCCACCCGGGACAGGTCGGGGGGAGGTTGCAGGATGTCAGCTTGTGCTTTGTCTTCAGTTAGCCTTCTGCTCCCTCATCACTGTTGGTCATGGACTAAAAATGAGGGAAACTTGAAGTTACAATTTTGGAGCTTTCAAAAGACCCCCTCTCTCTCTCTGTGCTGAGGCATGGACTTTTCCTGACTCCCTTGGTATGGCATAAGCAGTAAGTTAGCAACATATCCTAAGGTTCTACCAGCCAAATGGCCCTGGTGTCCCTCGAGATAACACGGGACCTCAAAAACTCTTCAGCACTGTCTGATCACTACCTACCTGATCCTCTCTTTTCTACCTAAAGCTAGCATATCGGTACATAGGAATTATGGGAGTCAAAGGGTTTTGCAAGTGGATGCCCCAGCAGGGGACGGAAATATTGCAACCTTTCAGCCTGAGGCTGTTGATACTGTGATTTATAATAAGAGATATATATTTGGCCCATTTCTAGCACAGAGCTCCTAAAACCCTTGGAATTTCCTAAGTGATGACCTCATCAGATGTCTTTTGTTATGTTAATAATGAGTGACAAGAACTCACCTAAGGGCGGGGACTGGTTGCCAAGGGAACCAACCAGGTGATTCAAGGGGCAGAACTTTCAGTCCTTCCCCAACCCCCCAGCTCCTGGGAGGGGAGAGGGGCTGGAGATTGAGGTCAATCATCAATGGCCAAAAGATTTAATTACTAGTGCCCAAGTAATGAAGCCTCCATAAACACCTAAAAGGAAGAGGTTTGGAGAGTTTCCAGACTGGTGAAAACATAGATTCAGAGAGTATGGAAGCTCCCTGGCCTTTCCCTATGCCTTGTCCTATGTATCTCTTCATCTGGCTGGTGATTTGTAGCCTTTAATATTCTATGTAATAAACTGGTAATCCAGTAAGTAAGCAGGTTTCCTGAGTTCTATGAGCAGCTCTAACAAATTAATTGAACCCAAGGAGAAGGTCCCTGGAACCTTCCTTCTATAGCTGGTGGGTCCGGAAGCACAGGTGACAAACTGGCATCTGAAGTAGGGGGTGGGGGGGATGTCTTGTAGGACTGAGCCCTTAACCTGTAGGATCTGATGTTATCCAGGTAGATACTAGCAGAATTGAGTTGAATTACAGGACTCCACAGTGGAATTGGGTATAGGACACATTTATAGGGTGACAAAAAGAAAAACCATAGGCCCAAAATGGAGTCACTTATGCTAGGCCACATCACCCAATGAGGCTTAATACCTAACCTAATTACATTTTGAACCTCCTACAGAAATATAGTCTTAACTGGGTCAGTCAGGAGTTTTCTGGTCAACACCAATGAGGTAATCTGTCACGAGGGCCCTCTCCATTCCCCCACCACCACCCCCAAAGGAAGATGAAGACTTGATAAGACCCTCTGCTCTTCCCCCTAAGGGAAAGTGAATTTATCTGAAACAATCCTTTCTTTTGCTAATAATCTCCGTGCCCCACTCTCCTTCCTATAAAAACCTTCCGTTTTGTACAACTCCTCAGATTTCCCCTTTACTTGCTAGATGGGGTGCTGCCTAATTCATGAATCAGTTAATAAAGCCAATTAGGTCTTAGAAATTTGCTCTGTTGAATTTTTGTTCTTTAACAAGGGGTCCCAAAGTCCCATGCCCACAGCAGCTGTCTCATTCTCTAATACCTTCCTAAGCCAGAACTCGGATGACCTTGTTTTAGGAAAATGTAATGCGGGCTCCCAGCCAGTTTCTCCCTCCTCCAAGGTCATCTGGAGTCAACTCAAGTAACAAAGTCCATTCCTTTATTGAGCTTTTCTAAGCTGAAAATACAGACTAAGCACGTGGCCCCAAGAGAAGCAGGTTTGCTAATCTCCTTTAGGCTTGGTTCACAGAAATTTGAGACTAATAGCATTTGGTTGTTCCTTGTAATCCGACAGTCCCTGGGGATGTGACAAACCATTTGAATATCAAAGTCAAAGTCTGGGACCTTGTCATTCAAAGTGTGCTTGGGAGCCAGGAGCAGCCCTTGGAAGCTGTTAGAAGTGCAAATCCTCAGGTCCCACTCCAGTGCTGTTGAATCAGAAATCTGGGGGGTGGGCACAATTTTTTTTCTTATTGTGGTAAAATGCATATAAAATTCACCATATAATCTTTTTAAGGTACACAATTCAGTGGCATTTAGTATATTCACAATACCATACAACCATCACTGCTATCTAGCTCATTCTCATTGTCTCAAAAGAAAAACCTATAACCATTAGGGGCACAGCTGGTTAAGCATCTGGCTCTTGATTTCAGCTCAGGTAGTGATCTCGGGGTCTTAATCTCAGGGTTATGAGTTTGAGCCCTGGGACAAGCGCGCATAAAGCCCCCTGTCCGGCCCGGAGTCAGGCTCCACACTCAGCCCTGAATCTGCTTAAGTTTCTCTCTCCCTCTCCCTCTGCCCCTCCCTGCCATACTCATCTGTTCTCTTGCTCTCTCTCAAATAAATAAATAATCGAGAGAGCGGGAGAGAGAAAGAAGGGAGGGAGGAAGGGAGGGAGGGAGGGAGGGAGGGAGGGAGGAAGGAAGGAAGGAAGGAAGGAAGGAAGGAAGAAAGAAAGAAAACAACCCTGTAGCCATTAATCAGTCCCTTCTTATTCCATCCTCCCGCCCCTGACAAAGGCTAATATGCTCTCCATCTCTCTGGATTTACCTCTTTTAGACACTTCATATAAATAGGATCATCCAATATGTGGCTTTTTGTGTCTGGTTTCTGTCACTTACCATAATCTTTTCAAGCTTCATTCATTCTGTACCATGTATCAGTGCTTCATTCATTTTTATGGATTAATAATATCCCATTGTATGAATAGATGACGTTTTGCTTATCATTTCATTAGTTAATGAACATTTGGGTTGTTTCCACTTCTATTATGAATCATGAATGCTATAAACAACCATGTACAAGTTTTTGTTTGAACACCTGTTTTCTGTTCTCTTGAGTATATGTAGGAATTGAATTGCTGGGTCATATGGTAATTCTATGTTTAAGTCGTTATGGAACTGCCAAGTGTTTCCATAGAGGCTGGGCGATTTTATGCTCCCATCAGAACTCATGAGTGTTCCAATGTCTGCACACCCTTGCCATCAAGTGTTGTTTTCTGGTTTTTGTTTTGTTTTGTTTTTTGTAGCCATCCTAGTGGATATGAAATGCTATCTCACTGTAGTTTTGATTTACCGCAGTTGTTTTTAACTAGCCCTCCTGGTGATTCTAATGCATCGGAAACTTGAAAAAGTTGTCCAGGGACCAATAGCATCCACTCAGAAGCTAGTTTTAGAAATGCAGAGTCTTAGACCAATTAACACTGTTCAGTCAAATTCTGCATTTTAATAAGATCCCCAGGTGATCACGACATACCTTGGCGTTTGAGAAGCGCTGGTGAAGGAGACATCCCTAATTGTTAACACTTCCTAATCATCTTTTAAATTTGCTAGAGTGAGGGTCTGTGTTTTTAATGCCCCATTTATCTAGTTTATTCTTATTGGACAGTCTGGAAAAACGAGAGGAACACAGAACTTGGAGTAAAACAGGCAAACCCAGTTTCCACCACTGACTCTTGCTCACGGGCTGGATGACCCCAGGCTAGTGTGCTTGATCTAGAAAAGGAATTAATATCTGCATCCTGCACCCATTAGAGTTAAATGACTTTAGCCATGTGTAAGCATCTAATACAAGTCAGCGCCAAGGAGTTCACTCAATCTGGTTCTACCTCCTCCCCTCCCTACACTAGCCCTGGTTATCTTATGAGAGTTTTAGGGAAGCAAATCTCAGCTTTGGCCTTCTGTCACATCAATGAGCCTCTGAGGGACTGGCTAAATGATTTGCCAGATGATTTCCTTAAGGCAGCCAGTTGGCAAGAAGTTTAGGATTGATCCCACAGTCAACTTCCCTGGACTAAGTAGGACCTTGCTTAAGGCTGGAACTGTGAATTCTATGGGATACTTATAATTTATAGACTTGTAAGAATCTCTAGGGCCACTTACTTTTGGTGTAAAGTAATTTTAATGCATTTTCAATAGCTCGGTGGGGTGGGCACCTATTACTGTCTCTCAGTAGAGAAGTCCCTTTTACTAGGGTACTTTCTATGCACTAGTAGCTATTACTTTCTAAGCACTCAGAACCCACAGTGCGTTTAAATCTCCAGCCAAGACCAGAGGTTCTCGACTAGGGGCTGTTTTGCACGCGCATGCGCACGCGTGTGCACACACACACACACACACACACACCTCCCCCCAGGGGACATGTGGCAACACTACTTGCATCTACTGGGTAGAGAACACAGTCACTGCTAAACATCCTGGAATGCATCAGGCATCCCCACATAGAAAGACTTAGCCTCTCCCCAGATATCAATACTACTGAAGTTGAGAAACACTGCCCTAGACTCAGGGGCTGCATCAGCCTATCACAGACAGATGATAAAATGGACTCTTAGAGAAGTGGGGTGACCTGCCTGCGATCACCCAGCTAGTGATAGAAGAGCAGGATTCAAACCACAACTGGCTCAAAATCCCTGAGGCTGGAGTTGTTTTATAATGTTTGTTTTCAACCGTTCCCGTTCAAGCACAGCTTGCAACTGTTTATTCTGCAATTTAAGAGGAAAACTGTCCAGAAAAGGCTTTTAGACCTCTCAAAGATTTTTCTCCTGCCCTTTGTACAATCAATCAGAGCCACCTCCCAATTCCTCCGAGACTTGTTTAAATATTTATCCAACTGCCTTGCAGGGATTTGGGTTAAAGAGCTATTCCACTTCTGAGAGGGATGATAAACACACTGATAGGGTTAAGATTGTCCCAGAGCAGGTGTGGTGGGAGGTGGAAATATTGACTTGGAGTTATCTGCCCAGGGACTAGTGTGTGACAGGGAGCAGCAGGATGAAGGTAACTCAGTGTCACAGTCCGGGGTGGCCGTGCCAGTACGTGCAGGATAGAAAGCCACAGGCACACATAGAGCCAGCCTGTCCCCCAGAGAGGCCCCTTAGGTCTGCCACCTGCCAGGTGTGAGGCTCCTGCTTACGTGCACGTCATTGCATGTGGTATCACCATGGCCCTAAGAAGCAGCAGTTCTTATGCCCATCGTCCTATGAGGACACTTGCACCCAGAGGCTCAGGACCTCGGTCTGGGCCACTCAGTTGCCAGTGATAAAGACAATATCAAAACCTGGAGGCAGTTTGTTTCCATGCTGTGTGGCTGGCTTCCTCTTCTTTCTGAAATCTGATTCTACCTGCATAGCTACATGGTGTCTCTCTCACTCTTTCTGTTTCTTGTTCCTTTCTTCAGGGATGGGAGATGTGCAAGGGAAGGGTGTACTTATAATGTGGTTGACCCCTCTGTGTATCTTCTAGAAAAGAGTTTAAAGAAGCTATGTTTCTTCCCTGCCCCAATCCTAGAACTTCCCAGCGGTAGGAGTAGAGTTAGATGTAGGCTCTTTGACCTCATCCCCACCTGGGAATGGGGGTGAGGCTGGAGCAAGCATTCAGCAGTGGGGCTAGTAGGAAGAGGAAGATGGTGGAGGTGATACCGTTGGGAAGATTCCTTGAGGTTCTTGGCCTTGTGGTTGACATGGTGGTAAGACCTGCACCAGCTGAATCAGCAGGGGAGGCTGTAGCTTGGTGAGTCAGAACATGAAGCCAAAGTTCAAATTCGAGCTCTAGCTGGAGGGCCAGTCACATAACTCTTCTGGACCTCGGTTTTCACAGCTGCAAAATGGGGATACTAATACTATGCAAGGTTGTTGGGATCATATATCTGATAGTACCCCAAAAATGCTTGAAGCATAAGGAATGCTTTGTAACAATTGTTAATATTTATTAGATATCCACTACATGCCAGGCACTGTTCTGAGTATTTTAACATCAGTTCTAACGGTGACGACTGTCCTGTGAGATAGGTTCAGTTATTACCCTCATTAACTCTGAGAAGATAAAAAATCAAAGTGCAAAGAGCTTAACCTGACACTCAAGGTCACAGAAGGTGATAGTAATAGCTAACTCTTACATAGAATTTTCAGTGTGCACACAATCACTTGCACGTGAATGTTCATTGCCATGTTACTCCGAGTAGCAAAAATGTGAATGTCCATCCACTGATGAATGGATAAACAAAATGTGGCCTGCCATACAGTGGGAAACTACTCAGCTTTAAAAAGGAATGGAGTTCGGATACATGCTTATAAGACGGATGAACCTTAAAAAGATGAACGAGGAAAGATTGCGGAACCAGCAGGGGGAGGGAGAAACTCAACCAGAGGAGAGGTGTCTAGCGGCTGAAGATTTTGGGGAGGAGAAAAGAAGCATCTAAAAGGGTTTTCATTAAAATGAGTTTTGTGGGGCAGTAGCTCCTTCTGCCCATGGGTCCTGTCCCTGTGCTTTAATAAAATCACCTTTTTGCACCAAATAAATAAATAAATAAATAAGTAAATAAAATGAGTTTTGTGGTATAGGATATAACCCTTTCTTCAATCTTTGCACAAAATCTTTTTTTAATTTAAATTTTAGTTAACATACAGTGCAATCTTGGTTTCACGAGTAGAATTCAGTGATTCATCACTTACATACAACGCCCAGCACTCATCACAACAAGTGCCCCCCTTAATACCCATCACCCATCCAGCCCATCCCCACCTCCGCCTCCCTCCATCAACCTTCAGTTTGTTCTTTGTTGTTAAGAATCTCTTAGGGCTTGTTTCTGGCTCTCCTTTTTTTCCCCCCCGTCCCATATATTCATCTGTTTTGTTTCTTAAATTCCACATAAGAGTGAAATCATATGGTGTTTGTCTTTGACTGACTTATTTCACTTAGCATTATACACTCACTCCATCCACACCGTGGCAGATGGCAGGATTTCATTTTTTGATGACTGAGTAATATTCCATTGTCTATATACACCACATCTTCTTTATCCATTCATCAGTCAATGGACATTTGGGCTCTTTCCATAGTTTGGCTATTGTTGATAATGCTGCTATAAACATCGGGGTGCAAGTGTTCCTTCGAATCTGTATTTTTGTAGCCTTTGGGTAAATAGCTAGTAGTGCAATTGAAGGATCATAGAGTAGCTCTATTTTTAACGTTTTGAGGAACCTCCAAACTGTTTTCCACAGTGGTGGACCAGCTTGCATTTCCACCACAGTACGAGAGGGTTCCCCTTTCTCCGCATCCTCACCAACACTTGTTGTTTCTTGTGTTGTTAAATTTAGCCATTCTGACAGGTGCACAACGTCTTGAATAAAATCTACGCTAAAGATCTGAGCCAATCTGACATTGGCTTTGCTTTTGGGGGAATGCAATAAAGTGCTAAGTATTGATTCCATACAATATAAGACGGATGAACCTTAAAAAGATGAACGAGGAAAGATTGGGTGAAAGAAAGGGTGAGGAGAAAAAGCTGTCCATGCAGCCCGGGGTTGCATAAGTGTGTCAAGATTTCGAGAAAGTAAAATGTTTGGAATAGGAAATTAGGTACATATGATAAGTTATTCATCAGAAATAATTCAAGTTTGACATAGAGAAAGAGCCAAATTAGGATTGTAAAGCATGTACTTATCACTGCAGGAGGAATTGATGGCACCTTGTTGCTTAAGTTGAATCAAATGTTGACAGTTCTTCAGGCATTTCTACTATAATATTGGAATTGAACACATTGGCCAAATAAAGTTGAAATTGAAAAAAAAAAAAAAAAGAATTGATGCCTTACTACGAAGGATGTCTGTCTGGGAGTTCAAACTCCCAAAAGATATCCTCCAGGAGTGCCTAGAAGGCTGGGGGCAGAGTGAGCTTTGATATGGATAGCCAGTACCAGGTATTAGAAAGGAAGGCCAGCCCTACAGTCCCCCACTCCCCCACCACCGCCCCACCCCCACTAGTGGGGAAGGCAGGGAGGAGGTGTAGATGTACCTCCATCCACCTTTAAAGAAACTGGGATGGGCCCAGAGGTATTACTTTGTGGCAAATTACCACAGACTTAGGGGCTTAAACAATAAAAATGTATTATCTTACAATTCGGAAGGTCAGAGGTTACACTGGGCTAAAATCAAGGTGTCAGCAGGGCTGCAATCCTTCTGGAGTCTTCAAGGGAAAGTCAGTTCCCCTGATTTTTTCTGCTTCTGTAAGGTGCCTGCATTCCTTGGCTCTGGGTCCCTTCCCCCATCTTCCAATCTCTCTTTGACTCTGACCCTCCTGCCTCCCTCTTATAAGGACTCTTGTATCGGAACCATCTAGATAATGCAGGATAATCTTGCCATTTCTAGATCCTTAACTCAATCATACTGGCAAGGCCCCCTTTTGCCAGGTAAGGTCACATATTCCAGGTTCCAGGAATTAGGATGTACATGGATTTGAGGAACCACTATACTGTCTACCAAACCAGTTACCTACCTACTCACACCAGCCTGAGATACTTTTTGGGGGATTATTTGTTATGCAGCAATGGATAACTGGAACAGAATGATTGATTCCAGCTCAGCTCCTCCTGGCTGAAGCAAACTTCCATGATAAATCTACCCCACTGAAATTCTTGTCATGCAGAGGGTGGTAGGGGTACACCAGGCTCAAGACAACCTGATGGGTCAGGGCTACCATGAGCTCCTTTAAAGAACACTTATTAGTGACTGATTGCCTGTCTCTCTCCATGACCCCTACTTCAAAATGAGAAAAATACCAGGGATGAATTCCCAGATAAGCACGTTTTCCAAAATTGCTATTATATCATTAACTTTGCCAAGAGATGCATCAAGTTGGCATTAAGGTGGATGCTAATTTCTATGGATTGGTTGGTTATTTATTGTCTTTTATCCATGCTTTGACTTTCCTGATCCCCCCATGTTACATTCTAGCTCCTTATCGCCCTGCTCAAAATCTTTTCCATTGTTTTGCAAAATTCTTGTCAGCCAAGTTGTAGGGATTCCCTTATTTTGTTTTCTGCTGAATTTCTCTGCTTCTCATCACTGAAGGAAACTATAAGCATCATTTAAGAGTTTTGCTCCTATCTTTTTACAAACGCCTGCTCTATCAGGTACATATGCTTCCCATCTGTTCTGATTTCTTGCTATTACTTTAACAACTTTATAAAATACCTTAGGTGGCTTCGGAGTCCGACAAATGAACTTATTTCTGGAGTTTCTTTGGGACATAAGGATTTAAAACTGGATGTGATAAAGGAAGACTCCATACATCTTGGTGACTGACTGGGTGGGAGAAAGGAGGGAAAGGCAGAGGGAGAAACAAATCTAAGAAGGCTCAAAGCTCTGCAATTCAACAGACAAGGAGAAGAACTGAAAGAAGGGGAGCAAGCTTTGACTTGCTGATAACAACTTTGGTTTCAGACATGTTGACTTGGTGATGATGGTAAAATGATGGAATGGAAATAGTAAGGCTGGATGTAAAGAATTTGCACATCCACGGTGAGAATAAGAGTGAAGGTATGTGATTTATTTTAACACTCAAGTTTCCCTCCAGTGGAAATATATGAGAAGAGAGTACTGAGTCTTGGCTTAGAAAAAGCTTTAGAAGGGCACCTGAGTGGCTCAGTCAGTTGAGTGTCAGACTCCTGATTTTGGCTCAGGTCATGATCTTGGGTTGTGGAATCAAGCCCCGCATCAGGCTCTGCACTCAGTGTGGAGTCTGCTTGGGATTCTCTTTCTCTTTCTCCTTCTTCCTCTGCCCCTCCCCCTGTCCACATTCTCGTGCTCTCTCTCTCTCTCAAATAAATAAATAAATATTTTTAAAAATTGCATTAAAGGGGCGTCTGGGTGGCTCAGTTGGTTGAGCGTCGGACTCTTGATTTCCGCTCAGGTCATGATCTCGGTTGGTGGGATTGAGCCCTGCATGGGGCTTTGTGCTCAGCGGGGAGTCGGCTTGGGATTCTCTCTCTCCCTCTCCTCTGCCCCTCCCCCACTCATGCATGCAAGCGCATTCTCTCTCCCTCTCTGAATACATAGATAAAATCTTTTTTAAAAAAAGGAAAGAGCTGTAGAAGCCAAGTTGAAGATGTATGAATGGGCGTCCTCTGCACTGTAAATTCTTTACTCCTTCATTCATTCATCCATGCTTCATTTATTCTCACACTTGCATTTCTTCATTTCTTCATTGAGCTTCCTATATGCCAGACACCAGGCCCATAGCATGTAGTGTGCATGTTAGGTGATAACTAAAGTAAAATCTTCTGAATGGGCTTCTCCAAGTTGAGAACAAAGAAAAGAGAAAAACTGGGGTGCCTGGGTGGCTCAGTCAGTTAATTGTCTGCCTTCGGCTCAGGTCAGGATCCTGGGGTCCTGGGATCAAGCCCTGCATGAGGCTCCCTGCTCAGCAGGGAACCTGCCTCTCCTTCCCCCTGCCCTGTAGCCCCCCTGCTTGTGCTCCCTCTCTCTCTCTCTGTCAAATAAATAAATAAAATCTTTAAAAAAAGAAAGAAAAACTTTCTTGTCAATGTGTCAAGAAGCAGGTAATGATCAGTTATTTCAGTAAATATTTGTTGAATGAGTGAGGCAAGGAACATGGGAGACTTTTTCAGAAGTACCAGGCTGTGCCAGGGCACTGAGAAAGGTGAGGTTTCCACAGAGGTAAAAATTTGAAGGTGGAGTTCAGAAGAAAGATAAGGGTGAAATACTGCAAATGTGTTTTCCCAGGATTTGTTTGCTTCCACAGGTAGCAAGAAATTGGAAATACTTCAGGGTCCTCATACAAGTTAAAATATAATACTCATTGGGGCGCCTGGGTGGCTCAGTCGTTAAGTGTCTGCCTTCGGCTCAGGTCATGATCCCAGGGTCCTGGGATCCAGCGCCGCATCGGGCTCCCTGCTCTGCGGGAAGCCTGCTTCTCCCTCTCCCACTCCCCTTGCTTGTGTTCCCTCTCTCGCTGTGTCTCTCTCTGTCAAATAAATAAATAAAATCTTTAAAATATATATATATATATTTATATATATATATATATATATACACAATACTCATTGCTCTTAACCACCTTAAGACTTCTCTCTCCCCATTCTCTTTCTCCTCCTCCCTCCCTCTTTTCCTTCCTTCCTTGCTTCTCTCCTCCTCAGGCCAACCAACAACTTAGTAACACACACTCACATAGTAGCTAAGTTCAAGGAAATTGAGTGAAAGCCAGGAAAGGGAGTATGATGGACAACGATAATTGCCTAGTTAATACAAAGAACATCCCCTCAAAAAACAATGAAACAAAATAAAATAACTACTGGATGCCTCATTAAAAAAAGAAAATATTCTTTGGAACCAACTGATCAAACAGAGACAAACAGTGTTCCTCTATTCAAAAGCAGGATCCTAGAGTCCAAGCCCCCGCCCCCTTGGCTTCCCCTTCACCCATGCGGTGTCCTGAAAGACAACTCCAAGGACATTCCCAAAGCCAAGTCAGGATCTAAGGAACCCCAGTTGGAAAATAAAACCTGTCCCAGAAGAAAGGATGTGTTATGGCATACATGAGCATTGTTTATGGAAGGGAGGTTGTTAAACCCTGGACTCAAGTTGCTGATTCTCTGTTCTTTGAAATGGAAAAAGATGAGTCATCAAATGTCACATCTGACCCAACTGCCTTGAGATTGTAAAATGATGGGAAGGATCTTAGGGAAAGCTCCAGTGGGCAGCCAACCAAGACGTGAGCTCCGGCTGTGCCAACAGTGGAGACACTTGCCTACTCATCTCACAGGGAACAACAGAGTGTGCCCAGTTCAAAGAGGGTTGAAAACGGATTACCAATAGCTCTGTGTGGGATTTCCTGTCCAAATCCAGGAAGCTTATGTGCTATGAAGATATATAAAATCCTAAATCCCCGGTAATGAATAGATGAGTTGAGAGGTAATAGTTTATACATGAAAGGATTTGAAAGACAAGGTTTTATTGTATTAAGATCAACGGTAAACATAGAATTTGACTAATCTTGACCCAGCCCTGCAGGAGCTTGTCCTGCTTTCTCGTTTGGCGCACAAAGAATGTAACAAGCCAGGTCTTGCACAACACGCATCGCACAACCTTGAGGGAAAAGGCCAACTCACCTGCCATGCTGCTGATGTTCACCAGCCTGCCCTTGGATTTCCTAAGAAGAGGCAAAAATGCCTTCGTGACCTCCACAGCCCCGAAGAAGTTCACAGCCATGCATTTTTTGTACTCAGTCATGGGAATGAGCTCCCCGTCGGCTGGTAAGCCAATGATCCCAGCATTGTTGACCACAGCCCACAGTCCTGAGGACAGAAAGGAATGGCTTTGATGTCCAGTGATGCTGAAGAGCAGGAGGATTTTTAACACTTGAAGCTCTGGAGTGTAAAAGGCCCCTTTGAGATTTAGGATCTAGGCAGACAACTCAAACCCTTGGACCTTAAACTCCTTGAACACCTAAAACTACCTACTCTGGGGGGTTGTGTGGAGAGTAAATTTGAAATAGTAAGCGGTGGGTTTTTGGAGGAATTTTCTCTTCCTTAAAGCACTTCCCTAGATATAGCTAGATATTTGCGGTATCTGGGGACAGAGGACACAGCAAGGGGGAGAGTAATAAAAGCCTATACCATGTTTCTCCCTCAAAGGACTGTGTAGAGACAGTCTAATATCTTGAGGACCAGGCAGGATGATATACGAGCCTTATCCCTAGGCTAGAAGAGATCCCCTAATTCAGGGAAACAGGAAAACTAGGGAGGTGCCAAGAACTAAGAAGACTGCAGAGTCCCTGAGCCCTAGTCCCTTCCCCAACCAGCCTAATCCTGTTGATTGCATCAGAATCACCAGGAAGGCTTGTTCAAACAGATTGCTGGGTCCCACCTCCAGAGAATCTCATTTAGGGTGTCTGGGATGGGACCTGAGAATCTACATTTCTACCAGGTTCCCAGGTGATGTTGAGGCTGCAGGTCTGGACCACATCCACAAGTAGTGGTTTTCAACCTTAACTGCATGTTAGAATCACCTGGGGGGCTTTTTAACGCCCCACCCCCACCCCCCAATGCCCAGCCACATCCAAGCCAATTAGATCAGAAATTCTGGGGTAGGGGAGAGAAGGGACCTTGACATGGAATTTAAAAATTCCCCAGGTGATTCCAATGTACAAATAAGCTTGGGAACCATGGCCCTAAGAAGCAGGGAAGAGGTAATACAAGAACTCCAGATCTTTTACACGGGGCAGGATCTGTAGCAGAGGTGAGTGACCTGGGTCCTCTTTACCCGACAGAGGTGACAGAATCTGGGGTATGTTTAGTTAGGCAGACCTGAAGCAGATTCTCTGAGTTCCCTGAGCCTCAGCGTGGTTTAGAATAATGATCCTCAAGATGAGGTCCAGGACCAGCAGCATCAAATGGGAACTTAGAAATGCAAATTCCAGGGGCATCGGGACAGCTCAGTCTGTGAAGCATCCGACTCTTGGTTTCGGCTCAGGTCATGAGCTCGGGACCATGAGATGGAGCCCCGCTTTGGGCTCTGTGCTGGGTGTGAAGCCTGCTTAAGATTCACTCTCTCCCAGGGCGCCTGGGTGGCTCAGTCGTTAGGCGTCTGCCTTCGGGTCAGGTCGTGATTCCCAGGGTCCTGGGATCGAGCCCTGCGTCGGGCTCCCTGCTCCTTGGGAAGCCTGCTTCTCCCTCCCCCACTCCCCCTGCTTGTGTTCCCTCTCTCGCTGTGTCTCTGTCAAATAAATAAATAAAATCTTTACAAGAAAGAAAAAAGATTCTCTCTCCCTCTCCATCTGCCCCTCCCCCTCCCCTTGCACATGTGCACTCTCTCTCTCTCAAAATAAAAAAAAAAAAATGCAAATTCTAGAACCCCACTTCAGACCTGTTGGATCGGAATGGCGATCAGAAATTGTTGTTGAGCTCAGCATCTGTGACAGGACATGCCCGCTCCCGCGCAAGAGCCTGCAGTGGGTACCGAAGCCGAATGAGCCTCAGCGCTAACAGAGACACAATGGCAGGAGGTCCAGCCCTTGCTGGCATCGAGGAGGTAGGTGGCAGCCAGATTGCACAAGGACTGGACAGAGCACTGGACATCTCCGAGGGAGCCAACATGAAGCACTGATGATCGAAGATGAAATGTCTCATCCCCAGGAATTTCTGGGGAAATGAGGTGAAGCTCAAACTGAAATGGTTCTTGACACACGGCAGAAAGACAGCTCAAGATAGAAACAGAGTTGAGTTGTAGAAAATAAATGACATTTCTCACGCCCCTGAGCTGGGGGTCTGACCTTTGCGCACAGTAATGACTGGGGGCATTAAGTGAGAGAATGCCCGGCTCGTAGTAAGAGCTCAACAGCTATTAGGAGGATGCTGATGGGTGCAGAGGCTGCTTGTGCTAGCCCCTCCAGATGATGGTTTTAATGCACTCAGCCTGATGCACACCTTTGACAGGCAACATTCAGGCAGCAGCTTGAGGTTGCACTAGAATGGGGGTGAGCAAACGTTTTCTAGGAAAGGCCAGATAGTGACTGTTTTAGTTGACGCGCTACTGTTTCAGCTCTGCCATTTTAGCGTAAGAGCAGCTGTAGACCTCATCTGTAGATGAATGAAAATGGGAGCAGGGCTCCAATAAAACTTGATTTATGGACATGGACATTTGAATTCCATTTAAATGTCACTTGCCAAAATAATATTCTTCTTCTGATTGTTTTAACTGGGTGGCTCAGTTGGTTGAGCATCTGACTCTTCATTTCAGCTCAGGTGGAGATCTCAGGGTCATGAGATCAAGTCCCGCATCAGGCTTCCCAGGGTGTGGAGCCTGCTTAGGACTCTCTCTCTCCTTCTCCCTCTGCCCCTCCTCCCCAGTCCCCACCACCTGCTGGCGCTCTCTCTCTCAAAAATAATAATAATAATAAATAAAAATAAAAATGTAGCATGAGAGAGCTTGGTAGTGATGGAACAGTTCTGTGTTTTGATTGTGGAGTTTTTGCACAAAGCCACACACACACACACACACACACACACACTTGTATATATAGCTGGCAAAATCTAAATAAGCTCCGTGGATTATACCAACGCCCGTTTCCTGGTTTTGATATTGTACCATAGTTATGCAACATGTTAACATTGAGGGAGACTTGGCAAAGCATGCACAGGAATTCTCTGTACATTTATTTGCAACTTCCTGTGAATCTACAATTCTTTCAAAATAAAATGTTAAAAAAAATAATAAACCAGGGCCATAGTTTGCCAACCCCTGCCATAGAATTTTAAGCTGGCCGGGGCGCCTGGGTGGCTCAGTCGTTAAGCGTCTGCCTTGGCTCAGGTCATGGTCCCAGGGTCCTGGGATCGAGCCCCACATCGGGCTCCCTGCTCAGCGGGAAGCCTGCTTCTTCCTCTCCCACTCCCCCTGCTTGTGTTCCCTCTCTCGCTGTGTCTCTCTCTGTCAAATAAAGAAATAAAATATTTTTTAAAAAAAGAATTTTAGGCTGGCCAATAAGCTCATTATACCTGTGGGGACTTACTAAGTTTAAAAATAATATTAATTAGGGACGCCTGGGTGGCTCAGTCGTTAAGCGTCTGCCTTCGGCTCAGGTCATGATCCCAGCATCCTGGGATGGAGCCCAGAATCTAATCAGGCTCCCTGCTCAGCGGGAAGCCTGCTTTTCCTTCCCTCTTTGCCCTTCCCCCCAGCTTGTGCTCTCTCTTGAGCGCGCACTCTCTGTCTCTCTCTCTCTCTCTCTCTCTCTCTCAAATAAATAAAATCTTAAAAAAAAAAAAGAAAAGAAAAGAAACAGAGACTGAACCCTGATGACATTGCTTAAGGATCCAGACATGCCTGAAGCCAACAGGTCTTTTCAATTAAGCATATACATTCCTTTGTACATTAGCAATTTCGAATAGGGCCATGCCACTGGCATCTGAAAGAATCCTTATGGAAACATGGATCTGGTTCTTAAGGAACCTAGCGGTGAGGAGTGGGAGATGGACAGATATTTATAATAATGCAGTAATACAAGTGTGTGCAGGACATAACAAGTGAGTGTCCGGAAGAGGAAGTGAATAATGTAACCTGGATCACGAGGAAGGTCATGCAAGAGATGTTATGTTTGAGCCAGGTCTCCTGTGGGAGTAGAATCTGCAGTTGGACAAAGTCAAGAGTCTTAGAAAAAGGGAATAGTGGGCACCTGGGTGGCTCAGTTGGTTAAGCGACTGCCTTTGGCTCAGGTCATGATCCTGCAGTCCCAGGATCGAGTCCCGTGTCAGGCTCCCTGCTCAGCAGGGAGTCTGCTTCTCCCTCTGACCCTCCCCCCTCTCATGCTCTCTCTCTCTATCTCATTCTCTCTCTCAAATAAAATAAAAATAAAATCTTAAAAAAAAAAAAAGGAATAGAGGCAAGAGTGAAATTTGGGTAAGAGGAAGCTGAATGTGCAAAGATGTGGAACATTTAGCACATTCTATTTTGGAAACCAATCAGAATTTACTGAGTAGACCATCAGGTATTGCAAATTAAGGGTTTGTCCAGGGCTATTATCCTGAAAGCCCTCAAATCCTTGTGAAGATGTTTAGATTTTATTTGGTGGTGGATAGAGAACCACTGAACCATTCAATGAGACAAAGCAAAACATCTACCACAGGCTGGCTCATGGGAGGAACACAAGACATGGAGGCTCTGTATGTCCAAGGGTTTCTGGGAGATGGGTGACATTGTAAAGTGCACATTGTAAAGATTGCTGTCCATTTGGAAAGTAATGGGAAAGGAAAGCTATTGAGGGGCCCAGGTGGAAGGTGAGGGCCTGCACTAAGCCATAGCAGCCTGGTGATGACAGAAAGGGACTGGGATGATAAAGATCTAGGAGCTAGAACTGAAGGACTCGGGACCAATAGGATTCAGGGACTGAGGGTAAGCTGCAGGTCTCAGTGACCCCCAGGCTGCTGGCTTGGATGACAGACTAGATGGCAGTACCAGGGTCGGAGCAGGGTTAAGCTCACTTGCAGACCAGCAACAGGGGAAAAGATAATGAGGTCAGGTTTTGACAAATGAGATGGGATGCCTGGCAGACAATTTTATATACATAGAAGTCCAGATGTTGAGAAGAGGGCTAAGTTGGTAATATAGATCTGGAAGTGACTGGCATACATCTCACTGTTTCTCAACTCTGGCAGAAGACTGGCATCACCTAAGGAGCTCTCAAATATACTGAGACCTGGGCCCCCAAATAGGATCTTCTTTACAGCTGACATTCCTAGCAAAAGGAGAGCAACAGTAGCAGCCCCCTTCTTGCAGGATCAGCTGAGTCCTTCCATGTAGACACTGATTTAATTGTTTGGAGGATGGTGCCCAGGCTGGGTGGGCATCATGGGTGTGCTGCCTGTGTAGCCACACAGGGTCCTGTGCTTCTGAAAGGTCTCATGCTTGTTTTAATTCTCTGTTAGCATCATCTTCAAGTCTTAATCATTTTTTTAAACAAGGGGCCCCACATAATTTTCAGCTGGGTCCTCCAAGTTATGTAGGCCATCTTGGGCCCAAGCACGGGTATTTTCAGACATTCCCTGGGTGATTCTAATGTGCAGCTGGGTTGAGAGTCCCTAGCACAGACAGAGAACAGCTTAGCCCAGATAATGTGGAGTGGGAAGCTTGGGGATGGAGCCCTTGGAAAAATTCACATCTATGGGAGGAATGGAGGAAGGGGTTCATGCAGGAGAAGCAGAAAAATGATCAGAGAACTAGGGAGGCAGTGCGGGGCGGGGGCTGGAGACCCCGAAGTTAAGACAAGGGAAGGTAATGAACACATTGAAATATTGCTGACAGGTAAAGAGCTTGGTGTTCAGGATGATATTTATTAGCTCGGCCAGACCAGTTAGCCAACGCGGGATTGAAGGTGAAGAAGTAAAAACAGGGCAGTAGGGTTCCAAAGAGCTGGACCACAAAGGAAAGGGAAGAAAAAGGGCTGTGGCTACAGGAAGAAAGTGATTGTTAAACTTTTTTTTTTTTTAATCTGATCCATGTTAATATTAGTAGGAGGAAAGCAATGGGGGGTGCGGGCATGAAGGTAAGTAATGGAAGAGCAATCAAGCCAATGTTGGACGAATGGGTTAAATAATTCTTCAAGTTCTGTGAGGATGGGCCATTCCTGACTTACTCATACCATCTTTGTGTCTGCCAGAGGCCCATGTCGGGGGGGCGGTTGAACAGGTGACAGGTGCCTGGTACAGGCGTCCTCAAGGTGTGGTCAGCAGCCAGAATGAACTAGAGGGCAGTAGCAACCAGTGTTGGTCATTTGTGAGGAGGTGGGGGGCAACTGAGGACATGGACAGATGAAGACAGTACCTCTGTTCTGCAACTTTTCCACCACTTTTCTGTGGGCGTCTTTTATCTGCTGTGGGTCGGTGATGTCCATCTGGAGCACAGAGAGGCGCTTGGAGCAGGTTCTTCGCAATTCCTCTGCTCCTGATCCTGTTTCATCCAGAACTCCCACAAATACCGTGAAGCCAAGCTCATCCAGATATTTAGACAGAGCATGGCCAAATCCGGAATCGCCACCTGCAAAGGGTTAAGGCAATACAGAGTGGGTTCAAACCCAAGTGGCAGGAGAAATTACTTAATAAAGAAAACACTGCGTACTATGTATGATTCTCCGTGTTTTCTGGAGAGAGTGGGACTTGAGGACCTTTCTTTATCTGCTAAGTGGGAAAATGGGCAGAGAAGCTGAAACAGACGCATTTCTCTGTATAAAAAGGAGAAAAGCAAGGTAGAATTTGGAATGGGGGCCTAAGTAGGAGGAGAATTGCTGATGAAGGGATGGTCTAGGAGTGGTTGGTGGTTAAAGAACTGAGGAGGGAGAACTAAGACATCTACTGGAGATTTTTCTATTAATCTCCATTGTGTCATATTTGATGTAACCTCCATCACTCCATAAAATCTTCAGTGAGTCACTCATTGCAAATTAATATTTTGCAGTTGGTTTGGGGTTTTAGAAATCTAACAAAATGTTGGGTCCTGCTTCAGAGTGGACACAAGTCAACAACAAGAGGCTTCCCAGTTCCTTCTAGGTTATGAAAGATGGTGGCTCATACCCACCTGCACTTAAGAGTGGGCACTCCTGCTCCTCAGGCACCCCTATTATGGAATGAAGGCATCGAGTTGCCATAATTGATTGCATTTAACCTTTTTTTTTTTTTTAAAGATTTTATTTATTTATTTGACAGAGAGATAGAGAGCACAAGTAGGCAGAGTGGCAGGCAGAGGGAGAGGGAGAAGCAGGCTCTCCGCTGAGCAGGGAGCCGGACGTGGGGCTCGATCCCAGGACCCCAGGATCATGACCTGAGCCGAAGGCAGCCACTTAACCGACTGAGCCACCCAGGCGCCCCGATTGCATTTAACTTTTTAAAAGTTAGAGTTGACACAATGTTACCTTGGTTTCAGGCGTACAACATAGTGATTCCACAGCTCTATACATTCTGCTGTGTTCTCCGCAAGTGTAGCCACCATCTGTCCCCACACAGCGCTCTCACAATACCACCGACTGCATTCCCTATGCTGTCCCTTTCATCCCTGTGACGTATTCATTGCATAACTGGAAGCCTCTACCTCCCACTCCCTTTCCCCCATTTTGCCCAGCACCCAGCTGCCACTTTGTTCTCTGGATCTGTTTCTGGTTTTTTGTTTATTTGTTTGTTTGTGGTTTTTTTTGGTAAATTCCACATATAAGTAAACTCATATGGTATTTGTCTTTCTCTGTCTGACTCATTTCACTTTGCAGAATACCCTCTAGGTCCATCCATGTTGTTGCAAATGGCAAGCTCTCACTCTTTTTTATGGCTGCAGAATATTCCAGCATGTACATGTAGTGTGTGTGTGTGAGTGTGTGTGTGTGTGTACCACATCTTCTTTTTCCATCCATTTATCAATGGACACTTGGGTTACTTCCATGTTTTGGCTACTATAAATAATGCTGATTGCATTTAACTTTTGCTCCATCCCCTTCCTCCTTGTATGTCCATGTCTAAACCCAAGTCCAGGCCTCTTCATCATCCTGGACCAGCCACCTTCTCCTTTATCTGTGTAAGTAGAGAGGGGAGGTATGGGGAAGCCAGCTCCAGAATGGTCCTCTTGTGGCCCAGCAAGGAAGGGTATGATTAACCTAAAAATAACTAACTTAGAACCAGATTGGAGTGAAGAGTGGATCTAGAGCTGGGTTATACATGCTCTACTGGGTGAGGCCAGGTGCTCATGGAGGGCCCCTCCCACTTGTAAAGCACCACACCCTGTGTTTCTGCTTCCTGTTGGCACAGCTGGACATATTGGGGCCATGAATTTTAAAGCTTCCAGTTCCCCTGACAGGTTTGTGTCCTATCAGGTGCCAGCACGTTCCCTCTCTGCACAGAGAATCATTCTGCTGTGCAGAGATGAAGGCTGTGGCCCTCGGTGCCATGCAGCGAAGTCAGCCAGGGTATGTACAGAGGAAGGTGAGAATCTGTTGTCCACCCTAATGTCTATCAATTGATGATTGGATAAAAAAATGTGGTGTTTCCATACAGTAAAATATTATTCAGACATAGGAGGGAGTAAAGTTGTGATACACACTACAGCAGTGGTGAATCTTGAAAACTTTATGCTAAGTGAGAGAAGAAGGAGACACACTGATCCTGACCCCATGTTCTCTGAGCAGAGAACAATCTGGAAGATATTTTTGAAGGTAGTGCCTTTGACCAGCTTCGTGAACCTAGGCCTTAACTCTCTCTGGAGAAAGTTCCTAGGAAGATCCTGGCAGATAGTAGATAGGGGCAAACCTCAGAGATACTGCTGGTAGTCCTAGGCCACCACAATAAAGCAAGTCAAATGAATATTTTGACTTCCCAGTGCATAGAAAAGTTATGTTTGTATTATACTGTAGTCTATTAAATGTACAAAAGCATTGTGTCTAAAAAAAAAAAAAAACCAATGTACATGCCTTAATTCAAACATAACTTAACGGGGGCGCCTGGCTGGTTCAGTCAGTAGAGCATGCGATCCTTGATCTCAGGGTTGTGAGTTCAATCCCCACGCTGGGTGTGGAGCCCACTTAAAATAAATTAATCCATTTAAAAAATACTTTATTGATAAAGAATGATAACCATCATCTGGGCTTTCAGCAAGTCATAATCTTTTTGCTGGTGGAAGGTCTTGCCTCGAAGCTGTTGGCTGCTGACCGAGCAAGATGGTGGTTGCTGTGGCAATTTCTTAAAATAAGATAACAATAAAGCTTGCCACATCAATTGACTCTTCCTTTTGCGAACAACTTCTCTGTTTCACGTGATGTTATTTAATAGCCTTTTACCCACAGTAGAACTTCTTTCAAAATTGGAGTCAATCCTCTCCAACCCTGCTGCTGCTTTATCAACTCAGTTTATGTACTATTCTAAATCCTCGGTTGTCGTTTCAACAATCTTCAAAACATCTTCACCGAGAGTAGAAACCACTTTCACAAGAAACCACTTTCTTCGCTCATCCATGAGAAGCAACTCCTCACCCACTGAGAGTTTTATCATGAGATTACAGCAATGCGGTTCCATCTTCAGGCTCCACTTCTGATTCTGGTTCTTCTGCTCTTTCCACCACATCTGCAGTGACTTTCTCCCCTGAAGTCTTGAACCCCTCAAAGTCATGCATAAGGGTTGTAATCAACTTCTTCCAAACTCCCGTTAATATTTTGACCTCTTCCCATGAAACATAAATGTCCTGAATGGCATCTAGAATGGTGAATCCTTTCTGGAAGGTTTTCAATTGACTTTGCCCAGATCCATCAGAGGAATCACTACATATGGCATCTTTAGCCTTACAAAATGTGTTTCTTAAATAATAAGACATGAAAGTCAAAATTATTTCTTGATCCATGGGCTGCAGAATGGATGTTGTGTTAGCAGGCATGAAAACAACATTAATGTCATTGTCCATCTCCATCAGAGCTCTTGGGTGACCAGGTGCACTGTCAATGAGCAGTCATATTTTGAAAGGAACTTTTTTTTCCTGAGCAGTAAGTCTCAACAGTGGGCTTAAAGTATTCAGTAAACCGTGTTGTAAATGGATGTGCTATCATTCATGCTTTTTTGTCCCATTTATAGATCACAGACAGGGCAGATGTAGTATAATTCTGAAGGGCCGAAGGACTTTCAGAATGGTAAATGAGCACTGGCTTCAACTTCAAGTCACCAGCTGCATTAGCCCCTAATAAGAGAGTCAGCCTGTTCTTTGCAGCTTTGAAGCCAGGCATTGACTTCTCCTCCCTAGCTATGACAGTCCTTCTGTTGAGCGAAAATCTGTTGGTCAGTGTAGCTGCCTTCCTGGTCTCAGCTCGATCTCTGAAGAACTTGCTGCAGCTTCTACATCAGCACTTGCTGCTTTGCCATGCACTTTTAGTTGTAAAGACGGCTTCTTTCCTTACACCTCCTGAACCAACCCCTGCTAGCTTCAGACTTTTCTACTGCAGCTTCCCCACCTCTCAGCCTTCACAGAATTGAAGAGAGTTAGGACTTTGCTCTGGATTAGGCTTTGGCTTAAGGGAATGTTGTGGCTGGTTTGATCTTCTATCCAGATCACTGAAACTTTCTCCATATCAGTAATAAGGCTGTTTTACTTTCTTAACATTTGCGTGTTCACTGGAGTAGCACTTTTAATTTCCTTCAAGAACTTTCCCTTTCCATTCACAACTTGGCTAACTGGCACAAGAGGCCTGGCTCCAGCCTATCTCGGCTTTCAGCATGCCTTTCTCACCGACCTTAATCACTTCAAGCTTTTGACTTAGAGGGAGAGATGGGGGACTCTGCCTTTCACTTGAACACTTTGAGGCCATTGTAGGATTACTAACTGGTCTAATTTTGATGCTGCTGAGTCTCAGGGAACAGGGAAGCCCAAGGATAGGGGGAGAGATCTGGGAACAGACATTTAATGGAGGAGGCAAGACACACACACCCTTTATCAATTAAGTTCGCCATCTTTTATGAGCACACCTCATGGCACCCCAAAACAATTACAACAGTAACATCAAAGATCACTGATCACAGATCACCATACAAATAAAATAGTAATGAAAAAGTTTGAAATATTGTGAGAATTACCAAAATGGGACATACAGACATGAAATGAGCAGATGCTGTTGGAAAAATGGCGTCAATAGACTTGCTCGATGCAGGATTGCCACAAACCTTCAATTGGTAAAAATCACATTATCTGCAAAGCACACTAAAGCAAAGTGCCCTAAAAGGAGGTGTGTCTGTACTGGATGCAAACTGAGTGATGACACGTTGATCTCTGCAAGGCCCTGTGATCCTGGAAAAGAGCAAACAGAAATGCCCCTACTCTTTGTGTTTTCGGAAACAACTTAATGCAAACAAGTCACCTTCCCCATGTGACTTAGATAAGACTCATAGATGTCCCCCTCGTTTACCAATGGTAAGGCCAGACCCAAGCCCTCCAAACTTCCATTCAAAGCTTCATAAATGATTAGCCAAACTGCCAACTGCCAATGAATCATTGAAACAAAATACTTGTTAGCTAAACCTTGGTACAGATTCTCTCCTTTCCCCAGGTCCTGGCCAACCCTCAGCCTGAGCCAGCACACAGCCCCTCCTGAGAACAGGCTGGTCTCAGGGGGAAACATTCTCTCCTCTTCTGTCTGGTCATGTCACTCCTGTCCATCCCAATTCCCCTCACCTGGTTCTGTGGGGACACGTTTACTCCCATGAAAGCAACGTTCTTTTTTCGCCTAACTCTTGGGATACTTGCAGACGTATGGTCAGAATATTCCCCATACTGCAACAATCCTGTCCCCCCACAATAACCCTTTCAAATAAAGTTTCTCCTTACTAAATCTGTATTTGTTTTTATTTAATGGTGCATTAATAAAGCCAAAGTTCATAGGAGGCCATCTGCTTGTCCTTAGGAAGCGTAGCATAGAAGCCTGGGGGTAAGCCTGGGTCCCACCATCCCTACCTGTGCAACCCTGGTCAGTTTATTTAGCCTCTCTGTGAACTCCGTTTCCTCATCTATAAAATGGGCTTAATAATGGTACCTCTATCAGTTAATATTTGTGATGTGCTTAGCAGTGTCTGTTCCAAGTAATTATTTTAGAGATTTTTTTTTTAAATAAAACTGTCATCCTTCCTGATTTTCAGGCCTTTACACGCACAAATTGGTAGATGGGGAATTTGTGTCTAGTGAGAATCAACTAAACATCTCGGTTAAGACCCAGGCTGCCTGAATCTGCCTCTTCCAGGTATGAGCTTTGGGGAATGTTCCATGGAGTTGTGCGGAGCTTCCATGGAAGTGGGGTTTGACAGTACCTCTCTCCCAGGCTGATGTTGGGAGGTAACACACAGAGGATGTCTTACATAAGACCCACCATGCTGTAAGTGGCTGTTATCAGTAGTGTGACTCTAACCTGGACATCCTCTGTGATTTACAGTGTTAAAGATCCAGCTGTCTTAGCCCTGGTTTATTAAGGGCGTGGGCCTGTGCAGGTGTCAGAGGGCCTTGGAAAAGTATATGGCTGGGGAGCCGCTCCCTGTTGAGATAGGATAACCCTTGTGTACTCTGGAAACCCAAAGTCAAGGCTGGGGCCTTCCGTGTCTACCAAGTTCCAGCCAGCCTTCCCCATACTAACTCGTTACATCCTCCCCACCACTCTGAAAGGGAGGTCCTTTCTCTGTCGCCAATTACAGAGCAGGAAACTGAGACACAAAAGGGTTAAGTCATTCACCGGAGACATGGCAGAGTTAGGTTGGAACCTAGGCAGGGTTCAGGATATAAACATCTGGGATGTTTTCTCAGAGTGGAATGTTACTTCTCCTAGTGGAAGGCACAAACAGAAACTGAAAACCTGCTATGTGTTGATAAGAAGACATGGTCTGAATATGCGTTTTGTTTGCACAGGGTATTTTGTAGAAATCTACACTCATACTTAGAATCAGGTGATTTCACCTGGGAATCCAGGTCAGTGGTTTCTCTTGATTACCCAGAAGATGGGCCAACTCCAGTCTTGCCTTCCAACAAGGAGCCCATGAGTTGAAGCTGAGGATCCCGATGGCTGCTCTCTTCCATGGGCCAGACTCTCAGAGCAGGGCTCCATGGTGGGCACAGGGCCACTGCAGGCATTCCTCACTAATGATACCACACCCACCCCTGTAGCCTTTTGATCCCAAGACCCCTGATATCCTTTGTCCCACTTACAAAGGTTGTCTGGGTTCAGAGCTGTTTATCTTGAAACCTGCAGAAAACTAAGGAGGAAAACTTGTTTCAGACTTAAGCAATCCATCAGATTGCCACTCTCATGTTGACGCTGCCTGTTCTCTATAAAATAGATCAGGGTATGATAAAATGGTAGATAAATAAAATAAGACTCTAGTGCACTTAAGACTTCCCTGAGGGCCATTTAAGGCTCAGCTTCAAGTCCAAGAAGAGCAAATACTTGACAATTGTACCTTCAACACTCATCTCCTTTGCCCGTTGAATTCTCAAAGGGTAATAACTGTTGGGTGGTGAGGCCCTGGGGAAAGACCATTTTTTAATGGAAGTAAATGCATTTTTCCTGGAACATAACCTTTATGAATGAACGCTATTGTTATTCCTATCTTAAGGTAGGCAACTGAGATGCCAAAAATTTTGGTTACACAGCTGGGATATGCCAGAATTGTCTTTCTTTCTTTCTTTTTAAATTTTATTTATTTATTTGAGAGAGAGATTGAGCGAGAGCGAGAGAGAGAGCACAAGTGGAGGGGAGAAGGAGAAGCAGACTCCCCTCTGAGCAGGGAATCCAACATGGGGCTCGATCCCAGCACTCTGGGATCATGACCTGAGCCAAAGGCAGACACCCGACCAACTGAGTCACCCAGGCGCCCCCAGAATTGTCTTTTGAATCCAGATTTGCTCTTTCTAAAGCTATGTTCTTTAACTGCTATGAGTCATTGTCTCCTTGAGCACCTTGGGCAGGGTGGTGGGGGGGGATGCACAAAGTGGGGACACCAATGATGAGAGCTATCTGCTAGAGAAGGGTCCCCATCACTGGTGTCAGCTCCCTTCATGATCCGTGCAACAGCACAACTTCTGACAGCTGCTCGTCCAGAAAGGAAAATGCCATGATTTGTTCTCAGTGGTGCAGGAGGGAACACCTCCTAGCATGGCTGCAAAATAAGCAACCAATCAAAGTAACTCTGCTGGGTTTGAACAAGAGGTTGTATTCCCAGACTACAGTCCAGTCCTGATGCCTCTCCTGAACTTTACCTGCTGCCACCCCCAGTCCATCCCCAGTTGCTTCACCTTCTGGAATTACTTGTTCTCCTAACTGGCATCCCCCTCCTTGCAGTTACCCAACACCAATGCCTTCTCTCCCAATCCTCACCTCCATTCAGTACCCTTGCCTTCCATCCTAAGATGTTGAAAACTGTCTCCATATCTCCTTTTCTGCATCTCATGACAAAAAAAAAAAAAAAAAAAAAAAAGCCAGGTCAACTCAGCTCAAACCGCCCTCAGATTGCTACCAAGTTGGGGATATACTTTCTCAGGTGCGGCAGAAGATGACATCATAATTGTCCAAAATTTCACACTACATCTGTTGAGATTATACCAGTTAAGAAACAATAGACATGACTCTCGATACTGACATCCCTGAAACTGATGCTGTTGGGGATGATGTGATCAGAATTTCAGAAATCCTTGGCCATGACCAGAAGCCATTAGAAAGAGGTAACTTAAATATCCAGATTAGGGTGGGAAAACTCCCTGTTGGCAGTACTAAGGGCCTCAGCCAAGACTTCTCAGTACCTTTTCCTCTAAGGGTGTCTTTGCAGAGGTTTGGAGAGTCGTGTTTTTTTTTTTTTTTTTAAATCCCTACTTCATGCCCACCTTCTCACAAAGAAAGAAAATAGGAAGAGACTATCCAATAGTTGGTATCCATGACCATAAAAAAAGGTGGTACGCTGCTGGCTTTCCCCAAATGCCACTTTTAAGATTTGACATGTCTTCCTGTCTCTACACATTTATTCATTTGCACATGCATCATTCATTCAGAGATCACTGTGTTAGGTCCTAGAAACACCACCATAAAAGAGAGACATCTCCCCACATTTATGGAGCTTACTGCCTAGGAGACAGAGCTTCTCAATCCTGAGTCCCACTAGAATCTCTGGGACACTCTACAAAAATGTCAGTACCCAGGCCCCATGCACAGACAGTGTTGTTTAGTTAGTCTGGGATGGGGCAAAGTACTGGCAACAGTTTCTAAAGCTCCCAGACGATTCTAGTGTGCAGTCAGGGTTGAGAAACGCTGATCTGAGGCAGGGACCTCAACCGGTGGTGACTTTGCTCCCCTGGATATTGGGCAATATTTGGAGGCATTTTTGTTTGTCACAACTCTGAGGGTGTTATTGGCATCCAATGGGTAGATACTAGGGATGCTGCCCGACATACTGGGGCACACAGGGCGGTCCCCACCACAAAGAATCATCTGGCCCCAAATGGCAGAGCGCCGAGGCTGGGATACGCTGACCTAGGAGGAAGACAGACATTAGGTAAATCGTTACAATACAGAGTGATAAACATTATACCTAGAAAGTTCTAGGAACTGTGGGCCATAGCTTATATTTACAGAGAACTCCAAGTCTCTTCTTTAGTAAACACTCCATCAGAGAAGAAGACAGGCAGGAAAGAGAAGGAACGAGGTCACCTCCATCAGGCAGGGACTCTCTTGTGCTATCTAGTTCACTGTTCTATCCCCTGTGCCTAAAACAGTGCTGGGCATGCTGTAATTGCTCAGTAAATATTTGCCAAATGACAAAACGCTCAGCAGATTAAATGGAGGTGACAGGTACCCTCACCTTTTTCATCACCTTGCTCTGCATGTGTTTCCTGGACTCACGGCTCCTTCTCCCCAGCCTGCTAGCCCCACCTGCCATCTCTCTGGCCCACAGTGCCCACTTCTGTCCCTGAGCTTACCTTTCCTCTGCTTCACAGCCTCAGACATTTCCACCAACCGTGGGATAAAAATCAAGTTCTTAAGTCCAGCGTCCAAGACTGCATGATCTGATTCTAGTCTACATTTCCAAGTTTATCTCCTCCTATCCTTCCATGTGCATGCAGAATGTCACACAGAACCGTACCTGGAATGTCCTTTGTGCTTCCTTACCCACATCTTTGATGACATTGGACTTTCTGCCTGGAGTGCACATGCTTTTACCATCCCTTGCCATTTTAATTTTCTAAAAACTATTGCCTACCAAAAAAAATAGAGAATTGTATAATGGGCTATGTATAATGGACTTCCATCAGCAAGAATTGTCAATATTTTGTTTTTATCTATTTCCTCCCCACACACTTTCTCTCTTTTTCCTGAATTTTTAAGCAAATCCCCAACCTTCATATCATGTTATCCATACACCTGTAAATACATCAGTATACACCAAGAACAGACATGGACTTTTCAAACCCAACTCTATGGCCATTGTAAGCCTGCTGAAATGAACAGTTCTTCTTTACTGTCATCTAATACCCAGGGTGCATTCAAATTTCCCTGTTTATTTCAAAAAAAAAATTTTTTTTTTAAAGATTTTATTTATTTGACAGAGAGAGACACAGCGAGAGAGGGAACACAAGCAGGGGGAGTGGGAGAGGGAGGAGCAGGCTTCCCGCTGAGCAAGGAGCCCGATGCGGGGCTCGATCCCGGGACCCTGGGATCATGACCTGAGCCGAAGGCAGACGCTTAACGACTGAGCCACCCAGGCGCCCCCTCAAAAATGTTTTTTTAAAGTTGGCTTGATTCAAGGTACAAACAAGTTCCACACATCACATTTGGTTTTCGTGTCTCTTAAGTCTCATCTATTCTACAAAATTCTTTTCCCTTTTCCCGTGCCATTTATTTGTTGAAGAAACCATGGCGTTTGTCCTTTAGAATATCCCACATCCTAAATTTGGCGAATCGCTTCCTTGTGCTGTCGGTTAATTTGGTCCTCTGTCCTCTGTATTTCTGGGAAAGTTAGATCTAGAGGCTTAGTTTGATTTAGGTTCATTTTCCGCCCCCAGGACTGCCTTGTAGGTGGTGCTGGGCTGCCTCATGTTGCACCACCAACAGATGCAAGGATGAGTCCTGTCCCGCTTTTCATGATGATGATTGATCAGAGAATTCAGGTGTTGTCAACCCAACCATATAATTCAAAGTTCCCCATCGACCTTTCACACAAGGCTTAGCCTACATTAATGACAGTAATGATTGTTGCCTCCGTTCACATTTCATTCAAGATAAAAACAAAACAAAACAAAATACAAGGAGTTTTCTACTTCTGTCATTTCTTTTGCATTTGTTAGCTAAAATTGTGAAGACTGACAAAAATTTTAAATTGCATTCGTTAGCCTTATTATTATTATTGTAATTTCTTATTATTTTGAACTATCATATGTATATCAAGAATAAAGCAAATGAAGTATTATGTTAAAGTATTAGGAACCAAGATGTTCAGCATCAAAGGAGTTCAGTAAAAGTCTTGTCATCTTAAATTTGCATTGAGGGGCACCTGGGTGGTTCAGTCCGTGAAGCGTCTGCCTTCAGCTCAGGTCATGATCCCAGGGTCCTGGGATCGAGTCCCGTATCAGGCTCCCTGCTCAGCGGGGAGCCTGCTTCTCCCTCTCCCTCTGCCCCTCCCCCCATCCCTGCTTGTGCGCGCTCTCTCTCTCTCTCTCTCTCGATCTCACTCACTCTCTCTCAAATAAATAAATAAAACCTTTAAATTTAAATCGAAAGTATCAGGACAAATTCATGATTTTTTTTCCCCTTTCTAAACATCACATATTCCTTAGTTGTGTCCCCTGAAAAGGCTTCGAAGCAATAATAGTGCCCCAAATTCATATTTTAAAACCCCAATCCCAATGTGATGGCATTAGGAGCTGGGGCCTCTGAGAGGTGATTAGGTCGTGAGGTTGGAGCCTCGTGAATGGGATTAGTGCTCTTATCAGAAGAGGTCATAGAGCTAGCCTGCTCTCTTTCTACCAGGGGTGTGGGGGGGTGGGCAGGACATGAGGAGAATCAGCCGCCAGCACCCTGGAAAGAGCCCTTCCCCGAACCTGACCATGCTGGCACCAGCACTGTGAGAAATATATTTCTCTTGTTTATAAGCTGCCTGGTCTATGGTATTTTGTTACAGCAACCTGAGCTAAGCCACTGTTAAGCTGCCAATGATTTAACAGTCAGCTCCCCAAATTTCTCAATATTTAACACTTGCCTCTCCAGCACACCACTGGAAGCACACAGCAGCTTGAGAAAAACCTGCAGTTAGTTATCGGGAACCTAGAAAAGATGTACTTCAAGGAGGAAAAAGAATATTAACTTATTATTCTTAGTGGCTCAGGTCAGATGTATCCATACTAAATTCTTTCCTACCTCAGGACCTTCACACATACAATACTTCTTTATCTCATGCTCTCTCTCTCTCTCTTTTTTTGTTTTTTGGTTTTGTTTTGTTTTGTTTTGTTTTTTGGCCTTGTTGGCTCATTCTCATCCTCCTGGCCTCAGCTTAATGTTACCACCTCAGAGAGACCTTCCTGACTATTGTGTTTAAAGTAGATGTCCCCGGGGTGCCTGGGTGTCTCAGTTGGTTAAGCGGCTGGCTCTCGGTTTCAGCTCAGGTTGTGATCTCAGGGTCACGAGATTGAGCCCCGCGCCGGGCTCCATGCTCAGCATGAGATTCTGCTTCTGTCTGTCTCTCTCTGTCTCCCTCTGCCCACCCTGCCCTTCCTCTCTCAAATAAAGAAATAAAAATCTTTAAAAAAATAAATAAAGTAGATGTCCCCTACCTCTGGTGGTGGATGCTCCTGAGATGTACCACCCCAATTCCCTTCCAGAAGGACTCGCCCCAAATGCTGGGACTGCTGTCGGCAGACAGCCTTCAGAAGTCAGCTCCTCCACAGGGATTGTCTCAACTAGAGAGAGCCACCCTCCCAAATGTGGTCCACATCCAGTAATTGATCAATGCAAGAGCACAAGCCAAGGCCTGGCCATTTCAGCCCAACCTGAAGGGAGAAATCCCAAGGGATTGACCATCCTGCTTCCTTCTCCCCTTCCCACAGCACATATCCCAGAACATTCCTTAGGAAATACCTTGCAGGCTCAACTCTGCCTCAGAGTCCATTTCCCAGGGGACCCAACCTGCACCATTCCCCATCCCAAATCTCATACCCCATTATTCTTTATCTCAGTCTTTTCACTGTTTCCTTCAATTCAAAAGTTAATTGTATTTGTTGATTGACTTGCTTTTTAAAAAAATTCCCTTAGTAGATGGGCACCTAGGTGGCTCAGTCGGTTAAGCGTCTGATTTTTGATTTTGGCTCAGGTCATGATCTCAGCATTGTGAGATGGAGCCCTGGGCTCAGCGGGGAGTCTGCTTGAGATTCTCTCTCCCTCTCCTTCTGCCCACCCGCCTATAAATAAATAAATAAATAAATAAATAAATAAATAAATAAATAAATCTTTTTTTAAAAATTCCCTTAGTAGAATATAAAGTGACAATTTATGCACAGGGACTGTTTGTTCTTATATCCCTATGCTATCACAGTGGTCAACATGTAATAGGTATTCAATGACTTTCTTAAAAATAAATTCTCTCGGGGCGCCTGGGTGGCTCAGTCGTTAAGCGTCTGCCTTCGGCTCAGGTCATGATCCCAGGGTCCTGGGATCGAGCCCCGCATCGGGCTCCCTGCTCCGCGGGAAGCCTGCTTCTCCCTCTCCCATTCCCCCTGCTTGTATTCCCTCTCTCACTGTGTCTCTCTCTGTCAAATAATTAAATAAAATCTTTAAAAAAAAAAAAAATAAATAAAAATAAAAATAAAAATAAAAATAAATTCTCTAAGTATAATCAATGCTGCACTGATGGACCACAAAAAGACCCCCACCCCAAATTCAGATCCTTTTTTTAACAACCATTTTCATCCATTCATTTTTTAACATACACCTAACTTGTTAAACGTTTCTCAAATTTTATATTCACAAATGAAATTAGAGTACACAAATGACTCTAATTCAGCATCCTCTTGAGATCTGGCTGAAAATCTGCTTTGCCCCTAGGGCATACAGGAACCAAAAAAAGCTGGTATGGCAATGGGTGGAGTAGACAGGCCCTAATGAATTTTGCACCATCTAAGGGAACCAGGTTTCAAAGGTTTGAGAGCCTTATGTTTATATTTATTATCACGGTGCCTGGGTGGCTCAGATGGTTGAGTGCCCAACTCTTGTTATCAGCTCAGGTCTTATCTCAGGGTCATGAGTTCAAGCCCTGCATTGGGCTCCATGCTGGGGGTAGAGCCTACTAAAAGAAAAAAAAAAAAACAAACATTATTTCATTTCATGCCTCAGATCTCAAGGTGAAGTGGGTCTTTTTAAAAAATAGAGTTTAATTTTTGAAGCACCTGGCTGGCTCAGTCAGTGGAATGTGTGACTCTTGATCTCGGAGTTGTAGGTTTGAGCCCCATGTTAAGGGTAGAGATTACTTAAATAAAATCTTTAAAATAAATAAATAAGTAAAAATAGATTTTAATTTTTTAGAACAGTTTTAGATTTACAGAAAAATTGGGAAGACTGTGTAGAGTTCCTATATACCCCACACACAGTTTCCCCTATTATCAACATCTTGTATTAGTATGTGACATTTTCTACAATCAATGAACCTAAATGGATACATTACCATGAACTACAACCCATATTTATTCAGATTTCCTAACTTTTTACTTAATGTCCTTCTTCTGTGCCAGGACATTCCATTTAGTGGTCAGGTCTCCTTGGGTTCCTCTTGGTCATGGCAGTTCTCAGCCTTTTTTTGTTCTGGGTATCTTTGATGGTTTTAAAGAGTACTGGTCAGGTGTATTGTGAGATGCTCCTCTCCTGGAATTTGTCTGATGTTTTTCTTCTGATTAGACTGCAGGTATGGGTTTGGGCGAAGAGATCACAGAGATAAAGTGCTATTCATCATATCATATGAAAAGTACATACTATCATCATGACTTATGAGTGTTGATGTTACCCTTGATCACCTGGATGAAGCAATGTCGGCAAGTTTCCCTACTATAAAATTACTCTCTTTTCCCCTTCTGTAGTTTGCTGTTGGGAAGGCAGTCTCAGTGCATAGTTCACATCGAAGGAGTGAGGAGCTATCTTCCCTTCTTTTAGAATGAAGTATCTATGTGAATTATTTGGAATTTTTCCACATGGGAGATTTGTGTTTTCTCCCTCATTTATTAATTTATTCCATTATTTATTTATGTCATTATGGACCCATGGTTATTCATTTTATACTTCAGGTTATAATCCAATACCATTTTATTGCTCATATTGTTCCAGCTTTGGCCATTTGGAGTTCTTTCAGCTGGCTCCTATAAAAGTATATCTTTTTATTCCTATTTTAAAGATGAGGAAACCAAGCTTCAAAGAATATAATGTTTCCACCATCATTCAACTAACAAGAGTAGAGTTGCAATGAGAATCGTTAAGATTCTACAGCACATGTCTTTGGTTTTGTTTTGGTTTTGTTTTTCGTTTCCCTACTTATCATGTTTCATCTGAATATAGTCAATCTTTATAAATCAATGACTCGTGTATATTTCACGTGATGGAGTTATTTAAGGCATTAACAGTTTTGAGACTATCATGGCTCTGTGTACATTATAGGGGAAGTTTCTTAGCTACTCTTTGACTTTTTATAGTGTACACCGTGATGAATTTTCACAGAGTGAATCCACTTATGCAGCCTGCACCCAGATCAGGACACAGAGCGTTACCAGCTCACCAAAACCCTCCCTGTGCTCCCTTCCAGTCATCTCCCACGGCCAAGGTTGCCACTATCCTGACTTCTAACAGCACAGATCAGTTGTGCCTGATTTTTACCTTAAATAAAAGGAATCGTACATTAGTCCTTTTAGAGGCTGGATTCTTTTGCTCATTCTCCTGTTTTCATGTGGTTGGGTTAGTGGGATTTTTTTTTAAGGTTCCAGCTATATATTTCACAAGAAAGGTTACAAACATTTATACTTGTAAAAACACGTTAAGCAACTACATAAAAAATACCACACTGTCACATAAAAAGTAAGTTTACTTAAGAGGAACATAACACAAAGACGGGAAAACTACCTAGAGATGTAGCTAAATTGCCCCATTATCCTGAGGTGGCTTAGGTCCTCCTCCCTATCATTATCTGTAGTTTCATCTACAAAGGGCTGCCTTTAATAACATCTCCCTGGATCTTTTTCACAGGAAAGGTGTTTCCTGAGGGACAGGATGACATTCGTGCCAACATATAGCCCAAATCTCATCTGGCTGCTTCTAACATGTAATGGTACAAGACACTACCTGCCAAATTTGACTAAAATGCTGTGCAGAAACCCAAAAGATCCCTGATTTACAGTTCTCTGTTTTTGTCTCAATCACAATCACCACCATTGACCCACTGACGTGGGTCCTGGATCCAACAGGGGTAGCAAACCCTTGAGGCCTCTGCCATCACACCCTTCTGATGCCACCATGGACGTTGTTAAATTGAAGCACTCTCTCCCCTAGAACCTACTCGCCCCAACACTCCTAACCAAGCAGAGACAGCACAAGGGAGAAAACCTGTGTGCCACCCCTGCCCACCCCCCACAAATCGTTATGTTAATTTCTAGTTGGATCCAGGTTTCCATTGCATTGTTTTCCAGTTGGACTCAGGCATCTAATCTCTACTCCATCCTTATCACATCTCTCCCCTCTTTGTGAAACTACTCTGGCTCCTACTTGTGTGATAGGTAATAGATAAAGTACCCAGCCTGGATACAATCAACAATAGCTGGATTTGTTCACACCCAACCAAGCCCAGCTTCCAGACCTACTTTGATTCTAGTTCAGCTGTTTTCTTCACCATCTCAACTATGTCCTGCTTTTTCCATCCTGTGTGTTCCTTCCTAAGTTTCTAATAGTCATACGTTGATGCATTAATTCATTCTTTCAAACTTGTCACATTCTTTCAATATGTTTATTAAGTACCTCCTATGTGCTACACACTCTTTTAGATCCCGGGGGTACAGCAGTACCTAAAACCATCCAAGTCCCTGTCCTGTGGAGCTTACATTGTAGAGGAAGATGCAGTACATTCAATATACAAACAAATGCATATGGTGTCAAGTGGTGGTGAGTGTTATGAAGCAGAATGGTGACTGAGGAGGAAAATGCCATGTTCTTTATGGAAGTCAGGGAAGGCAACCTGAGCAGGGAACAGTTGAGCAGATCCCACAGGGAAGGGCAGGGACAAAGGCTCTTAGACAGGGACACAGTTTTGGAGGAGGAACAAGGAAGCCATTTTGGCCAGAGCAGAGTAAGTCAAAAGACAATAGTAGAAGGTAAATCAGAGCAGTAGTTCAAAGCTAGTTCGTGTGGGGCCTTTAAGCCAAGGGCTCTCAAAGGGGGTGATTTTGTCCCCCAGGGGACATCTAATGATATCTGGCGAGATTTTTGGTTGTCACAGTTGGGTGGTGCTACTGGCATCTAGTGCGTAGAGTCCAAGGCTGCTCCTTAACATCCTATACCACGTAGGATAGCCCCATAACGAGGAAGCATCCAGCCCCACTGTCAGTAGTGCCAAGGTTGAGAAACCTTACCTTAAACCATGGTAAAGACTATGGTTTTTATACTAAGTGTGATGAGATGTCATTAGAAACTTTGAACAAAGGAGTGATATGAACTAACTTAAATTTTAAAAGGATCACTTTAGACACAGTAGTAAATCACACCTGGAATAATAAGAGTGATATAAAAGAGTGACACAATTTATTGAGCACTTATATTTGAGATACTGTGCTAAACATCTTATCTGAGACATCATGGTATTTTTCTTCATTGTTCCTACCACTGCCCGACATTGTATTACATGTTGGCCCATGAATTTCTAAATATTTGTTTCCCCCCAACAGAATGCACACTAGGTGAGGGCAAGAACTTCACTTGGTGACCTGCTGAACCTCCAGCACCTAGGACAATGCCCTGCGTACACTGGGCGCTCTGTATCTGTTGAATGAATAAATGGCTTCTAGGGTCAATTTGTTCATCCCCATTGCACAGACAAGAAAACTGAGTTTCAGCGTTAGTTGCCCATACCACAACTGTGAGCAAATCTGCATCCAGGGGCTATCCTACCATAAGACTGGCTGGCTTGAACAACAGAAATCCATTCTCCCACAGTTCTGGAGGCCAGAAATCAGAGACCAGGGTGCCAGCATGGTCACGTTCTGGCGACAGCTATCTTGCTAGCCTCACAATGTCTTCGTATGGCTGAGAGATGGAGAGAGATGGAGAGAAAGAGAGAGTAAGAGCAAGAGAGAGCCCTCTGGTATCTCTTCTAATAAGGACAGTGATCCTATCACTGGGGCCTCCCCCTCATGACTTCATCTAAACCTAATTACCTCTCAAAGGCCCCACCTCCAAATGCCAACTCATTGGGGGGTTAGGGCTGCAACCAGTGAATTTTAGGGGAACACAATTCAGTCTATAGCATTGTCCTCACAGAATTTACCATTCAGTGTGGGATATAGACAGTAGTACATGCATGATGTAAAAAAGAAAAGCATGAATTGTGGTAAGCTCTACAAGGAACTATGGAAAGGAAAACAAATGTTGTGATGAATGATTGAAGTGTCAGGGAGGAGGCAAATCATAGAGGACTTCCATAAGGAAGCAACATACAAACAAATCATCAAAAATTCAGTACCATGAAAAATACCTCATTAAGAATTTTTATACCCATTATATGTTGAAATAATATTTTGGATATATTGTGTTATATAAAATAGACTATTAAAATTAATGTTACCCATTTCTTTTTTACTTTTGAAAATGTGACTACTAGAAAAATTTACATTACTTATGTGGCTTGCATTGTGTTCCTATTGGACAGCACTGCCATATACTATTCTCTTCCCACTAAAGACACCAGTGTGGAAGGAAAGAGTGATTTCCCCAAAGAGGCAAGGTTGAGTGGGAATGGAGACCAATATGGCAGGGGAGGTTGGGAAGTCAAGTTGGCAGAATTACTGATATTTTAAGAATGGGTAATCTGCTAATGGTTACAGGTTTCTTTTGGGGGTGATGAAAATTTGGAATTAGACAGTGGTGATGGTTGCATAACCTTATGAATATACTAAAAACTACTGAACTGTACACTTTAAAGGGTGAATTTCATGGTATGTGAATTATAACTCAATAAAAAGTAAAATATGAAAAAACAATAGGACAGTCTAATATCTACAGCATCTGCTATAACAGAAGACCCTTGAATTTTCTGGAAAGCTTCTACTTTCAGCTGATGTGTGTGTGTGTGTGTGTGTGTGTGTGTTAGGGTAATTAAGGAAAAAGAATTCTTACATGTTTTGGCTGAAAGCAGGGAAAGAACCAGAAATCACCTTCACTAAAAATCAGAGTCAGAAGTGACTTGGAGGAAAATGAGCTTGGGAATTTGCAAACATGTTGTGAGGGTACCAGAGGACCCCTCACAGGGTATGGGATAGGGACTCAAGCAGACAATATATGGAGACTACTGGGGCAGAGTGACTTTCCCTGATATCTGAGTCACTTTGATTATTAGGAACAACTGTTTAATTAAATCAAAATGCCAACTTCTATCTATGATTATATGTTTAGGTTAGAACCTCCCTTGTGTAATGCAAAAGGGATACTTGGCCCATTGGGCACTCTCCATATCTAGCAGCAACCTGAGGTAAGCTTCCTCTCCAGGGGCAGCAGCATACACAGTCAAGAGTTCTCTGTGCACAGTCTCAGAGTTGATTTAGAACATCCTCAGGAGCCAGCTCCAACCAGAGCGTCTCACTTATTAATTCACTGAGCTTCTCTCTGCCCCACACTGGGCTTGGTACTAGGGGTCAAATGATGACCAAGATGGACCCAGTCCCTGTGTTTAAGGGGCGACAGGAACTCAGAGGTTATGGCTGGCACTTTGAACTTTTCCCCACCCTGTTAAATTTCTTATTGGTTATACTGGTAATTGTCTTAGTTGGCAACCTCTGTCATTGTTTTTTGTTGTTGTTGTTGTTTAACTCAGGAGAATGAAAAATGGTAATGATTTCAATGACCTCTTGCGTCCTCTGTAGACGCCACACAAGGGGTGTGTTCATATTCACCTGTGGACTGTGGGCCTCTTCCAAATCTCCCCTACTGTTAGTATTTTTTGGTTTGGCTTCTTTTCTCTACAGTCCAGGTACACTAATTCCCTAATTGTGCTGGTTTCTGTACCTCTGCTGTTAGGAAAACGAGTTCTTAGAAAGAACCTTTAATCAAGGAATGATGACAATGCAGCCCTGAAGTAACACCGAGAACCGGAAGTCATGACCAAGGTCGGTCATTTAGTAAAATGTTTATTTAATGAGGAAATGACAGGAGAATGAACATTTCTTAGAAGTGTAGTGGACATCTGTTGCTTTTCCTGATGCATCAGTCAGGATCCCTAGAGCAAGGACATGGCATAGTGGGTGATTGCAAGAAAATTCAGTAAAGGGTGTGGGAGGGGTTAGAGTACCCCTCGGCACGTTAAAAGTCAGGGTACCCTTTCCTAGGCCTGAGGGAGCAAGGGGAGGGATTACTGGAAGGAGAGTTGCTGGAATTTAGAAAGGGTAAACAGTGACCTTCAGGCAAGGGATTTGAGCAGTCCACGGTGACCCTGCAGGGAGGGTGCCGGGGGAATAATCTGATTTCACATTTCTCCCTTCCTACAACCTCTGTCCCATGTTCTCCATTGGCTGAAGTCGGCCTCCAGGATTGAGAGCAGAGAGGGGAAGATGAATGCGGAAGGGAAGGTACAGTACGGATTTACCTACAACCAGCACATCGGCTCATCTCCCATCCCCTCTTCTAGTAATGGGATCTTGCGTTGGTTTGGGAGAATGTTATAAGTTAATTGTGTCCCACCTGCATCCCCAGAAGATATGTTGAAGTCCTAATCTCTACTACCTCAGAATGTGACCCTGTTTGGGAATGGGGTAGTTACAGATGGACTTTGCTAAGATGAGGTTATAGTGAAGCCTGTGGGTCCTTAATCCTATATGGCTGGTGTTCTTATAAGAATAGGACATCTGGATGCAGACACGAAGGGAAGAAGGCCATAGGAAGAAGGAGGCAGAGGTTGGGAGTAATGCTGCTACAAGCCAGGGACCACTGGGGGCCACCAGAAGCTGGAAGAAGCAAGGAAGTATCCTCTTCTAGAGGCTTCAGATAGAAAGAAGCCCTGCCTGACACCTTGATTTTGGAGTTCTAGCTTCAGAACTCTAAAACCATGTAAAACAACTGTACAGTTGTTTGTGGTCCTTTGTTACAGCAGCCCTAGGACACTACAGATGGGGCTACCCCTTATTTACCACGTATGGTCTTGGTTGGACAGCCCAACCCTGCCCGGGCTGGGGGAAAGGATGCTTTTCCCCTGGAATGTGGATTTTGAGCATGAAAATAGGGAGATGGACAAGACCTAGATTCAGATCCCAGCTTTGCCTAGTGGAAGTGGGATGAGCCAGTCCCAAGGGAAATGCACACCTCAGGGCTGGCCTCTTCTAGAGATTTCCTAAGCAGATAGGACACCTCAAAAGGATGCCTCTTGAAGAGCTAGTGCCATGAGGAAACTGGAACTCATTGTCAACTCTGCTCATGAGAGCTCTTTTCTAGAAGCATTTTGAAGATATGAAGATTAACTTTTCTCACCAAAGCCTAGAGAAGAAGGTGGAAATAGAGAGGTAAGAGGACCCTAGCCTAGCTTCCCAGTTTTCTGCAAGAAGCCCAGAATGCTCACCTGAACGTGGACCTACAACAAAGAGGGCTGTGGCCTCCCCGGCATCATGACCCACCAAGAAGGGACTTGGGATTGATCATTTGCCCCAGGGATGAGCCCCATAAGAATCATCTCTGCAGACTGGCCATGGTGCTGTGATTAAAGCACAGATACAACTTGGCTCCTGGTTATACTCTGCAGAGCTCATTGGCTGAGCACCTCAATATGCTTGGGCATGGCGGGTACAGTGTTGTTCCCATCCTCAGTGTTGGTGAGCTCTGAAGGAGACCAGCATCAGCAGCCAAGGGCATGTGAAAAAGCATCAAAATCACCTGGGATCTGGGAGAGAGCAGGAAGAACTACATAGCTGATCAGATGCTCAAGGATAGCACCCCCATTTCACAGATAACTATACTGAAGCTCTGAGAGGTTAAGTAAGCCATCCCAGGTCACACAGCCAGGAAGCCAGAATCCACTGGTCCCAAAGTCCATGCTCTTTCTGCCATGCTAAATCATCCTCCACCCTGGGGGGAGGCACTTGCATACCCAGCAGTGCCAGCTTGCTCATTCATGCATGCATCTGTTCAGTGCATGTTTATTGAGTATGTGCTATGTGTATCCGTGTTACAGGCTGGTAATACAGAACTGGGCTAAATAGTCAAGGTAGACCAGTAGGGAGAGTGCGGACACAGATACTTCCTAGGGAAATAAATGTATATTTCATTTCAAGGTGAGAAGAACGCTATGAAAGTAACAAAATATGGAAATTGAGAACACTCAGCTGGAGACTTAAAGCCTGCCCACTAGGGAACACCTCCTCAAGAAGGTGATATTTCAACCAATAGTGTTTCAACTGGCCAGCAATGTCCCCATGGGACGTTTGGCAATGTGTGGAGACATTTTGGTTGGGGAGTGAGATGCTACTAGCATCTAGTAAGCAGAGGCCATGGATGCTTCTAAACATTCTACAATGCACAGGACAGCTCCAGCAGAAAAAGAATTTTCTGGCCTAAAATGTCAATGGTGCCAAGGACTGAGAAACCCTGATTTAGACTAACAACGAAAACGAAGAAGAAGCCAGCCCTGTAAAGGAGCTCCCCACCCAAGATTTCCAAGTGAAAGGAACAGCAAAGGCTATTAATTCCCAGGAAAAGCTTGGTGTTTCAACCTAATGAGTACAGGAGAGGGGAATGAGATGAGAGAGGCCAGATCATACAGGGCCTCTGGTCTTGGGCAGAAGTTTGGGATTTTATTCTTTACAGCTGAAAGCCTTTGATGGGTCTTAAATCAGAGAGGGGCACTCTGGCTACTCTGCAGAGAATGGGTGGGAGAGGCAAGCGTGGAATCCCAAAGGCCAGGGTAGCCCAGGAAGAAATGACAGCAGTTTTGACTAGCACAGAGGCCTTGGAAAAGGAGCAGTGCGTTTATCAAGATGCATTCTGAAAGTACCAGTTACAGTGCCGGGAATGAATTGGATATGGAGAGAGAAGGAGGAGAAACAGGGATTAACAGTGACTCTCAGAGATTCTGGTCTCTGCAGGGTGCCGGGTAGAGTGGCTCACCAATGTGAAGTAAGACGGGGTCCCAAATCAAGAGCTCAGTTTCAGACATATAAATTCCAAGACACTCAGTGGAATTGAGTACATAGGTGTTAGAGAGAGGAATTGCTTATATAATGCTTTGAGCTCTGGTTTATTCTCAACGTGGAGCTACACTTTAGCTTCACCTGGGGTGGGAGTGCTCTAAAAAAACACCAGTGCTCAAGACACACACCTTAGATCAGGTAAACCTGAGCTCCAGGAGCTGGTGCCCAAACATCGGTATGCTTTAAAGGTGTTTCTAATGCACAGTGATGGTTGACATCCACCAGACTCCCAAGGTGGAGTTGTTCTCTCTGTGCACAGCAGCCCACAGTGGGCTGAGAAGCCTCACCTGTGTGCATTGTACCCAAGAAATGCTCTCTATTTTGTGTCTATTTAAAATTCTATCTCTGCTGCTTCAGTGGTTGACTGAATTTTATCTGTCAAAACAACAAACGGCTCATAGTCTTGGGTGTTCTTGTGTTACCTGTGGTTCCAGACCCTTTGTTCTGTGACTCTCTTGTTTATAGCAAGGTCAGTCTCCTAGTGAAGCCCCAGGGCTGTTCATCTTTTCTATCCCTTTGGGGATAGAATATATGCAGTCTCTTTTGTGAACTTTCTTCCCAAGTAACTCCCAGCACCCTCTGCCACTGTGTACTCAAAGCAGAAGAAAATACATTCAGACCTGGTCTATTCTGCAAGCTCCAGTCCAGTCCCCATTTCCTTTTATTATTATTGGGTGCCCGTCGTGGAACTTGCTCTGTACCTGGCACTTGGGGATCCCATGATCAATGAGAATGAAATGGCCCCTGATCTAGGGAACTCACACTCTAGCACAGGGTGTTTCATCTCAGCAGCATTAACACCGAGGCAACCACACCTGAGATCAAACAGTTCTTTGTGGTGGGCTGACCTGTGCATTGTATGCTGTATATAGCAGCATCCCTGGTTTCCACCAGCGAGATACCGATAGCATGTTTCCCATGCCTCCCCAAAAATATCTTCAGACAATGCTAATATGTCCCCTGAGAAGCAACATTTCTCCCAGTCAGGAACTGTTTTAGGAGGAAGGAGATTTTTTTTTTTTAACCAGCAAAAATGGATTTATTCAGGAATAGCAAGGAATAGCAGAGAATAGCAATCTGGGACCAGCAAGCTACAGCAAAACCAAAGGCAAATCCCTAGGAGGAAGAAGATATTAAATAAAGGCTCATAAAGGTTGATACAGGTGATGAAAGGGGCATCAACAGGAGAGATCTAATTTAACTTATAGAGAGAGATAAGTGCCCAACATGGAGACTAACTGTTCCAGCCCAGGAAATAGCTGGTATTATTTCCACTGTGATGCTTTCTCTGATTACTTTATTGTCTTTTGTCTCCTCCAGTCTCCTAAGTACCAGTCACCGATTAGGTCCTATGCAGCCAGGTGCCATATTAAGCATTTGGCATGCCTTATTTCATTTTATTCTCATCACTACCCTTTAATAACAGGCACCACAAACTATTGAGGATTCGCTGTGTAAGTAAATTGCCTTTTTAACCAATAGTTTTGCATATTCGTCTTGTAAACTAACTAGAACAAAAACTGAAACACTCAAGGCTACTACTTTCCCTTCAACAACAGCTTCCTACTTCATCAATTACCACAATCCCTTTTGCACTGTCATTGTCTTCTTCATTGAGTCCTTCCTCCGGGGCCTCCAAAATCACTCCCCAAAATTCCTCCGTCCCTCACATTTCTTCTTTTGATCTTACTGTTCCCTAGAGCTGATCTCCCACCCTGCTTCTTGCTTTTTCCACCAGGGTTGTCAAGACTGCAGGGTTGCCCACTAACACTATCTCCCCATCGTCTTTACACTGGGGCTCCTTCTCATACCCTTTACTGAAGGAAGCAATTCTCTCCAATCGGTACTTCCCAGGGCACTGAAGCCAGAGATATCTTGTCATCCCATTCAGTGTCTCCTTGATTTTTGTCACTCTTTTCGTCGGAAACGTTCTCTTCCTTGGAACCCTACACTATTGCGGGTCTACCTTCTACCTCCTATCCTGTGGATTTGCGTGGACTCCACTGCCTAGTTCCTCCACTGTCCTAATCTCTATCTATATTTTTCTCTCACATGCCATTTTAGCTTCCAGAGCTTCATTTATCCCACCTATGTGGAAGATTAACCCAATTGTATCTCCAGTTTGGGACTCATTCTTGGATTTTAGCCTCACTTCTCCAAATCCATGTGGACATCTCCAGTTGGATACAACCATGGCAACTCAAATTTAACATGTCTCAAACAAAAGGCTTTATCTTTTCTTCAAAGTCAGCATCTTCCCCCTCCGTCTCTCAAAATCTATTGTTTCTTAGTTGTAAGAATCATTCTCAGACCCTCAGAATTATTCTCTACATTCATTTGTTCATGAATTCATTCCTTGAGCCTGTTGTGGGCACCATGCTTTACACATTGTTGTCCTCACAGAGTCCACAGTCCATCTGGCAAGACAGATGGGCAAAAGGAACTACAAAAGGCTTTGATGAGGATTACAGGAGGGCAAGTCCAGTGTGTGGTGGATCTTTCCTCTTCTTCTCTACCTAGATCCAATGAGTCAGCAAGACCTCTGATTCTTCCACCACAAAGTCCCTTTAATTCACTGCTTGTTCGCCAAACCCATGGCCTCTGCCCCAGCCTCGTGGCTGGTCTTCTGTCCTCTCACTCTGCCCACTTCTCTGAACTCTCATAGGCTGCAGTGCCTTGTAATGTCCTGGTTTCTTTCTATCTCCCCCACTACACTAGAAGTTTATTCAGAATGCATGCTATGTCACTATATGCATGAATGCTATGTCTCTGTATGCATGAATGTCACTGTATTCCCAGTACCTGGCACAGAGCGCTCAATAATTATTCATGAAATAATGAATGAATGGATTCTAATCCCCCTTCCACACTACCAAAAGCATCATAAAACTCAACAATACACAAGGTAGGTTTGAAGTAATAACCTGAAGGTAGCCAAGTGACAGCTCCCCAGGCACAGCTGGGAATATTTGGAAAACAGGGACTGATCCATGAGAAGGCATCTTGCACAGGGCACTAATAGCTTCTCATTGGACACATAATAGCCCTGCTAATGGAGAGCAGACTCAGGGAAGTCCCTGGCCGTTCAGTCCTTAGGGTTCTCTGGAGCTGCCAAGGCAAGCATCGCTGGGTGACAGAGTTCTCTTTTTATTTCTGAAAGCCAGCTTTGCCATAGGACCCTGGGTCTGAATGTGGAAGCCAAAGATACTTGGGGCAGCTTAGCAGAAATACTTGGTAGTCGTTGTCCCTTTGCCTCAGGGGCCCGCCTGCCATTCCCCTGTCTGCACTGCATGTGCCATCCCTTGAATTCTAGCACTGCTGCTTACTTATTTTATGTTATATGATCTTAGTTATCTCTTGAAAGCCTCAATTTCTTCATCTCTGAATGGGATTAGTAATAGAAATTATCTCATCGATCCCTTGATCATGGTTGTTCTAGAATATGCATATTGGGCATGTTGTCGGTATTCATTCTACTTTTTGCATATTTAAAGCTTTTCATGTTTAAAAGAAATGATCTGATAAGGTGTCTGTGAGAATTAAGTGAAATTAGGCATGGAAATGCTAATCACAGGGCCTGACACATAGAAGCCTCCAATAAAAGGTAGCTGTTAGTAGTACGGTGAAACCATTACCCATGTCTTCGAAATCTTTCAGTGCTGACAGTACCTCACCTATTTATTGGTGTGTTTGTTGTATGTCTTCCTCCACTAGATGAAGCTTCATGAGGGCAGAGACCTCGTCTGTCTTTACTCTCCATTGTACCTCAAATGCACGTAGTAGACAGTCGACAAGTGGTTAGTAAGACATGAACTGTGTCAACCCCTGGGAAAATGGCAACGGCCAAAGACCCGAGCAACCACTGTAGAATTGCCACAGCAGCAGGCTCTCCACTGTGTGAGCTGATGGGCCATGTCATTCGGTAACTTGAGGACAACACATTTGGAGGAATTTTATCTTGAAACTGACCAAACCCTTATTGTGTAAGACAAGACACTTGAATCATTGAGGATCCAAGTTGTGATCTGAATTCTGTAACATTTTTATAAGGGTAAAAGAGCACCACTACTCTAATTACTGTTACAAATAGCTTTATAATGTTAAAGACTCATTACTTAATTCTGTGACTTTTAAATTTTCATTTTTTCAAATGATATATAAAACTTTACTTTTTAAACTAAATTTTAATGCAATATGTAATTTAAAACAACAACAACAACAACAACAACAACGTGAACCATGAAAACAAGCAGCTGTGTCTCCCACCGCAGGTCAGATCAGTCACACACCCTCATCCCTCAGTACCACCCCCCCCACCACGGCCCATACACAGATGGAGACTCAGAAGGAAAGGTGGCCGCTGAACATTTTGCCCAAAGCAAGATCTTTATAACTCAGTGCCCTCAAAAGACTCTCTCTCCAATAGAAAAACTGAAAAGACAACTCAAAGAAAAGGGTACAGACTGAGAAGAATCAGGGGAGAAAATTCAAGAGACCAGAGTGGTTACACAGGGAACCCTCAGATGAGGCCAGAGCTTAGCAGGGCAAGAGCCCCAGGTAGACATAGCACAGAACCAAGGGTCTTGGTACAGGAGAAGCCCTACTCACCTGTAAGAAAAGCATCTGTAGACAAAAAACTCAGATTAGGGGGCACCTGGGTGGTTCAGTCGGTTAAGTGTCTACCTTCAGCTCAGGTCATGATCTCAGGGTCCTGGGATTGAGCCCTGAGTTGGACTCCCTGCTCAGCAGAGAGTGTGCTTCTCCCTCTCCCTCTGCCCCTCCCCCTGCTCGTGCTCTCTCTCTCAAATAAATGAATAGAACCTTAAAAAAAAACAAACAAAACAAAACACCCAGATTAGACAGGCCTGCAGAAGCCAGTTAACCACAGAAAGAGGACTAGGCAGTCAATGAAAGGTCATAATACAAATGAACAAAGGGGCAGGACACCACTGAATGAGGCCAGGGAGCTGGCATTCATGAATAGTAGAGGAGGCAGAACTACCAAACTCCTCTTTTGTTTGTGTCTCCTTTGCCAAGAAGATTATTAGACAGGACAAGATGAGGAAAAGGGAAAAATCATTGTATTTCATGAAGCATCTACTATGTGCCATGCAGCACGCATATATCATAATCTTATTTAATCCTGAGAACAGGTACCAGTCATGATTCCTGCATTACATATAAGGACAGTAACCTCAGAAAGGTGAAGCCGCTTGTTCAAGGACCCAGAGCCCGTGAGTGGTCTAATACTTTCATTTAGATATTGTGCATCTTAAGAGTGAAGTTTTGTGTATGTGTTTCTCTTTTTTTGAAGATTTATTTATTTATTTGAGAGAGGGAGAGAAACAGAGAGAGAGAGAGAGAGAGAGAGAGAGAGAGAACAAGTGGGGGAGGGGCAGAGGGAGAGAATGAAGCAGACTCCCCACTGAGCACAGAGCCTGACGCAGGGCTCCACCTCACAACCCATGAGATCACTACCTGAGGTGAAACCAAGAGTCAGACGCCCAACCGACTGAGCCACCCAGGTGCCCCTGTGTATGTGTTTCTGTTGGGGGGGTGTGGAGGGGTTGGGGGAGGAGGTTGTGGGCAAACAGCTCACCATTGCCTCCATTTAAGTTTTCAGTCACACCTTCCTGGACCTCTGTCATACAAGCTGCAGTTTTGAGAGAGCATCCTCCAACCAGAGAGCTGGTTTTCAGAGCCTAGTAGTAGGGGGAACACTTCTTCCCCACTTCCTATGCTTCCTTCAATATGGAGGGATATCTATCAGTGTGACACTCCTGGCGGCTCTCTCCTGCCTTGCAAAGGTGGAGCAAAGTATTTGCTGGGTTTGACAGAACAGGACAAGAATGTTTCAGACAATGCAAAGGTCTCTTGTCTCTCTAGGAGAAGAGCCAAAAGGACAATTCAGAGCAATTCACAAACTCACCACCTCAGAGTAGTCAGGACGAGAAGTGGACCAGAGAACTCAAGAGGTCAGAGTGTCATAGGGAAGCTTTCTGCTCTTCCTCAGGATCTCCCAGCTGGCAAAATGCCTGCGCTCTTGGGCTGGGATGGTGTAGCTGTTCAACCCAAGCCCTTCCCTATGGGTGAGGCTTGAGACTTTTCCACCCTGTCTTGAGTGGGTGCACCATGAACACTACACATCCAAGACACTTTCTCCAGTGCTTCGGTTGGTAATAAAGCTGAGGTCTCCATCCCCACCTGCCTTGCTTCCCTGTCTCAATCAGTTCAGAACTCAGCTGGGGAAAAAGGGTTGTTATGGACTGACTCCACCAAGCAAAGCAACAACATCCGATGAAGAACCTTGCATTTATTCTGATTTCATTTCACCTCATTAGCTCCAGTCTGGTTTGCATTGCTCATACCAAGATGGCACATGATGTTAAGTCTGAGTCAACATCTCAAAGGAATGACAAGTAACTGGAAATGGTCCAGAGAAGACAGAGTAGAATAATGAAAGTTCTGGAAACCCAGCCTTGGGGGGAATGGTAAAAGGAATGAGAAGATTTAGTTCAAAGCAGATTTGGTCATGATATGATACAGTCTACACGTCTTTCAAGGGCTCTCATGCAAAAGAGTGCTTTAATTAGATTATGTGACTTCCAAGGGCAGAACTAAGTGCATTGATGAATGTTCCAAGGAGGCATATTTTGGCTCATTAGGAGGAAGATATTTACAACTATTAGCATTGTATAAGAATGGAATGATTTTCCTGAGGAGGTAATGAGCTTTCCATCACTAGGGCTATTCAAACAACCCCACTAGATGAAAGGGATGATCCTGAAAAGAGCATTGGGAGATGACTGGTTGTGTAAACCCCACAATGGCAGAGCGGGATGTTTTTCCCCCTCACCACTTCCCCCCTCCAACCCAATTACAACTGACCTGTAATGAGGGGAGTGGGCCAGGGGAGACCCCTTGCATGTGGCCAAACCCTGCCTGGGTAATAAGATACAGTGAAATCCCAACCCCTACACTGTTGCCCTATAATGATGTTCCCCTAAGATGACTTATTGGTTTACTGTCTGTGTGTGAACACACACTTCCTGTGGCTTACTCTAAAGCTTCTCTCAAACTGTAAGTGGGAAAAGGTGTGCATGTTAGGAGGGAGGATTCTGACGGAGTGATTTCCTCTGTCTTATATTCCAGGGCCTGTTGCAGTCATCCTCACTCTCTTTCATATCTTTCCAGAGTTGGGGGGCTATTTTAGCAACCTTATCCTCTGACTATCTGATCAGCAGCACCCTCAGGCAGCCCTGTATGGCTCAGGATGAGAATTATCACCTACAGATGGCCCTTTTTGTGTGTTATTTCATTCCATCCTGGCAATAATCCCAGGGAGATCAGTCTTATGATTAGCTCCATTTTACAGATAAGGAACTAAAGTTCAGAGAGGTTAACTCACTTGTCCTAGGTCAGAACGCTAGTGAGTGGCAAGGCAGGAGTTGGTAGTCAAATTGGTCACTGCCTTAAGTGTGTCACCTTAACCACTGCACCCTCCCCAAATGACAGTGACCAGACCTGCAATTAGGTGTACATATGTTATGGCTCTGTTTGAAGAAAGGAACATAATTTTGGTTTTGTTTCTAATCGCATTCTTTTTTTTTTAAGAGAGGGAGAGGTCGGGGGAGGGACAGAAGGATATGGAGAGAGAGAGAATCTTAAGCAGGCTCCACACCCAGCTTGGAGTCCGATGTGGGGCTCGATCTCATGTCCCTGAGATCATGCCCTGAGCTGAAATCAAGAGTCGGACGCTTAACCGACTGAGCCACCCAGGTACCCCTCTAATCACCTTCTTAATGATGCCTGGGTTTGGTTTGACTCTGTAGGCCTCAGGACTTCAGTAAACACAAGTCTTCAGAAAACAGGATTCAATGAATCCCAGTCCCTTTCCAGTGTTGCATTGACCTATCAGAGCCTTTGACTCATAAAAGTGGAATTTGGGTTCTATTCAGTCTAAGACCATGTTGGGCACTGACTCAAATTTAAAATGTCCCTGGCCCAGGACCAGACCTTGAGTCCTCTGCACACAAAGGGCATTCAACACAAGGTTCCTAATGGTTTCTGTTCTTGGATTTTAGAATTGTTTCTCAGTGGACATATATCTTTCTGATGTCCTGCTTATGGCATGAAGTTAATGGGAGTTGGTATTTCTGAGCACAGAGGAAGGATCTTGTGATGTGGAGGAATCAGGGAGTGACGGAGTGTAGCCTGTAGTGAATTCTGTGCTTAAGAGGAGATGCCGCTTTGTGATGACGGGTGGGATGGAACTGCCAGGGGTCACTGGATCATCCAAGCTGGGCAAGTTCCCCTATTCCACTCCATCACTGCTCCCTGCTTGCTTGGCCCCCATCTTGTCCTCTTTGGGACCGGGATTTACTGATTTTCCTCATTCCAGGTCATCTGCTAATGTCTGTTTGGTTCAGTACAACAGAACTATCTGAACCATCTACCCACTAACCTGATGCCAATGGCCTTACCTCAGAACATTTTCCCACACCATGTCCTAGCACATACATATTGACAGCCTCTGATCTAACCTAATTCCGGACTCGGAGAGCCTAGCATCGAACACCAAAGTCAAGAAGACGGGGGATGGGGCAAAGGAAGAGCACCTAGAAAGGGTTCATCTTTAGGAGCATAAATAGGGAATTCCACAATCTGCAGGGTAATTAAGGTTAAGATACTGACGTACACAAATTGACAAGGCAGCTATGGCCTTGAGGGTATAGACAAGGATAATCTGATCATTTTTTGAGATAAGAACTTGTTTGCACCAGGAACCTTCTGAAAAACTCAGGTTTTACCTCCCTGGCAACTCTTGACCTATCTTAGAGGTAGTAAATTTTTTTTTTTAAGTACAGTGGCTTGGATACCTTACAACATTTTGGAAAACTAATAGGTATCCAGAACTTCCCTGGAAATTTGGAGAGTAGAGATGTAGTATATGATATGATCTCTATTGTCAAGAACATTTGCACAAGACATTCAGACTTTCAGGGAGATAGAAGGATTTTAATGGGGACCGGTTAGCTTTATATTTTAGAGAAGCATTATTCTGGCTGCAGGATGAGGATGGAGAAATGAGGGGTAGTGATAATGACCAAGACGCTATTACAAGAGGCCACTTGAGAAGCTTTGACACAGGGAGTAGCAGTGGAACGAAAAGGAGGGGAGAGATTCAAAAGGCAGTGAAAGGTCACCGAGTTATGAATAAAGACTGGTTGGATGAGGTAGAAAGAGAAGAAAGAGTCAAGGAGAACTCTCCAATTTCTGATTTGGGTGGATTGATGGAAAGATTCAAAGATGGCTATGAATTCTCTGACTCAGGCAGAAGGGTGGATGGTGATAGCGCCCTCAACAGAGAGGGAGTATTGGGCTGATGGCAGGATTTCAGAGACGCTTATCGAGTGCAGTCAGGGACAGGTGGACTCTTGTACATTTTGGGAGAGATAGGAAGGAGTGGGTATTTGCTGCTGAGTGCAGGAAACAAGGGACAGAGCAGTGGGGGAGAAGCATGGAAATGCAGCATCCTGGAAGGCAAAGGAGGCCATGTCAAGAAGAAAAATACGGTCACAGCGCTGGCACAGAAGTCAAGTTCCAGTGATTGGGACACCCGTGACCCTTGGGAAAGCAGTTTCAATAGCCTGGTCAGGACCAGAGGATGTTCTCTCTGCACCACATCCTGGGTAAGCAGGAGCATACTTAGAACCAAGTCATCGCAAATCTCTGTCCAGAACAAGTCAACAATTAAGTCACTGTAGAACAATGGGGCCTTCAGAGCTCAGCCATGTCACACGTCCGTTCTACACAGGTGACCCTAGCAAAATGAACGAGCAGAGTTAAGGACCTAAGCACGTGGGCAGATTGGGGCAATGCCTTTGTATCCAACCAATGACCACAAAAAGAGGAGGACGTTACACCAGCTTGGTTTGTTCGCTTATGGCTCATTCACTCATTAACATTGTATTAGTTCCCCTGGGCTCAGAGACTGAGAAGGAGGACACAGTCATGAAAGAGACCTGACCCCTGCCTTCAAACAGCTTACAATACATTTGGGGTGGGGGGGGCGACTTTCATTCCCCAGTCAAAACATTTCATCTAGAATGCCTAATAAAATCATATGCCAACTTTTACAACATTACCTGGGTTAGCAATACCTGTTTATGCTTCTTTGTAGGGGGGTAAGGTAAAGCTTAAACTGAATGATAAAACATGATATGTGCTCATATAAAAAAAATTCCATAGGCTGACTGGATTATAGGCTCATGGCGGACCGTATCAATTCCTTACTATAGACTTCAAAGACCTCTTCCCTTGTAGCATTAACCATCACTATGTGACCCATGTTTCTCCAGGCTCCCTCTCTAAACCTAATCAAGGCCTCGTTCTGTATTTTCAACTGGCAGTGACTTTCCACCTGCACTTCCCCCTTCCTGCCCTCAAAATCAGAACCGAAGTCAAATTCACTACTGTGCCATCTCTGAAATCATCACCCTTTTCAAACAGCCCTATCCCTCTGTATGGTCCCTTCATTTTATCTTCTGTCACCTGGATCTCTTGCATCCAATCAATTGCCAAGTTCTGCATCAAACAGAGTCTTGTACACAGAATAGATCGTCAATGTTTACTTGCTGATTGAATGAACACATTTTATGTCCTAGACACCATAGCTAGTTAGTAACACTGGTAATGGCAGTGGCTAAGAGCATGGCCTTTGGTGGTAGGTAGGTCTGATCTGGTTTTAGCCCACCTCTGCTACTTAATAGCTCAGTGACTTTGGACATGTAGTGCCCTTGTTCACAAGATGTAAGTGATTAGGGTTGTGAGAATCAAATATAAAATGTAAAACTCTGAACACAGTGATGTTATTTCTTAGTCCCATGGCCCACTGTCAATATTTATCCATCTTAGTAATCTAATGTTAGATCCAAAGGAGCCCAAATCCCAAGCGACGCCAACAGTGTTCAGTTTTAGAACCTTAATTGGACTATTTAATAAGTCCCAGAAGGGGTCACTATCCACCTAGGACCCTTTGTTTAGAGCATAAAATAAGGACTTCCACATAACACAGATCCTTCTTCCAGCCCCTCATCCATCCCCCATTGTACGCCGTTTTGAAAACTCTAATTAAAAATTACCCAACTCAACAAGTTTTAATGAGTGCTAGTTGTGTTGTGTAGTAGCTGCTTAACCAATTAGCCTGGAAGACCTTCCTATTTTCCCTCTAGAAAGCTGCTTTTTCATTCCTAATGAGGTCCCTCTTTTGTCAAGCTTTCCCCAGCCTCTGACACAGGAACCTGGCCCACCCCTGGGCTCCAGGCATTCAGGAACCCTCCTGGAGGCACCTCTGTGCCCCATCGCACAACCATGCTTAGGTATGGCCACATCTCTCCCAGCAGACTGTGAAGCCCTCTAGGTGTGTGCCCTGCACCCAATAGATGCTGAATCAAGATGGTTGGGAAAGATGGAGGGGCCAGGATGGAAGGCCCAAGGGCAGAAAATCAAAGTTACCTTTGCGTTTTCCACCTAGTTCCAAGGGTAGGCTGAGAAGGATAATGCACCACCTCAGAGGAGGAGGAGAAACCCAGTGGTCAAAGGTCTAGGGAAACTGGAAACTTTGATCCCATCATTTGACAACATAGTGATTGCATGGGCTTTAATTTTCTTCCCCCATTGCTTCTAGATTGTACACTGCACATACTGAGCACTCAATAAATAGTTGTTACAAAAATAATGAATGTTTCTTCTCTCCATTTCTTTGTCAGACTTTCTTTTTCTTTGTTCTACCTAACCCCTACTCTTCAACCTTTCCCCTCACCACCTGATGCACAAAATCACCTCCCTTCTCCCTCCCTCTTTCCCTCTCCCTCTGTCTCATCCACTAAAGCCATCTATAAGAGAGAGAGAGAGAGTGTGTGTACTGTCATTTCTAGTCTACAGAGGAGGAAACAGAAGTTCAAAAGCCCAAAGCTGGGTACCAATGGTCATGCAGCTACTAAGAGGTATGTAACAGGTAATGTCATACTGCCCCAGATCCTTTGGCCATTTTTGTGTGCTCTAATCCATAGAGTTCTCCATTCTCAGCAGCCAGCACCTGCGACTTTGTTCCAGGGCTGCCCCAGGACACCAGAGCTCACTTTGCCAGTGAACATGGAAAACCACAAGTGCCAGGAGTTTAAGCCTCCCCACCCCCCCCACCAGCAAGGCGGGGCGACAGCCCTTAACTAATGACTGACAGGTGTGAGGGCATTGGGACTACAGCTCCCCGGCCCCCAATGGGAACAGCTCTCATGTGTGACCCCCACCGCCTCCAGATCAGCCCAAGCGAGTAAGCCAACATGACCTTCAGCCAGCTCCCCTTGAGGCTGCACCCCAGCTTGGCTTCCCTTTCCTGCCCATTTTCCCTACTCCCAGACCAATATTCCTTGGAAACCTTCCTAATAAAGCCCTTTCCCCTAAATCCTTATCTCAAGCCCGGCTTCTGGAGGATGCAGCCTAAGGCAAGTTAATGCAGGATTCAAACCCAAGCCTGTCAGACTTCAACATTTTTTTTCCATTATATTGTGCCTGAGATGCCATTGCAATGATATGGGCCTTCTCTTCACTAATTTCACAGCCATTTAAAAAATTGAATGGCTACATAGCTTCAGATGCCTTGAAGACAAATACGACGTTTCTGAAGCTGTATGCTTGCTTCTTTCTTCTTACTATAATTATATGTTTCTGAGACAAAATATCTTTAAATATCCTAGCAAAATGAAGTAAGGGACTCAAAGAAAAAAGTTACTGTTTTCAACTTATCTTTGTGATTGTCTTATACCGGGGTCCATAATTAAATAGGCACTAAAATGGACTTCATCCTTTTAACGTGATCTCTCTTTAAAATGTTTTCATTATAGAAGGAATAGCACTGCACTGGAGGACTTCTAGGGGAGAAAAAAAATCTAAGTACTCGAGTCCAGCCATTCACAATTTCCTTCAGCGTTTTCCTATCCCTCTGACACGGGTACGGTCTTATTCAAACGCCTGGAGCCGCTGGGTCTCCCATTAGCCCATCTTTCCATTTTGTGACACAGTCCTGTGGTTGTCATCTTTAATTCTCGTCCGTTGTTACACCCAGAGGATAGATGGTAACCTGTCACCATTTTAATCGCTTTTGATATTTCATGATTGTAAATGATGGCACTGAACAACGTTGTGAATATGCCATGTTGTTTGCGTCTACCCTTTTCCCGTACTTCAGATTATTTCTTTAAGAGAAGTCTCCAAATCTTGAATTATCAGATAAAGGAATAAAATGTATGGCTTTTGATGTACACCACCGCAGGTCTTCAACCACCCTAAAATGAGTACCCATTTATAACATAAGCCGACCTGAAACAAAGATTATTATTCCAAGTAAGGGTGCCTTATTTGTTAATGAGTTCTGCTCTAACTAGATGGATTCATTTTACATTTCTCCATTTAGTAGAAAGGTCTGGAAACCTCTAGAATTATACTGAAACTGTGGCATATCTCACGAAAATGACTTAGAACCTTAAGGGGACATTGTAGTCATCCTTAAATGGATGTAGCTCCTTTCTTAATTCCAAGCTGTCTAATTGCTAAGCATTTCATGGAGGGATTAGTCACTGGGCTTGAGTTCCTAATTGAATCAGTCATTTTACACACAACAAAACGCAAGTCAGGACATTTCAATGGCTGATGTAGGCTAACTGACTTGGGTGTGTATTTTGTGCGTTTCTGCATGCCTACATCTTCAAAAACAGAGGATACAGTACACTGACAAGATAAATAAACAAGACAGAATTCCTGTTTTCTCAGTCACCTTGAAGTTTGCCAGAGTTGACCCCAAGGTTTGGTATTTTTGCTTATTAGCCTGAGAAGTACTGCTCCCTGAAATTGATTTTCCAGGACTATTTGGACCTCCAAGAGATCATGCCCCATTAGCCTCAAGCACAGTATGACTGTTACGTATTTTTTTTTAACATGCTTAATTGTTCCATCTTCTTTCAGGCAAGTGGGAAAGTACAATAAATAAAAACCTGCAATCATTCTGAAGATCACGGGTACACACATGGTACACATAAAACAGAGGATTTTAGACTGCTATTACAGCTTTTCACTCAGCCCCACCCCATAAGAATTCTAGTGAAAAAGTGGAAAACCTACCCCGTCTTCTAGATGCATGATTCCAGACAATACTAGACATTCATTAGATAAACATCCTATTGATAACTATATTTTCTACCTTTGAACTGTTTGGGTTGTTCCCCGCCCCCCAATTGAAAAAGCTTGTTTTCCATAGCATTCCAAAACTCCAACAAGTGCCAGCCTGCATTTTATCTTAAGAGAAAATTTCACTATCGGGTTAACGTCAAAGGCAAAATGGACAGGTTACTTGACAGTCCATTTCTCAGTGCAATGAGAAGAGCCCTGATTTGCTTCCATCCACACCCTAAGTTTGCATTCATCCCAGTAGGTCAAAGCCACCTGCCACATCACCCAGTGTGGGGTGATGACCTCGGGGCAAATGCTTCTGCAGCGGATGCCTCACCTGGGCAGGACTTTCTGGGTTAGGATATTGGTGGGTAATCCTAATTAAAGCCCCATCCAAGCTCAGACTTCACAACCAAACAAACCAGTTTTACAACACACAGGAATTTAATTTGGCCTCACACTTGCAGTGGAAAAAAAAACACAAAAGAAGAAAAAGGCTGGTGGCTGAGCTAATGAGCAACTGCCTTCCAGACATACTGCCAACTTGATTCAATTAAGAAACATTAGCGGTCTAATGACAGATTTGAAGACAAAAGGTTCAGATGAGGCACGGTTTTGTGACCGCAGCCAGGCAAACCGCAAAATTTCCAACCTGGGTAAGCATCCCTTCGATACTTCAAAAATACAGCAAAGTACAAGGAGAGGCTGATTTTGCAAGCTTTCTTGCACATCTAAGGAATAAGAAGAGCCTAAGCCTAGAACACAGCCAAACATTAACCTCAGAGCAAAATTCCATTTAAGCCTAAGGAAACCTATGTGGCTTTCCTGGGTCCAACTAAACACATGAAATACCAGAGGTTTGCTTATTCTTCTTTATCCTGGGAAATGAACAAAATCATGGCTTGGGTGCCCTTCCCCTCGTCAGTCCCTCTTACCTCCAGCCCCTTCCAGTTCATCTGGTGAAAAAAAGCAAACCAAAACACCGCAGTGAAAGACACTTGGAGATGTGCTTTCATTTACTCCATGCCAGGTGTTTTATCTTTAAACCTAATTTGAAAATTCCCGCTACCCCAAAGCCCGTGCCAGGTTCTGCCCTGAGTGAGAACTGCAGTACCGTCCACTTACCCGTGATTAGCACCGCCTTTTGATCCACAGGTAACAGCTCTTGACCAGATAGGTAAGTATACAGGAAGAGGCAGGACAGGAGGCAGAGGATCAAGCTCCAGGAGAGGGACAGGCTGAGCAGCAGGTAAGCCCCTCCCCAGAGACCCGCCAGGCAGACCACCTTTCTGCCGGCCTGCCCTGGGCTCTTCTTGAGACTGCAAAGGGCTATTCCTGCCAGCACTATGGTGACAGCCAGGCAGAGCCACGCTGTCTCAGAGAAGGTGCTCATTCTCAGAGACGTGCTGCACCTTTGCGTGCTCAGGACCAGCGAGACAAGCGGGCAAAGGCTGGGTGGAGGCAGCCTGGGTTATATGTACAGAGAGGCAAGAAGGGAGGGGGAGAAAGTGGCTCTGGCACACTTCGGATGAGCAGGGATTAAGCACACTCATACAGGCACATTTTTGCTGGTGGGTCCTTGAAACCGGTGAGCAGTTTCATATAAATACCAGAGCACTTCCTATTCAGTAGCTCCCCCAAAGCCACCTGCACACATGACCCGTACACATACTCACCCACAACAAACGCACACAGGTTATTTTTTCATGACCTCTGGTGAGATAACCAGTTGGATAATAATTGACAGAATTCAATCTGAACACTGAATAACAAAACCTTTAGCTCACAGGAAACGTCTTCTGCTTTAGGAGCCCGGGCGTGACTGTCAAGTTCTTTTTCGGACCTGAGGTGGGGGCAGGTGGGTTGGGGGGGATGGGGACCAGGTGTGTGTGTGTGTGTGTGTGTGTGTGTGTGTGTGTGCATGTGTGTGTAAATGCAAGCAACCAGTGAGGTTTGGAAGATCTAAGGGGAAGACCACTCTGATTTTGTTTGTGTCTGCGCGCTATCTCCCACCTGCGTCAGGCTGAAGTGTTGGATAGCGAGGGAAGATAGAATACAGAGGAAGAGATTCTTGGCAGATGACAAGTGTGCTGGTCTTGCCAGAAAGGAGGTATGCCAGGCAGAGATAAGAATAATGATAATACAATTATAATGGTCAATACCCACTGGTACTTATTTATGCCAGGGGCCACGTTCCGCTACTTATTCATTCATTCTCTTTTTTGAGACCCTATTCTCTGCCATGCTCTGCTCCAGGCATTGAGACTCAGCAGTCAATATGCCCAGTCTCTTCGAATACAGCGTCTTTATGAGGAAGGTTCTCTCTTTGTAGTGATTTTACAAGGGAGGACACTGAGGCACAGAGAGGTCAGAGACTTGCTCAAGGGGCGCCTGGGTGGCTCAGTTGGTTGGGTGTCTGCTTTCGGCTCGGGTCATGATCCCGGGGTCCTGGGATCGAGCCCTGCATTGGGCTTCCTGCTTGGCGGGGAGTCCTGCTTCTCCCTCTGCCCCTCCCCTTGTGCTCTCTCCCTCTTTCTCTCTCAAACAAATAAATAAAATCTTAAAAAAAAAAAACAAACCCAGAGACTTGCTCAAGATCACACAGCAGTGGAGGCAAGCAGCCTTGTTTCAGTGGCTCTGAGCCACTCGACTGCCTGCTTTAGGCAAAAAATAAAACGCAGTCAGTACGTTATGAACTAGCCCTTCCCTGCTTTAGGCTTGTTTGAACCTCATGAAACACTTAAGGGATCAGTATGCTCATTTACAGAGGAAAACTGCAGCTAGGAGAGGGTACGTTCCTTATGAAAGAGCAGGTGCATCCTGACCACGCCCATGACCCACTGGCTCAAGAGCCACACTCTGGAGCCTTGACACTTAATTGACCACCAGTGACAACACAATATTAGGATGGTGAGTTGTAAAGCCCCATGGAACTGAGTTCAAATCCTGACTCTGCCACTTCCTAGCCCTTCCTGAGGCTCCATTTCTTCTTCTAAAGAAAGGGAACCCAGCCCTCTAAGGTTTTGGGTTTTTTTTTTTTTAAGATTTATTTATTTATTTGAGAGCGAGAGTACACCAGAGGCAGAGGGAGATGGCTTATGGCACATCTTACGTGTGCTGGGCAGAATTCTGATAAAGGCCGGGTATTAGCATATCTGGAGAGACAGGAAAAGCTCTCACTTGGCGGTCAGATTACCTGTATTCAAATCTAACCTGAGCCCTGCCACTTAGTAACTAGGAAGTCAGGAGGGTCTACTTCCCTAGACCCCCGATCAGCTGTAAAATAATAAAAATACCAAGGTAAAGCACTTAGCTCACCCTGCCTGGCACACCAGAAGGAGTCTCATAAATGCTGGCAATGCATGCTTTTTATTTTTTAAGATTTTATTTATTTATTTATTTATTTATTTATTTATTTATTTATTTATTTATTTATAGAAGGAGCAGGGGGAGGGGCAGAGGGAGAGCAAGAGAGAATCCCTAAGCAGACTCCCCACTGAGCGGGGAGCCCAATGCCGGGCTGGATCCCAGAAACCTGAGATCATGACCTGAGCCGAAATCTAGAGTCGGATGCTTAACTGATGGAGCTACCCACGCGCCCAATTCATGCTTTTTAAACAGGGAAGGAAGAACTTCAGGAGTAGAAGAAATTGCCCAGTGGAATATATACTAGTCCCCAGATATGGCAGAAGTTAGCATGGGCTGAGGGGCCAGGAGGAGGGCAAGACTCCACTTACAGGGGGTGTAGGGGAGGCAGGACTTTAGAGGAAATGTACCCAGCAGTCTGTCATGGACGAAGGTAGAGAGAATTTTGGACAGGAAGTTGGGGAAATGAGAATTGCTCATCTGCCCTTGGCCAGGGTAGTTACAAAGGCAGCCCTCCTGGGCTCAGGGCCGTCTCCAGGTCCGAGGGAGACCAGGTGGGAGGCAATGACTTGTGGACCTTACCGTACAGTGGAACTGTGTGGGGTGACAACAAAGACCTTACAGGGGTCTTATGTGGAGCAATGGCACATCGTGTCTGCCCTCCCAGCCGCATGGACACCTGAGGTGGGGAGATGTTGCTGGCTCCAGGCCAGGAAGCATTGGGGTGAGGATTTGGAATTCCCTTGGCTAGACCTGAGGTCTTCCTCCTTCCACACACCCCGTTCCCTCCTGTCGGCTGTGTGCACACCCATCCCGGGAGCGGGGACCTCTCCTGGGCCTCATGGCCTCACCACCCCGGGAGGATTCAGTCAGGCTAGCTCAGGTATTGGATAGCTTTCTAGGTGAGGGTGCAGGACGGGTTATGGCTCTTGGCTGTGGACCTTGGCACTTCTTCAGGGCTCCCACACTGGGGCTGGGGCCAAACACCCTTGTGGGTTTCCTGATGTGGGCACATCCACTGAAAATGAAGCAGATCTTCTTCTGGTGGCAGCCCACTTGGCTTCTCAGCTGCTCAGTCCTGGGGCTCCCGAGGAAAGGCCAAAAGCTGCCATGGCACGGAAGTCTAGGTAAGGATGCTCCACGCCCTCTGATGGGGCAGGAGGTGCACAATATTAGGATGGTGAGTTGTAAAGCCCCATGGAACTGAGTTCAAATCCTGACTCTGTCACTTCCTAGCCCTTCCTGAGGCTCCATTTCTTCTTCTAAAGAAAGGGAACCCAGCCCTCTAAGGTTTTGGGTTTTTTTTTTTTTTAAGATTTATTTATTTAAGAGCGAGAGTACACCAGAGGCAGAGGGAGAGGCTCCCAAGCAGACTCTGCACTGAGCATAGAGCCCGACATGGGGCTGGATCTCACAACCCTCAGATCAAGACTTGAACCAAAACCAAGGGTTGGACACTCAACCGACTGAGCCACCCACATGCCCGGGTGCCTGGCACTGACTCCTGGGCAGAGGGGAAGGTTCTTGCCAGTCCCATCGTCACACGTTCATTTCTTCATTCAGTTCATCACATAGCTCTTCCCCTTGCCATCCTTCAGACACCTGCTTCCATGTCACTTCTTGCCATCCAACCTCAATCTCTTCCATCACCACTGTATTCACCCCTTCCCTGCAGTTAGCTCCATTCATAATTCTGAACATAATTTATTTTTAAGACTGTTCTGTCTCGGGACGCCTGGGTGGTTCAGTCGGTTGAGCATCTGCCTTCAGCTCAAGTCATGATCCCAGGGTCCTGGGATCGAGTCCTGCTCCGGGCTCCCTGCTCAGTGGGGAGCTTGCTTCTCCCTCTGCCTCCCACTCCCCCTGCTTGTGCTCTCTTGCGCTCTCTCTCTCAAATAAATAAATAAAACCTTAAAAAAAAAAAAAAGACTGTTCTGTCTCCCCTACTAGACCATGAACTTCATGAGGGCAAGAACTGTATCTGTTTTTTGTTTTTTATTCACTGTGCACCAAATGCCTAGCCTAGTGCCAGTCCCATGGCATGTACATAATTAACATCTGTTGAATGAATAAAGGAAAGAGCAAATCTTTACAGAGTGCCTTCTAGGTGGGCCGATTCTAGACCAGCCATGAGGGAACTCAGCAGTGAATAATATGGACCCAGTTCCTGACCTTGGGGAGTAGCTGCCACAGGAGCAGTGACTAGTGGGGCTGGATGGTGGGGGAAAGGAAGGCTTTATACCAACTAGGAACACAGATGGAGTCACAGAATTCTCCAGTGAGAACGAGCCCAACTCCTTCTGACCCCTGAATGAGGACCTTAGGGTCCTGGTCTATCTGAGGGCTGCCCTGCCTCTGAATGAGGACCTCCTCCATCTGGCTGAGCTGATTTGTAACTCCTCTTTGTCCCCATCATTTTGTTTTAGGGCTATCCTTGAGGCCATCCTTGCTTGGACGTGTCTCATTTTTTTGCACGCTTCTTAGCTTTCTGGGGGAAGGAACCAACTGGATCAAGTTATTCTCACTAATGATGCCAACAGGTTAATGAACTGCTTCCTTCTGCTGGCCGAGGTGCCTTCCAAAAGGCGCCTCTGAAGACAAGATATCTTACCCATAAGAGAGGATTTCCCAACCTGGGCCAAAACAAACAAACAAACCAACAAAAAACATTTCTGAGAATCCTGGAACGAACACTTTCTTAGTACCAGTGGCCCTTGAGTTTAGAAGGGAATTCGAAGTAACTTCGCGTTTGATTCTCTCTGTAACATCTCCACCAAGTGGTCATCTTGTCAGTACACCTCTGATCACAGGTACGGCCCTGGAGCTAACTGCAGGGAAGGGGTGAATACAGTGGTGATGGAAGAGATTGAGTCACCTCTGAAGGCTGACTTTCCAGTTGAGGACATTATTAGAAAGTTCTCCTCTAGATCAAGTTTGATCCTGTGATCTGTCCTTTCTTTGCCACTTGGAGTCGCACAGACCACATCTACTCCTTATTTCTTTCAGATATTTGAAAGATACTCCTTCTCCAGGCTGATAGTCTTCAATTCTCTTAAATGCCCCTTATAGACATTTTTACTCATATGTCCAAAGACTCATTTGCTCATTTGACAACTGAATCTTGTTCAGTTGACTCTCACTGTGTTTGCTGTCAAATAAAATTCCAGTTTTTGTAGGAATTTTCTTGTCATTTGAAGTTTTTTTGTTGTAAGATACATGTGGAGAAATTGTCCAAAATATAAATGTAAATAAATATCCATGGATCCATGCGGATATAAATAAATGATGGAATAAATAAATAAATGGAGGAAAAGAGACAAATGTCCCACATGGCAAAATTCCAAGTAACTTATGTAGATATTCCCCACTCAAGGAGGTGACACAGAACTCACTTAATGAGCTTGGCAGCACAGCTGGCTTCCTTCTGAGGAACACAGCATGGAGACAGGGAAACAGAGTAATCCAACGCTGGAGAAACCTGACAAACACAGCCTCAACTGGGTAATCAAGGTCAACATCAACAGTGATAAGTCATGTGATGAAAATGGCCCCTTTGTCATTGCAGAACATTCTAGAAAAGGCCTGATCAGCACTGTCAAGGTTATCCAAAAGAAGGAACTTCTGAGAAATGGTCACGGTCAAGAGGAACCTAAGGAGCCATGAGCAGTAAATGTCATGCGGGATCTTAGATATGACCCTGGAGCAGAACAAGGACATCAGGTAAAAACTAAGAAAATCTGAGGGGCGCCTGGGTGGCTCAGTCGGTTAAGCATCTGCCTTCGGCTCGGGTCGTGATCTCAGAGTCCTGGGATAGAGTCCCGCATCGGGCTCTCTGCTCTGCGGAGAGCCTGTTTCTCCCTCTCCCCCTGCTCTTCTCTCTTTCTCTCTCTGTCAAATAAATAAAATCTTAAAAAAGAAAAAACTAAGGAAATCTGAATAAAGCATGAACTTTAGTTAATGAGAATGTATCCGTATTGGTTCATTAGTTGTGACAAATGCCCCATAGTAATGGAAGATGTTGTGAGTATGGGAAAGTTCCTGTGGGTACACAGGAACTCCATCCTGTCTTCAAATTTTTCTGTAAGCCTAAAGGTATTCTAAAGTTAAAAGTTTATTTAAATATATGATAATATATAAGTATGATAAATATTAGTAATTTTATAATAATATAATTTAATGTTTTAGATTTATACCTCTATGAGTATATGATAGTAAATATATTTATTTATAATAAAAATAAATAGATGTAAAAATATATTTAAGTAACCTTTTTATTTTAGAATAGATTTACAGGGACACCTGGGTGGCTCAGTCAATTGAGTGTCTGCCTTCAGCTGGGGTCCTGGGACTGAGTCCCATGTCTGGCTCCTTGCTCATCGGGGAGCCTGCTGCTCCCCCTGTTCGTCCTCTCTTTCTCTTTCTCTCTCCCTTTCTCTGACAAATTAATTAATTAATTAATTAAAAAAAAAGAATAGATTTACAAAAAAACTATGAAGATAGTTTTATTTATACATATACATATGTAGCAGTATATATATACATATATAGTAATATATTATATTATATATAAACATATTTATATTATATAATGTATATATAATTATATGTATAATAATATATGCACATATCTCAATGAATGAAAGAAATTATAACACCCCTTTGGTCAAGAAGAAGAACATTGTCAGAAACCCCGTTCATGCTCCCTCCCAATTACTCTCCTTTCTCTCTTCCTCAAAAGTAACCACTATCCTGACTTTTAACAGCATAATCTAGCTTTGCCAGTTTTTTTAAACTTTATATAAATAGAATCACATAATATTAATGTCACCTGGGTCACTTGACACTGTATAGATCCATCCATGTTGTATGGATAACTAATTTTCATTGCAGAAAACAAGGGTTGGCAAATTACAGACGATGGGACAAATCTGGTCTGTTAACATGTTTTGGTAAATGAAGTTTTATTGGAGTACACCCATGCTCATTTATTTACTTATTCCTGTGTCTGTTTTCCTGCTACAATGGCAAAGTTGGTTAGTTGAGAAAGAGATCATAAGACCTGCAAAGCCAAAAATATTTACTATCTTGTTCTTCACGTAAGCATTTTGCCAACCTCTGCTGTAAAGCATTTTGTTGCATAAATATACCTCTATTTGTTTCTCCATTGTATTAACAGAAAAATGAGTTTTTCACTTTGCTGGCTATCATGAATAGTGCTACTGTAAATATTCTTTTTTTAAAGATTTTATTTATTTATTAGAGAGCGCATGCATGCACGCAAGCTGGGTGAGGGGTAGAGGGAGAGGAAGAGAAAATCTCAAGCAGACTCCATGCTCAGCATAGAGCCAGAGGCAGGACTCAACCTTACGACCCTGAGATCATGACCTGAGCCAAAATCCAGAGTCAGATGCCTAGCCAACTGAGCCCTCCAGGTGCCCCTGCTATAAATATTCTTATAAGCGTATCTTGAAGCACATGTGTATCCATTGCCCTTGGGTACATTCAATGGAGTGGAACTATGGAATCCATGGCATATACATGAATTCAGCTTTAGTGCCATTTTTTCCCCCCTAAAATGATTGCACCATTTCCAAGTAGACTATGAGAGTTCCAGTTGCTCCACACCCTTCCTCAAATTTGGTATTGTCAGGCTTCTTCATTTTAACTATTCTGATAGATCTGCAGTTGGATCTAATTGAGTTTTACATTTCTTTTCTCTGATGACTAATAATTTTGAAAACCTTTTCATATGTTGATTGGCTATGTGATATTCTCTTTGTGAAGTGCTTTATCAAGTTTTTTCTAACTTCTTTAGATGGATGGTTTTTTAAGCCTTTTTTCTTTTTAAACTATATGCATTTTAAGGCTGTACAATATTTTGAAGTATGTCTGGGTTGCATTCCCCGTGTTTGGTATGAACTATTTTCATTATTGTTCAATGAAAAATGTTTTATAATTTCTATTAGGATTTGTTCTTTGTTACATGGGTTATTTAGGAATTTTATATTTTATACTTTCAGGGTCGCCTGGGTGGCTCAGTTCATTAAGTGTTTGCCTTTGACTCAGGTCATGATCCCAGGGTCCTGGGATCAAGCCCCAAGTTGGGCTCCCTGCTCAGTGGGGAGTCTGCTTCTCCCTCTTCCCTCCCCCTGCTCATGCTTGTGTGCTCTCTCTCTCACCTCTCTCTCTGAAATAAATAAAGAAAATCTTTTAAAAAAAGAAATGTATTTTATAATTTCATATGGGAAATTTTAATATCTTATTGCACTTTCTAGCTTAACTTTACTCATGTTAAAAACATATTATGTGTGATTTCAGTCCTTTGAAATATCTTGAGTCTTGCTCTATGGCCCATCACATAGTTGATTTCTATAAACGTTCACATGTGCTTAGAATGTATATTCTGTAGTTTGTTCCACTGATCCATGCATATCAAAGAGGGTATCCATTTCCATCCCTCTAGTTTCAATTATGCTGAATTCTTACATTTCAGATAGTCTCTTCAAAGCACCAGATACTAGGGTACTTGTTTTCTTTTCCAATATAACAATCTTTGTCTTTTACACAAGCAATTTAGTTCATTTACATTTCATGTAAGTATTGATATGTTTAGTTTAAATCTATCATTTTACTGGTTACCTTCTATTAGTCTTTTCTATTCTTTATTACTTTTCTTCTACTTTCTTGATTTCCTTTGAATTAATTATTCTTTGTTATTCTTCCACCCTCCCCCCTCATTACCTTGACACGTATGCACTCTTTGTGATCCTTTTAACAGTTACTTAAATGACTTACCAAAGTCCACCATGACTTGGTATTTTTGCTCCCTTGGTAGATCATGCCAGGACCTTTGAACACTTGCACACCACTCCCCACCATCCTGAGTTATATGCTATAGTCCTCATAAATTTTTATTATCTAGACATGTCAAATCCCACAGGATGTTATTATATTTGTTTTATACAGTCAACAGTCATTTAGATTTTCCAACAAAGTAGTTACCCTTTTGCGGCCTCTCATTCCTTCCCATTATCACCATGCTTGCCCTTGAGATCATTTTTCTTTAGTATTTCTTTTTCTTTTTTTAAGATTTATTCATTTATTTATTTGAGAGAGGGAAAGAGTGTGCAGGGAGGGGCAGCAGGAGAGAGAAACTTTAGCAGACTCCTCACTGAGCTTGGAGCCCAACACGGGGCTTGATCTCACAACCCTGAGATCATGACCTGAGCCAAAACCAAGGGTCAGACGCTTAACCAACTGCACCACCCAGGGGCCCCCTTTTTTAGTATTTCTTTAGTGTGGGTGCGAGTGATGAAATCTTTTTTGTTTTTCTGAAAATGTCTTCATTGCACCATTTTTGACGATATATTCACTTCAAGGGCATAGAATTTCGAGTTGGCAGTTGTTCTCTTTCAGCATTTGACACCTTTGAGGAGTTATATTTTATCTGGCTCTGTTGGATAAGCCCTCAGTAAGAGAGTTGATCCTAATTATCTTCTTTGCCATTACCAGAAGCAGAGTTGCTAAGTCTTTTTTATACCGTCTGGTAAGGCTCAGCTCTCCCTGTCCTTATAAGATATTTTATTTGTATCAAAATGAAAATGAAAACCCTGTTAAATTTCATGTTAAGATTGGGTCCTCTATCCCTTCCTCCTAGTGACATATCATGGGAAAACCTAAGTGAATGGTCCATAGCTTTATAAGTGTTGAAGCAAGACATTTCATAAGACGGTCATTCATTCACCACATATTTACTACTATGTGCCAGGTGTTGTTCTAGGTACTGAGAATACAACAGTGAGTAAAATGACTTCTTTCCTGCCCTCACAGAGAAGCCTAAATTCTAATTAGGGAGACAGACCAGTAAATAGACAATTACAATATAGCTATGAGACACATACTTCTGGAAATCTTTCAAGTTGATATTAATCATCTGACATTTCTTTATCTTGCCAACAATGATATCAAAAGTGACTTTGTCAAATCCCTTGCTGAAATCCAAAATCTGTGTGTTTACTCATTCCACTAATCAGTAGAGTCATCCTAATCTCACATGTTTCTTTATTGGTCCTCCATGTTAGGTCCTAGTAACCATCCATTCCTCTTCTAAGATTACCCAAACCACTCTTTTTCTAAGAGTCATGAAGAGAATCAGATTCCCCTCTGCTCCATGGTTTTCAGAAGACATTTTCTTTCTCTTTTTGAAAAAGACAAAAATTGGGAGCTTGGGGCTTTCAGAGCTCAGAAGTGCTTCTCAGAGTTATTAATCTATGAATATGCTCATGACATCAAAGGTGTTCGTTGATAATATTTAGTATTATAGAGAATTTTAGTATTATAGAGAATTTAGTATTATAGAGATTTTAGTATTATAGAGAAAGTTATCCTACCTTTAAGTTTAGATTTTAGTATTATAGAGAAAGTTATCCTACCTTTAAGTTTAGAAATGTTTTACATTTTTTAGTTTCTGTACTGTGTAATCTTCTTACAAATCTTTGATGTGATTCTAGCTGATAATTTCCTGGGACCGTAACTAAATAATTAGACTGCAACTAAATAATAAAATTGCCTAGATCAGTACTTACCAAATTTTGTACTTCATAACCAGTGCAATCTTTTTAAAAGGAGAGAGATACACATTCAGTCTCCACCATTTAACTTTGCCAAGTGAGAATGCATTTAAAAATCAACTATCAACAGTCTACAAAAGAAAAGGTATTTTAACACTAAAAAAAAAGAAAAAAGGAAACAGTCTCAGAATGAAATAAAGTCTCATACTGAATAAATTTAACTTTATGAGAAATTTTCTATGTTGTCCTCATTTTTCAGAGAGCCCCCCACCCCACCCGCCCAGCCGTAAAAGTTTTGTCACTGTCAGCAGGCCATGTGGGAACAAAGGTGAGAAAGCTATAGGGCTCTGCTCTTAAGACGATAGAAATTCATACTCATGAGATTTAGGGAATAAGTTCTAGATTCTGTGAACAGGAGGTGGCATGCTAAATCCTAATATTTTTATCTGTGCTCTTCTTGGGCTGATTTCCTTCTCTTCTCAGCACTAACCACAGCAAAGAACAAAACAGCATCAAGAATGGAAAAGTCAAACACATTAACCCATTGTCCTTGCCTCCCATACATTGTGTATCAAAGCAAAAACATTAGGAAAGAGCCAGCTTGAAAGATCCCTGAGTTCTATTTGACATTATATAACCAAACAGTAACATTAGGGAGGGGAGTGGGGGGGATGGGGTAACTGGGTGATGGGCAGTATTAAGTAAGGCACGTGTGGTGATGAGCACTGGGTGTTATATGCAACTAATGAATCGTTGAACACTACATCAAAAACTAATAATGTACTATATGCTGGCTTATTGGACACAATAATAAAAATAAATAAATAAATAAAAATTAAAAAATAAAAAAAATAACATTAGTAAAGAGCCAGCTTGAAAGATCCCTGAGTTGTATTTGGACTTATCCACGTTATTTACTGACATGGGTTGGTTCTCTACCTATACAGCTTATTTCTCATGCATACCTTAAGGAATCAACATGTATAAAACTATTTCTGCCCATGCCTCCAAATCACTCTCCTTTCTCGTTCTCCCTTAAATGCCTTGCAATTAGTCTACAGCCTCTGTCTTCACTTCCTTTCCTCCCTCTTGGGAAGGGCCAGAGTGTGAAAATTCTACTCTGAATCAAGGGGGATAATGGCATGAATGACCCACTCTCACTAGGCTGAATGGTTTGCCAGCTTCTTCCTGCCGCAGAAGGAAGGCCATGTATCTCCTTCCACGTGGGTCAGCCAAGCCTGAGCAACCATTCCATCAAGGCACTGATGATAATACAGCTTCTGGAAGCAATTCTTAAATGTGCTCTAGAGATAGTAACCACTTTTCACTGGCCCATGGTGACATGATGGTCCAGTAAGCACATCTGCTGAGTTTGCATGAGACTGAAGTCATTCAATTTCAAGGATTATCCTCAGAGACTATAGCCTTCCTCTCTTTTTGGCAATAAAATATATTTTGGTGAATGAAATGGTGATGAGAGGATACCACAGTTTAGTTGCTTTTTCCATTTTGATGCCCTTACTTGGCAAAATTAAAAGCTGGCAAGCCTACGTGTCTTCCCAAATTTTGGTCTGAAATCTTACCGGTGTTCAAAATTCAAAAACGTGGGAGCCCCACTAATAGACAATATGGTAGCTTTGAGCTAGCTAAGTTCTGGGTAGAAATCCAGCTCTGCTATTTACTTGACTGTATGAACTGCTCTCTCTGCTCTGAGCCACAGTCTCTTGCCAATAGTGGGATGATAATTCGTACCTCATATTGGTTATAAAGATAATCTGTGTAAAAGGCCTGGCATATCGGAGTTTTCAATGGCAGCCATTATCGCAAGAATCTTTTCGGTCTCAACAAGATTTCCTTTCTTTCAGTTTCTTCCCTTTTCCTTGAGACTTGCAAATTGAGAAGTAGGGGCTGAAGGCACCAAGGCACAGTTGGGCATGGCTTCTCTCATATAGTCGTGGTGCCCAGGCTGAAGGTTCACAGAAGGAAACACACTCGCATCTGTATCTCCAGACGGGAGATTAAATCTAGGATGAGTCTATTAGAAAGACAACATTTCAGAATTTGGGAGCACAGCTGAATACCAAAAGTAAATTACACCATAAGCCAGATGTTCCAGGAACTTCTTTTCCATTTTTTTTTCTTTTGCCTGAAGGGAAAGTTTTAGTTCATAAAGAAAACAATGAGCAGAAATTGCTATAGCAAAATTGTTCATGGTTATTTAAAATGAGCCCATTTGAAAATAATCAAAGATGTGCACAATGATTTATAGAGGAAGTTGTTCATTTCAGTGTTATTTATCATATGTATAACATAGAAACATCCTAAATGGCTAACCATAAAGGATTTGTTATATAAATGACAGTACTTTCATTTGATGGACTGCTATACAGCCATTAAAAATCATGTTGTTGAAGAATATTTAAAGACTTGAGAAAACATTTGCAATATTTTTTTGAGCAAGGAGAGCAGGTTACAAAGTAGAATATATAATATGATCACATTTTATGTCCTTATGACACAGATACCAGTTGGAACTTTCTAGTTGGGATCCAGATAAGATTGGCTCGAATTCCCCATTCTATGGCCTAGGGTCGTCAAAGCCTTGCCTGTATTCCTCGAGATCCTAGGGACCTACCCTCTTATAGTTCCTTTTGCCTCCTGTCAGTCACTTCTCCTCTCTACCGTTCTGAACTCAGCAGGAAACTCAACTTCTCTTTTCTGTTTGCAAAACAAGATGTATAGCAGTAAAGTCAGCCGTAGCAAAGTTCCTCTGGATTTTAACAACCTGAGAGTTGGGCCTGGGAGAGAGGGAGGGATGGAAGAATCATGTACAGCACTGTAGTGGGGTGAATAGTGGCTCCCAAAAGATATGTCCATGTCCTAACTCCACGAACCTGTGAATGTGATATTATTTTGGAAAAAGTGTGTTTGCCAATGTAATTGTTAAGGATTTTTTTTTTTAAGAAAAAAAACTTTTTATTTTTTTATGGTGAAAAAATTTATGTTTCGATTTAGCCAGTTGGACTCAGTTTAGATGATCCCAAATTTGTTGACAACATCCAAAGCATTATCATCAGGAGCCAGTTGAACATATGCCTTCTTCTCCCCATCAAGCCTGATCAGGGTGTTGATCTTGGCCACGTCAGTGTCCTAGAGCTTCTTCACAGCCTGTTTGATCTGGAACTTGTTAGTTTTGATGTCCACAATGAACACAAGTGTGCTATTGTCTTCTATTTTCTTCATGGCTGACTCAGGAGTCAGGGAGAACTTGATAATGGCCTAGTGATCAAGCTTGTTTCTCCTGGGATGCTCTTATGAGGATATTCGAGTATTTTTTTGTGTGTGTGTGACTGGGGATGCCTTTCAGCACTGCTTTCTTGGCATTCCAAGCCTTTGCTTTGGCTTCGGCTTTGGGAGGGCAGAGGCTTCCTTCCTCACCTTCGGCACCATCTTCATGATAGGAAGTTAAGGATCTTTAGATTAGATCATTCTGGATTAGGACGGACCCTAAGTCCAATGACAGGTATCCTTATAAGAGATAGAAGACAAAAAGACAGAGGGAAATATGAGGTGAAGGCCATGTGAAGATGGAGGCAGAGAGGGGGGAGATATGGCCATAGCCAAGGAATGCATAGAGCCTCCAGAAGCTGGAAAAGACAAGGAAGATTCCTCCCCTAGGCTTCAGAAGGAGCATAGACCTGCACCCACCTTGATTTCAGACTTCTGGCCTCCGGAACTATGAGGGAGCACATTTCTGTTGTTTAAGCCACTCAGTCTGTGGTAGTTTGTTATGGAGACTAACACAGTCACCACAGTGCGTGGAACAGTGACAGGAACTTTACCTGCTAAGAAGGTCCTTCATGTCCTCCTCTCTTCACCACACTGGACTCTACTGACCTCATAGATGCTTCCTTGAGCTTCTCTCACTCTCTCTTTAACCCCCTCCTCTTCCTCCTTCCCTTACTGTGGCATGGCCTTCCACTTCTCCTCCCTCACCCTGCAGAGTTACAAGCTCACAGCTCACTCTGGGCCTACTCCCAATGAGTACCTTCCAGAAGCACTTCACCATAGCCTTCCACATCTCAGTGAGGCCAGTGGGGAGCCTGTTTCTCCTTCTCCCTCTGCGTGCACTCATTCTCTCTCTCTCTCAAATAAATAAATAAAATATTTTTAAAAAGGAAATATGAAATTTTTTTTCCCTAACAGCTGACCATTAAATATCACTGGGGGCATATAACTCAGAAAGAACTCAAATACTTCGATTTGGCTGATTGACTTGGCAAGGTGGAATGGCTTTGCCAATTATATGATGAATATCTTCCATAGTTGAAAGAGGTAAATCGGTTACAAAGTTGCCGTAAAATATATTTAAGACACTTGGTCAAAGTATTCTAGCAAAAATATGACACATGCACAATATGGCACTTGTATTGAAATTAACTGTTTTGATTTACCCAACTCTGAGTATACCTAGTTAAACAAGATTCCTCTGAGTGAAAGAACAGTGGCCACTCCACAGAGCCACCCTATGGATAGGCAGGAGCCTCTCCCCGCTCTCTCTCTCTCTCTCTCCTTCCACATTCCCAAGTCCTGTGGTCCATGTGGTGCCCCGGCATTGCCCCATTTTGTGTCCTACTCTCTTACCTGGGGCTCTTGCTCAGCTTCTCCTTACTGCACAGGACTGGAGGGAGTGGGGTTTTTAGACCCTGGGAGGGGAGGAAGGGAGTGAGGAGGGAGCTCTGTGGCCTGGCCTCAAGATGGATTGTCTCTAAGAGATATTCACACTCTGCAGACAGCCAAGATTAACACTCTGACACTCTGGGGTGTTACCCTTGTTAGGAGGCCATCAGGAAAATAGAAAGGAAGCAGAAGCAATGGAAAGAGAGAATGAGTCTGAGACACTTTGCAAGGCAAAAGTACATGGATACGAGAATGATGGAAAAGAAGGAGGTGTCAAAATAACACAGCCAATACCGGGTGTTGCTGGAGAGAAGGAATATACCTCTGGACGTGAGGTTCAGATAGGGGGACTTCCCCGTAAATAGCTCCCAGGGGCAAGATCATATATGTCTGGGAGTCCCTCGTGCAGGGTTAAGAGTTGAAACCAAGATAACTAGAGAGTTCTTTCAGGCAAAGGATGTAGATGGAGAAGGAAAGAAAGCTGGAGGTTGAATCTTGGGCTGGGAAGAAAGATCAAAGGAGGCAAAGAAAGAAGATGAAGAGGAGGGGATGAAGGGGGAGGAGAAGGAGGAGGAAGAGACAGAGGCAAGCATAAATAGGGGAGTGTTAGTCAAAGGAGAAGGGGTCCCAAAGGAAAAGAGGGAGAGTGATACTGTCCGTGACAGAAATTCAAATACCAGGCAACTAGCGAGTAAAGGGTTTTGCAAAAAGGAAAATCTAAACAAATGGTAAATTTTAATTTGTCTTGCATAACTGAATCCCTAATGAAACATCTGTGCAAGGATTGCATTTACTATCATATAATGAACTCATCGCACTCACAGGATTGCCTTTAGTTTCGTAGATGCAGCTGAATAGGATACACGTTTTTCTTTCAAGAAACACCACCTGAATGTTCCTTACAAACGAAGAGGGGGAAATAAAAGGAACTTCATTTCTGTACCGTGCATACCTATTCATATTATGTTGTACTGCCATGCTCTCTGAGGGAGGAACACCTTTGGATATGCTGTGGGTTAGGTAAACACCCACTAAATATTGATGCCTGCATAATTAGAATGAATAAAATAATCCTGGCATAAAATTACCCTAGCAGTTAGAAGAGAGACAAAATGAAGTAATTTGATCATGAAAATTAATACAAGTCGACTCTCAGTTTTCAATGCAGCTAATTGGAAGCCATTTATTATACAAACCCCGCTTTTGCTTGTGGTCTGTACTCTTTTCTCTTTGCCCTGAGAAAGAGGAAGGGGGGAAGAGAGTCCCGGGGGCAAAGCTGTCATACTGGGATGGTGGAAAGGAGAAGTGTGCTTACTTCTCGAAGGCAGCAGCTCCTGAACTCTTACCTGTATTGATTTTGTCATCTTCTGTGGGCATGTCCATGATGATTGGCCATCCTGTTCTCTCCTACTCAAATGACATTGCAATTGCAAAGAGACAGACATTATTGTAGGTGTAGTCTTTTTTTTTTTTTTAAGCTTTTATTTATTTATTTGTCAGAGAGAGAGAGCACAAGCAGGGGAGGGGCAGAGGGAGAAGCAAGCTCTCCGTGGAGCAGGGAGCCCGATGCGGGGCTCGATCCCAGGGATCATGACCTGAGCTAAAGGCAGATGCCTAACCCACTGAGCCACCCAGGTGTCCCATGGTTTAATCTTTTTTAAATAAGAGTTTTAATGAGCTATATAATTCACATATCGCAAAACCCACCCATGGAAAGGGTGATTTACAAATCAGTGATTGTTAGCCTTCACAGAGCTGTACAATCATCACCATATTTCATCACTGTAGAAAGAAACCCTATTTCCACTAGCGCTCACTCCCCATTGCACCCCAAACATCCCAGCTGCTGGCCACCACCAATCTGCTTTCTGTCTCTATGGATTTGCCTATTCTGGACATTTCATATAAATGGAATCATGAAGTATGTGGTCTTTTGTGATTGGCTTCTGAAACTGGCTAATAAAAACAAGGGCACGATGTTTTCTAGGTTCATCCATGGTGTAACATGTATCAGTACAGACAGCCCCTGACCTAAGACTTAGGATGGTTCGACTTGATTTTTCAACTTTACCACAGTGAGGAAGCAATGTGCCTTCAGGAGAAACTGCACTTCGAATTTGGAATTTGGGATTTGGATCTTTTCCGCAGGCTACCAATATTTAGGATGATCCTCTCTCATGATGCTGGGTGGCAGCAGCAAGCGAAAGCTCCCAGTCAACCATGCGATCGTAAGGATAAACAACTGAGCCTCTTACAACCATTCTGTGTTTCACTTCCAATACAGTATTTGATAAATTACACAAGATACTCAAACTCTATTATAAAACAGGCTTTGTGTTAGATGATTTTGCCCAACTGTAGGCTAATGGAAGTGTTCTGAGCACATTTAAAGTAGGTTCAACTAAGCTATGATATTCAATAGGTTAGGTGTAGTAAATGCATTTTTGACTTAAGATATTTTCAACCTACGATGGCTTTCTCAGGACATAACCCCACTGTAAGTCGAGGAAGGTCTGTACTTGGTTGCTTTTTACAGCTGAATAATATTCTGTTTGTGTGGATGTATCCCATTTTATTTATCCATTCACCCATTAATGGACATTTGGATTCTTTCTTTTTTAGAGCTATTATGAATAATGCGGATGTGAACATTCCTGTAAACGTTTTGCACGTATAGTCTTGAAGGTGATCTGTAACAGGAGCAGCGAATATTGCCCAGCAGGTGTCTGTGGGGGACACACACCTCACCTTATCTCATCAGCTCAGGACTCCTGTGAAGAGTCGGTATTCAAATCCCCACTGCTCTGACTCCAAGGTCTGTTTCTTACTTCCTTGCTATACCTCCTCTAAGTCTAAAGACTAGAAAGGGGAGTTATTCATTACTTCATGCTCACTACTATACTCTAGGTAGGACATTAGTTATAACACCTCCTAGCTGATCACAACACATACCGTTTGAAAACCGCCAACCATGAAAGTGTGGCCTCCTGGAGAAAGGATCTCGAGGGGCAGAAGGAAGCCCTCAAAGTGTATCAGGACAGTGTTTTTCAGATGCTGCAATTCCCTGAAACCACAGCAGAGGTGTAAAGACGCTCCAGGATCTGAGTAGTATGCAGAACCGTATTTCCCTCTTCCTCCTAGGACAGACATAGCGTGCACCTCCCTATTCCTTAGACGTATCACACTCAATCCCGACTCTACACTTTTGCCCTGTTATTTCTTCCACCAAAATGTCCCTTTCTTCTCTTCTTGGGCCGCCTCCTATTCATTCTTTAGGGCTCGTGTCATAAGCCACTTCCTCAGTAGACACCTGAGGAGCTGTGCCCAAGGAAATCACTGGGATTGGAGAGAAAGCCCACTCCTCAGCAACCTCAATATGGAGCACCCTTAAAAAGCACAGCATTAGAGGATTCTGGTGTGTAGCAGACGCTATTGGTGTCCCACTGCCATGCCCTCACACCTACTGGAATTGGAAAAAAGAGGGAAAATCAGGGACACCGGAAAACATATGCATACACATAAATGTGGAAACTCAGAGATGGAGAGTTAAAAAGACACATGCAGGTGAACATTCAGGAGTCTTATGGAGCCTCATCGTCATCCATCCATTCATCATCCATCTATCTATCCAAGCAATACTGATTGAGCTGAGACACCCCTCCCCCCCCACACACACATTTATCAGGCACCGTGCTCAGCACTGTGGGTACACAAAGACGGAGGCGGAAGTCTAAAAGCAGAAATTGGATGTGGGAATAAAAGTAGATGTGGCCCTGAAGCTGGAACAGTCGGGCTGGGCACGTAGGGGAGATTCCTGGAGCAAACCCGCTGGCCCAGCACGGGTGAGGACGGACGTGAAACCTGCACATCATAGAGATGCCGAGACCTCCGGCCTTCCTAGAGAGGCCCGGAAGTGGCTCCCCGAGACCGGTCCGACGGCACGCGCGCGGCGCGGGGCGGCGGCGGGCTCGCGAGGCTTGGGCTCCGGGCCTGTCGCGGTCCGCGGGTGCTGCCGTCTTCGACGCTGTGAGTGGGCCGGGGTTGGGGGGCGGCCGCCTCCGCCCCGCGGGGTCCGGGGCCCGCTGTCCGGGCCGGCGGGAGCGCCGAGAGCAGAGCGGCTGTGGGCGGCCCCGCCTGTCCCTGCGCGCGGTGGTCGGCGCGGTGGTCCTGGGCGCGGCAGTGGGTGACGCCCACCCTGGTGGCGGGAGCTACCCCCCTTTCCAGCCCTCTGCCGGATTCCAAGGAGCCAGGCGCGCCGGGCTTTCTGGAATGTCTCGGAGGCCTCAAACCCTGGCCGCTGGGTGTGTTTTGTTTTGTTTTCTTTTCTTGTTTTTTGTTTTTTGGGGGGTTTTTTGTTTTTTTGTTTTTTGTTTTTTAAAGAGCAGACCCCAAGCTCAGAGTTTTCATCAGGCATCTCCATCTGGCTAGACTTGATCATTTTTCATCACACAGTTCCTGCAAATATTACCTTCCCTTACGACAAATGATTCTGGTTTCCCATTTAAAGTGCGAATGTGAGGGTCGCACTTAAAATGAATGTATTTCTTGTAAAAAGGTAAATAGGTTTAAACAAACATAATAGGTAGCAGAGGTACCAGATGTGACAGAAATTGTAAAGGTGGTAAGTAAACAGTGCACTGTCCCAACCCCATGGGGCGACTCGCCTGGTTAAGAGCCCAGCCTTTGCGGGGGGGGGGGGGGGCGCCTGGGTAGAAAAGCCCTTTTGGCCTCTTTTTTTTTTTTTTTTTTTCACTTTACTACGACCTTAGTTTTGACTTTTTATTTTTTTTAATTTAATTTAATTTTATTATGTTATGTTAGTCACCATGATTCACCGTTTGCGCATCACACCCAGTGCTCCATGCAACACGTTTGGACTCAGTCTCAGCTCAGGTCTGATCTCAGGGTCGTGAGATTGAGCCCCGCGTGAGTTCTGAGCCCAGTGCAGCATGTGCTTGAGTTTCTCTCTCCGTCTTCCTATGCCCCTCCCCACTGAGCGCCATCTCTCTCCCTCTCTCTGTCTCTGAAATAAATAAATCTTAAAAAAAAAAAAGGGAGCCCAGGCTTGGGAGTGCTGCACATCTGGCTTCAAGCCCTGGGTCTAGCTCAGCCACTTACAACCAGTTCTGGGTGGGGAATTTAAGATTTTTTTCTCCTTCCTGCTAATTGAGATAATTGACATAACACTGTAGTTTTAAGGTGTACGATGTGATGATTGGTTATACTGTGAAATGGTAACCACAGTAAGGTTTGTTAACATCTCAGGCACCACGTAATTAGCTTTTTGTGTGTATGCTGAGAGCTCTAAAGAGCTAGTCTTGGCAACTTTCAAGTGCATGGTAAGGTATTGTTGACTGTAGTGACGTATACTGCTGTGTATTAGATCCCCAGAACTCATTCTGCCTTATTACTGGAAATGTGTATCCTTTGACCAACATCTCATTTCGCCTAGCCCCCAGCCCCTGGTAACCACGATGTTTCCCCCTGGAGTATGTCGACTTTCCACTTAATGCTATGCCCTCAGCTAATTTTCTTCCCAAATGTGTCTGGCCTTTTAGGTTGTATATCTCACATCCCTTTTACCTGTATCAGGGTTACTCCCCTTATCATCTTTACCGACTTCGTCTTTATTGCTTTGACTGCTTTGTATTAAGCACAAATAATTTTCAGATCATGCATGGAATTTGAACAGCACCATTTCTAAACCGTCTAGCCTCGATGTATTTTCCTGATCTCAATACAGTAAGAACACAGTTACCTTTTGCCTCTAGGTAGTACGTGGGCAGTAATTTAAAACATACCACCACAGAGTTAAACCACTTGGAGCTGTTTTTATCTTCCTTGAAGCAAACATAGTAAAATTTTATTTTATTTTTTTTAGATTTTTTTATTTTTTATTTTTTTATTAGAGAGAGAGAGAGTACAAGCAGGGGAAGCAGCAGGTAGAGGGAGAGGGAGAAGCAGGCTCCCAGGGAGCCCGACGTGGGGCTCGACCTCAGGACCCTGAGATCACGACCTGGGCCGGAGGCAGCCGCTTAACCAACTGAGCCACGGAGGCGCCCCAGTAAAATTTTGTTTTTATGAAAGCAGTCTTCAATTCTCCTATCTGTTCTGGACTCCAGTAGCACCTAGATTTGTATATTGCATTATACCCGAGGGTTAGCAGTTGTCATCTTGAACTCAGGGGGTGAAGGAACTGTGTGCGTAATCTAAGGTTCTTATTACTGATCCTTAGCATTTAATTAGGTCTTTGTAAATTTAAAGTACCCATAGTCATTTTTATGATTTTTCTCATAACTTCCCTGTGAGATATCAACTTTATTACCCTCACTTTTATCTTAGTATTATCAAGAGGTCAGGTGGATTTAAATTTCATTTTTTCTTGTTTGTAATTAAGATTCCTTTTTCTGGCTCATGCACTTAACTTTAACCCATATCCACTAGAATGACTGCTCAGGTCAGATGTGACCGTTCACCCTCCACTCAGGGGAAAGCAATTACTAAGCTGGGTTTTGAAAGAGCCTTAAAGCAGTTGAGATTGAGTGCCCAGCCCCAGAAGGAATCAGATGGTAACTAATTAATAAAAGAGAAGCCATAAAGTGTAAAGATCAGGCAGCTGGTTGAAGAAAAACTGTATCTACTCTTCTCCCTTCTGGCTTAGTGTTCTTGGGAGTTTCTTGCAATTTCCTGAGAAATGTGTCTACTGCGTTTTCTCTATGCTTACTGATGTGGGGAGCCAGGAAGGGAGGCCGTGGCTTCTGGTGGTAATGCTAATGGCTGGTAACCTGTGAAGGTTTTACCCACCTGGTGGATAGGCTTCGTTTCCTTGCTGTTTGTCTTGCTAAATCATTACTTTTTCCTTACTCATTGCCACCTTTCTCCTCTGACCCTCCTGATCAGGTCAGTTATATAAATTCTTGCTTCAGATCATTGTGGAATTAGTTGGAAAGTAATAAAGAGTAGCATGAATAGGCCTGGCAGGTACTCTGATGCGTTAATAATTTGAACTTGTACATTCCCAGCATGACTAATGTGCACATGAACCATGGCTGACTTGTGGTCCTGTGACTGCACTGGAATGTGCAGTTTTAAAAACAAAGAATAATTAGAGATTAGGAAGAATTTCTGTTGGAATTTTCCTAATTGGATTCTGAGGCCTGGCCCATTTTCTGAATCCCTTCTCGTGGAATTCTTGTGGAGGTACTAAGAATATCTTAAACTTTGTTATCTGGCATCCTCTTAATCAGAATAGAACATCTGTTAACCAAATGGAACATTTCTAAAACCTATGTGTGCTGTTTCAGTGAATGTCCGCACACTCTTCAGACTTCACCTGGACGCTGCCCACTGGGGTCTCAGTTGCTCACCAGATCCTGTCCTGTATTCAGCTCAGCACACTGGCATTTCTTCCTCACAGATAAGCCTCGAGCCCAGTCCCATCACCCTTTACTGAGACTCTTGGCTGTTTCCAGCCTCACCCTCCTCCAGGGAAAGGTTGACCCTTAGCAAGGACCAAAGGGAGCAAGCCTGTTCAGTAAACCTACAAAGGCTTTCAACTGTCTACAGAATAGAATCTACACTCCCCCCGAGGAACTCAGAGGTGTCTCAAAGCCGACCCTAGGCCATCTTTCCCACCTCAGTCACCAGCTACGTGCTTTGGCTTCAGTTTGCATACCAGCCCCAGTGGACTCACCATATTAATTGCCCAACACAGCCTTCCTGTTGCTGTTCCATTCATTAATGATGCCCCCTCAGCCGGTGGTAAGCCTCTGCCTTGTCTCAGCCCGCCTGGATCGTCCTGTTGTCCTGATTCACTCCTCAGTGAAGTCTTCTCTAATACGCCCTTCAGAATCAGTTTCTCTCGACACCACCTCGGTGCTCCCATAGCACTTTGCTTACACCAACATATAACAGTAATCTTGTTTTCTCCTTTTCGCTTTGTAGTTTAGATATTTGCAAAAGGCTCTCTCCATCATAAATTCCAGAAAGCAGAATTCTGTCTCATTTAGCTTTGTGTTGTTTTCACTCCATAACTCAGCATTTCTTAGAAGTTAAATGAAAGCAGTGTTAGTTGACAGACATAACGATGACTCTTACACACTGCAGGGCCCTGCGTCATTTGTGCCCATCATAATTTTACTGAACTGGATGTATTTCACAGTGTTCAAAATCGTCCATAATTTGAACAAATATTTGTTGAGCATCTGCCATGTTCTAGGTTCTGGTACAGACCTGCCAGTGGAAAAGGCGGAAGGTCTCAGTTCTCATGGAACTTACTCAGTTCTCTTGGAAGGAGAGCAATAGTAAAAAAAAAAAAAAAAAAAAAAAAAGATAATTTTATGTAGCGAAATGTACCATGAAGAAACAAAGCAGTATTTAAGGTAAGGGGAGCTCTTTTAGGGGGATCAGAGAAGCGTCTCTGATTGAGCAAGTGACATTCAAGCAGACCTACATACTGAAGGGAAGAAGTCTGGGGTGAAGAATCAGTGACTGACATCCAGTGTGTTTGGAAACAGCCTCGGTAGCCGCCACACCAACTGATCGCTGCATGTTGGACCGGTTAGCTTTCCTGGCCATCTGATGTACTTAGTACACTCATCCAGAAGAACTTGTCAGGCTTTGTGCAACCCTGTACGTTTGAGAGGTGTAATCATGGTATGTGGAAATGTAATAGAGCAATCAATCCCCAGACTCTAGAGCTTGAAGAAAAGGAAATTGGAGAAATGGCTTCATGGAGTGCCCATTACGTCGGGCATTTTGCTGGGTTTTCATAAGCCTGTGAGCTTATTATCAGCGCCCTGTTTTTCGCTGCAGCAGTAGCCTCCGAGGGATCAGTAACAGTGTTGCATACTTCTTTCTCATAGGTCCAGTGATCTTTTGACTGTCACACATGGACTTCGAAAAATCTCCAAAGGAAACTGTCCTCATTACAGGAGGAGGTGGCTATTTTGGTTTCCGGTCAGTGCATCGATCACACATGTCCATGGAATTATTTTACTGGTAGTTGCTGGAAAAAACAGCCTTTAGTTGCTGGAAAAAAAACAGAGCCTTCAACTCTGACATTAATGTAGTGTCAGCTTCTACTTGTTTGAATAGTGTTAAATCAGAAATGAACTAGGTTGCCCACTGCTCAGATGCTGAAATTCAGACCTACAGATATATTCTACTTTAAGAAAAATTCTTTGTAAAGGTATTAAATTAGGGAGATAACTGACATCACCAAAAACATTAGAAATAATAGTTATTCTTTTGCAGTTCTGTTATCATTCATAAATATTCCAAAGAATGGGTGGTGGTTTCATAAACGGGGGGGGGGATGGAATATGTAGATGCCACCGTATTAGAAGATAAATCCTCTCAGTTTAATTCGAGTAGATGTGTGGATCCTCAGTTTTGAATATTTGCATACTTACTTACATAAGTAAGAGTTGCACCAATGAACATGTAAAGTAAGGGACTTGGGATGAGCCTAGAAGGCTTGGATCAGCCCTACACTGATTGGTAAATTATTTTATGCACTCTTCCTTAGGCATAGCTTACTAGCGATTTGATCTAACTTGCTTCTCATCTCAGCCTAGGCTGTGCTCTGAACCAGAAAGGATTCCATGTGATTCTGTTCGACATCAGCAGCCCTGCTCATTCTATTCCAGAAGGAATCCAGTTTATCCATGGAGACATTCGCCACCTCTCGGACGTGGAGAGCGCCTTCCAGGATGTGCATGTCACGTGTGTGTTCCATATTGCCTCTTATGGCATGTCAGGGCGGGAGCAGCTGAATTGGAGCCTGATTGAAGAAGTCAATGTGGGGGGCACAGACAACATCCTCCAGGTTTGCAGGAGGAGAGGGGTGCCAAGATTTGTTTACACCAGCACTTTCAATGTCATCTTTGGAGGTCAAGTTATCAGAAATGGAGATGAATCTCTGCCTTACCTACCTCTTCACCACCATCCCGATCACTACTCTCGGACCAAATCTATTGCAGAGAAGAAGGTGCTGGAGGCCAATGGTACCAGCCTGGTAAGAAGTGATGGTGTCTTAAGAAGCTGTGCTCTGCGGCCAGCTGGTATCTATGGGCCTGGAGAACAAAGGCACCTTCCCAGGATAGTGAGGTACATTGAGAGGGGTCTGTTCAAGTTTGTGTATGGAGATCCTAAGAACCTGGTTGAATTTGTCCATGTGGACAACTTGGTTCAGGCTCACATTCTGGCCTCAGAGGCTCTGAAAGCTGACAAGGGCCACATTGCCTCTGGGCAGCCCTACTTCATTTCAGATGGCAGGCCCGTGAACAACTTTGAGTTCTTCCGGCCTTTGGTTGAGGGCCTAGGCTACACGTTCCCATCTGTCCGCCTGCCGTTGACCCTCATCTACTGCTTTGCTTTCCTAACAGAAATGGTTCACTTCATTTTAGGTCGACTCTACAACTTCCAGCCCTTCCTCACTCGCACAGAAGTTTACAAAACTGGCGTCACACATTACTTTAGCCTCGAGAAGGCCCAGAAGGAGCTCGGTTATGAGCCTCAGCCATTTGACCTCCAGGAAGTAGTAGAATGGTTTAAAGCCCATGGTCATGGCAGAAGTCCTGGGAATCGTGACTCTGAGTGTCTTGTTTGGGATGGGCTGATGGTCTTACTCTTGGCTATAGCAGTTCTCACGTGGCTGCCTACTTTTGTGGTTCTGTCACTATGAGAGAACTAGAAATAAGGACCTGAACACACTTGCTGAGATGGTTTTCAAGAACTATGGGTTTAAAATGTCTATCTAGATCTAAATATATCTATATCTATATAGATATCTAGATAGATAGAAATAGATATCTGGTAGCAAATTTTGGCTCTTCAAATTGCTACTTAAGAATAGATTCTTGGATCAAGTCTTCATTTCTTACCTTCTTGCACTAATGCTGATAGGAGAAAAAAAGAAGCAAAGACAAAGTTGAAATGTAATTTCTTGTATCCTCCTCCTTTAGATGGGTATGGTAGAAATCATATTGGAGCTATGGAGCCAGACTGAGGAAGATTGGAAATGTCTTGAATTTCTCTGAGCCAAAAATGTACTTATTTCTCTTCCCTACACTCTGCATCCACTGAAAATAGACTAAAATGTGCACTGATATGGGAATGGCAGAACACTAACAGGCTGGAAAATGTGTGAAAAACCCCAAATTGGGTCAGATCCCTACAGACCAACCCTCTGAAGAGATGGTAGCTGTTGAGAGGCATTAGCTCTTCATTCCTGTAGGATTTAGGAATTAGTTCTTGCCCTTTATGATATAAGGCATGACCCATGTGTGACCGCGTGGTAATGTTTGAGTTTTAAACAAACAGAACTTTGTCTTACCTCATAGGATTCTTTTGAGGATTAAATTAGACAAGACATATAAAGGGCCACTCAACACACACAGAAGCCATTGTTTTTATTAATATCATTGCTATATATTCCTTATGAGGGTTTTCTTCCTCAGGGGAATTCTGTTCAGAGGGTGCTGTTGTCACTAACCTTTCTGGAACGTCTTTGTGATAAGCCCTCAGTCTGTAACAAGCATGTTTGAATATACTCAGTGTTTGTAAAGTTTTGGTCTCTGAGCTTAGATTGAAGTTTAGGAAACAGCTACAAATCTGATTAAGGAAGATGATCAAGCTAATGATGCCATTTGTAATTTAAAAATGAAACATAACTCTCAACTAGTAGACTGGTTTTCTTCTGGGAAGAAGTTGGGTTCTCAGAAGGCAACTTCCAGTGAAGAATGTTTTGAACAATGGTGGTATTGTCCAGCCACCCTTGAGGACTGCCGTGGAAGGCATTCAAGGTGTCCTGTTGCACAGGAACCAAAGTGAAAAGAAGACAGAGAATCTTTACCCGTTCCATGATTCCAGCTTCAGAAAAGACAGTATTCAAGCACAAGGCAGAGAGATTGCTGCAGAAGGTTACGTTAGAATTGTGTTGAGATTATTGGCAGAAAGAGGAAGCTAGATGAATACTCCCTGGTAAATGCTACCTGGGTATTTTGGAAAAAATGCTCAACCTGATACCAGAAGACCTGCAACCATGAAGATATTGCGTGGCTTTAATCCAGTAACTGAAGCCTCTTACTTTCCTCACTTGGGAAATAGGAATGACTTGTATTTGCCTTTTCTACAAACCCACCACCCACCTCACAGGGTTTGTTGTGAGCACAAAATAAGATGTCATGAAAGTACTTTTAATATATAAATTACCACATAAATACGAGGTAGTGGTAGTGTTCATTTTTGGTAAAATGTTTTTAGAGTCTTTTCTATCTTGTTTTTTTTTGTTGTTGGGTGGTGGGGGGGCAGAGGGAGAGAGGTAATCCCAAGCAGACTCCATGCCCAGCACAGAGCCTGATGTGGGGCTCGATCTTACGACTCTGAGATCAAGACTTGAGCTGAAATCGAGAGTTGGATGCTTAACTACTGAGCCGCCCAGGCGCCCCTATCTTAAGCTTTTGCTTTAGTCTGGAGTTACCTTGTATGAGCACCTATGGCATACCCAACAGCACAGGTGCTATAGGGCGGGTTCCTCTGCCCTCTGCCGTCTTACAGCCCACTAATGGCATGGCGTGTCCACACGAGGTCACTGATGGAGCGGGTACGTTCAGTAAAACATTTATCCACTGCTACTGAGAGGCGTCGCAGACTTTCAAAACATGTTTTTATTGAAGTCCTTCAAAAGAATGATAGATACTTCTTAGTTTTCTTACACCAAGTATACTGAGTATAGTGGGGTTTTGATTGGTTTTGTTGTTTTCCACAATCAAGAGATCCACGTGAAATTCAGGACGGATATATGGGGTCTCTTGTCATCCAGGTGTGAGGCATTTGGCTATGCCGTAACATTTGACGCTGTTGTCCACTCTTTCCTTGAAACAGTTCATTCACTGTTCATGAACTCATTCTTGGTCTTTCTCCTTGTATTAATTACCTATTGTATTACCTCAAGATCTACTACAAGTTACCCTAAGACATAACATCTTAACAAATCACTCCTAGACATATGATCCTAGAACAACAAACATTACGTCCCGGTTTTTATGGGTCAGGCATTTGGGTGCAGCTGAACTGGGTTGGTCTTGCATAGGGTCCCTCATGAGGGTCATCTCATGATATCTGGTACTGCGGTCATCTGGAAGCCTGACTGAAGCCAGAGGATCCACCTCCAGGATGGCTGATCCACATGACTGTTGGCAGGAGGCTCAGTTCCTCACCATGTAGGCATCTCCATTGGACTGCTTGAATGTTTTCATGACATGGTAGCTGGTTTCCCCCAGAGCGGGTGATCCAAGAGAGCATGGTGGAAGGTACAATGTCCTTCATGACTTATCCTCAAAGGTCACACACTGTCACCCCATAATATACTGTTTACACAGGTCAGTCCTATTCAGTGTGGGAAGGAAGTACCCAAAGGTTTGAATACTAGAAGGTGGGGAATGTTGGGGGCCATCTTGGAGGCTGGGCTCTTGGTTCCATCCTCTGAGTCTCCTTTTCCATTAAAGGTAGCCCATATTTACAACTACATCGTTTTCTCAGCCTGCTACCACCCAGTAGAATTTGGGAGGTCTAAAGACCTCTTTACACTTTGTAGTGTATCTCTTTTCAGCCCAAGCTGGTGGTGCTACTGCAAATATAATTTTTCTGAACACTGTGTGTCTCCTGGGAGTCTTATTCCAGTTCACCCCATTATGCAAAAGCCACACCCACAAATTTGAGATAAGTCCTTCTCTACCTTGGGCTTCTGCTCAGGCTGCTGAGGGACAATACCCTTAAGATTCCTAAAAGCTTTATTATTTGAACAACACTTTTAAGAACCACCTTAGGTCTCTTAAATCTTAAAAGGTTTTATAGCCACAGCCTCAGTCATGCACTGTCATTTGCACAATACCATATTGGCTACGCAGGTTAGCCCTGTTCCATGTGGGAGGAGACTACCCAGGACGTAAAGACTAGGTGGTGGGGAATCACTGGTGGCCATGTTGGAGCCCACTACCACACTCCTATGTCTCGTCAGTTCCCTTGTCCTCTCCTCCACTCCAGTCCTAAGTGTATTACCTATTGTATTACCTCAAGATCTACTACAAGTTACCCTAAGACATAACATCTTATGTTCAGTGCTCATTACTAGACCCTCTTCTAATACCATAATTTCTCCAAGCTCCTGATCTCGTCCAAACCCCTGGCTTTCATTTCCATCTCTATCCCAAATACATACAACTAAATAGAGTTCCAGCTCAGACCATTCTGAGCTCCAGACCCATCTATCCAAGTCCCTTGCATCTCCACCTGGGTATGTCACATGCACCTCTCCATCAACATACCACACAACCCCTCCAAATTATAGGGTTTCTTTCTTTAGTAAGCATCACCAGTACCCGCTGAATTTCTTATGCCAGAAATCTGGGATAATCTTCGATCCCTGCCTGCCTTTGACACACCTAACCCCCCTTGAAGCCCACTAACTTTAACATCTGTTCATGCCTCAATGTTGTCTAGTGAACAGGTGTTACCTCTCTCCCCTAGGCTCCAATAATACCCTCTTTTCTCTTCCACCTACATACCCTCCTGCCTTCCTTCAATCCGTTCTCCATGGGCCAAGCAAAGTGATCCTATATGTAAATGTATGTCACTTCCCTGCTCAAAACTCTCCTCAGATACAGGCTTAAAATCCTTAATGTGAGTCCGAGGGAGGCCTTGCTTGATCTGGCCCCTGCTAACTGCTTCAAGATCACCTCCCCCACACTCCCTTCTCTGCCCGAACTACACCAGGTGCTTGCAGGTTCCGGCTTCCCAGCTTCTCACATCCCTCCTCACTTGATGCCTAATGTTTTTTTCACGCCTCAGCTTCAGCTCCCTTCTTCCAGATGCCTTCCATGATCCCAACAGTGTAGGTGTGGTCCTCCTGCTACAAACTCTCATACCACCTGCTTCTCTTTTACAGCTTTTATCACAACTGGAATAGTTGGTGCAATTATTTGTCTAATGCCTGTAAGCTCCTCTATCCCTAACACCTTGCACAGAACAGGAGTTCGGTAGGTATTTGTTAAGGAACGTTATTTTTCCTTCTGAGGGTGAACACTCCTTTCTGGTGCATACATTAGCGTTTGTAAACTGTTGACTGGGAAAAATGGCCAACCTACTATTCTAGCATCGTGTGTTGACGAAATCAAGACTAGATGGGGTCTAGTAAATAAGCAAGGTCATGTTCCATGTGATGTGGAGGAGCTCCGATATGCTGGAAGAAGTTCAGGGAAGGGCGAGGGATGTGGGCAAAGTGGGAAGTTATTTGAGTTCTCCACGTCGCAGCTGAAAACGGACCACTTGAAAGAAGTCAAGTCTATTTTTTTTTTTTTTTTTTTTTTTGACAGAGAGAGACACACAGAGGGAACACAAGTAGAGGGAATGGGAGAGAGAGAAGCAGGCTTCCTGCGGAGCAGGGAGCCCCATGCGGGGCTCGATCCCAGGACCCTGGGATCATGACCTGAGCCAAAGGCAGACACTCAATGACTGAGCCACCCAGGCGCCCCAAGTCTATTTTCTGAAAGGTAACGCACTTCCTTTCTCAGGTCAGGAGATACCACAGTTAAGGAATTCCATTAGTTCTAACATTCCTAGTTGCCCTCCCCTTCCCTCAACCTTGGATTGAATCCCCAAACCTGCCTAATGATACGAAACCATGTTTACGCTTGTGCACACGGGCGCTTCTAGACACTGGGCATGAATAAGCCAGCACTGCCACCCAGCCAGTGCTTCCAAGGTATAGTTGGGCGGTCATTGGTAAGTGTGTTGGAGGATCATACCCTGTGACAAAGAGCCTTGCAGTGGAAACCAAAGGTAACGCAAAACTGCCTACGTCTGCAAAAAAAAGGAAGAAGGGTCTTTTCCGTCCGGTGGAAACACTTGATTTCCTTAGTGCTGTTCTAAACACGAGTACAGAGGGTGCCATGTTACAAACAGCAGTTTTCCTGGGGGCCAAATGACTAATTCTGGCACCAAATGACCTAGGCTAGAGTATTTCTCAAGGCTACAGAGTAGGCCTTGGGGCGGGGGGGGGGGGGGGAGGTTTTTTTTTTTTTTTTAAAGATTTTATTTATTTGACAGAGAGAGAGAGAGAGAGCACGAGCAGGGGGAGGGGTAGTGGCAGAGGGAGAAGCAGGCTCCCCGATGAGCAGGGAGCCCAATGCTCTGCTCCATCCCAGGACCCTGGGATCATGACCTGAGAAAGGCACCCCAAGGTTTTATTTTTCTCAATCACCTAAAATGTTGATTATAAGAAAGCCAGTATTGTTTTGCTGTAGATTGTTTTACTGGCAATTGTTGGTGTACCTCCTATCTTGCATTCTTTTCCAAATTCCCTCGCCTTCCAGACAACGTAGAACTAGCTCTCACCCCGTTGGGCACCCTGGGGTTAATGGTCCCCATGTTAGCTGGTCTTGGCATCCAACACCAGCAGTTCGTGTCTTATTAAAATTGTCCCTGTCTGCCAGCACCCCTTGCTTTGGAGAATGACACCCCTCTCCCCTCTTTGGTGAGAGATACCCAGATACCCATTCCCAGCCCATTCCATGGTGCTGACCTCCTTGTGCAAGACCTGGCCAATCAGAAGGCGGCCATCCTCCCGAGCACAGTCATTGGTCAAGGGGGGCCAATCAGCATCGTCCCTTCCACTTTTCTCCTGGAGCTGTTTGGAGAAACAGCTGGGGTGGCTTCATCCCGAGGTTAGGATTCAGGGCTGCCGGGGACTCTTCTACCCCGGAAGAGAGACTAAGCGCTGAAAACGTTGTTTGGGCTCCTGGCTCCGGCTGGGAGTTAAGGACCCCAGAGCCCAGAAAGGGCGACAGAGAAGGTCCTTGAAGACCTCACCGAGTCCGCCACCCAGCTGTACCCAAGGCTGACTTCATCCTGGATCATCTTGTCCTGTGAGTCTCACTGCATTTTCTTCCTGCTTCAAGTTTTTGTTTGTTTGTCTCGAGTTGGGTTTTTCTCCATGCATTGCAAAAGGTCTTAGTTAATAGTCTCCACAGCCCACTCCTGGGCACAGTTGAACGCACTCTGTGGTGCCTGAGGGCACTCATTCTCCACTCACCTGTGTGCCTTCTGCCCTAGGGGGTGGGGAGCCCGAGGGGAGTGCGCTTTTATCCCGCGGGAACCAAACATTCGCTGGCGTTCTTCTTGCTGAGTTGGGCTAATGTCCGTTTATAGAATCCTGCGTGTCTGGGCTGATAGGCTTTCAGCAACCTAGTTCAAACTCTCTCTTTATTAAGAAAATTGTTTGACAAAGTGATTTGTTCCCCCAGAATTTTGGTGTCCTTATGAGGGCAGGAGCCATGGCTGTTTTGTCAACTTCTTTATCCAGAGAACACCATACAGCCCTTCACCTGCCCAATAAATGCTTCTTGATTGGCTGAATGCATTTATCAGCCAGGTGACCTCACGTGGCTCTGCTGTTCCCCTTACCCACTCCTTTAAACCTGTGGCAGTATTTAGTACAGGATTGTTAACTGCAGCCCCCCTGGGGTATGTTAGCGCGCTAGATTTATTTCAGGTGCTCTCATCACAAAAGTAACTATGGGAGGAGATAATTAGCTTGACTCTAGTAATGACTTCATTTTCTGTATATATATATAAGATCCTTATGTTGTACACCTTAAATATATACCATTTTTATTTTGAAAAAGAAAGTAAAAGAGGAGCGATGTGATGCAGAATAGCAGAGAGAGAAGCTTTAGGGGTTAGTTGTTTCGCCAAAGCAACCAGTAAACCAGGGGAAAAAATGATCAGAAACCAACAATTTCAGAACTCTGTGTTATGTATACTTTACTACAATAAAAATTCTATGCAGATTCTAGACTCTTCCCGTGGCAGTTACTGATTCAGAAGGTCTGAGTGGGCTGGGACTGTGTACTCCAGGTGTTTCTTGTCTTCCAACAAGGAGGTGAGAAATGCTGACTGATACCCTTTGTAGGATGCTAAGTGAGAGGCTCCTGAATGCTCCTTGGTCTTCCCTCCTAGTGCGTTGTGACACCACGTGCTCAGCACCCCTTTGCTGAATGAATAAAGAGGGGGACTCACAAAAGGACTTTAGACTCAGGTGACCTCCCGCCTCCCCCTTTGTGCATGTGCAGTCCTTGGTTCCCTGACAAGCCTGGCCACATCTCTGTGCAGACTCCAGTCCACCTGGAACCGGCTGCTTTTGGCCAAAGGGCTCGTTCTGCAGTCCATGTGGTTGGGCCTGGTTACCTGATCTCTTAGCACAGACTCGCCATTTGCTATTGAAAATCTAACCAGGAATGGAGTCAACCAGTCCATGGTATTTCTAAGCTGTGCAAATTCATAAGATGTTACCCCTCTGTATTTTAGAACTCATGCGCACCCAGAAATATATCTTTGTTACTGGAATCAAGTAATTACGGCTGGGGCAAAACCTAGCTCACTACAAAGAAATTACACATAGGTGACCTGGGCAAGTGTCTTTCAGCCAACAAGGGGTTTAATTGCAGTGTTTTGCAATGCTTATTTTTAACAGAGCTGGTTGAAGCATGCAAGTAATTAAAAAAATTCTGCATTGCTAATATGTAGGATTTTAATCCTGGTGAATATTCTAGATGTCTTTTTTCCTCCAGTCTTCCAGTGGAGCCTTATTACAGATCTAAGAGTGAAATAATTTCTTGCCAATACATATTTTTAAATTGTGTTATGAAAATGAGTCGTCGCATACCCTTAACCATCCCCTACGTGTTAGTAGTGTCTTGAGTAACTAATAGAGGTTTGAAGCGCTGCCCAGCTTTGAGGAGGAATTATTTGCTGTGTCGCTGGGGCAATTAAAACACCCCCACTGAGTTGTGGTCAAGTAACTTCCGTAGGGATTTTGCTCCTTGGTGTGTTCAACACTGGGATAATGATGAATATTACCTGCCACTCTCGTTGACTAAGTTACTCAAAAACAATCATTCTTAATAGTTAATTGCTACTATTTGTTGACCATTTACCATGTGTAAGGCTGTCTATATTTCTTAAGCTCATTTAGTTCTCTCAATGACTTTTTTTAAAAAAAGATCTTATTTATTTGAGATAGAGTGTGAGTGCGTGTGTGAGTAGGTGAGCGCAAGTGGGGGGGGGAGCAGAGGGAGAAGCCGACTCCCTGCTCCTCTGAGCAGGGAGCCTGATGTGAGGCTCAGTCCCAGGACCCTGAGATCATGACCTGAGCCAAAGGCAGATGCTTAACTGACTGAGCCACCCAGGCACCCCTCTCAATGACTTTTAAAAGTAGGTACATTTATTATCTCTAGTTTACATGTGAGGAAATGGAGGTTTAGATAGATGGAGCATCTTACCCAAGGTCACCCAAGGTCATTCATCTAGGAAGTGGCAAAGCTGAGATTTGAGCTATGTCCACTTGGATCCAGACACCAAACTCTTGATGGCCATGTCTGCAGTGGCCATCATGCATCGTGTGTATTCAAGGCCAGACATCACCCAGCCACTATTTGTCATTAAAATACTATTACTATTTTATTTGTTGCAAGAAGCACTTACCTGTACTTGTGCTGCACAAACTCCTAGTTCTACCGACAAGCAAAGCATTTTACTGTATAAATGCACGTGTGTGGGGCTGAAGTGTGTGTGTGTGTGTGTGTGTGTGTGTGTGTGTAGGTCAGTTAAGCAGTATGGCATGTTAGAGCCTTAACCCATAGAACATCCTCTAAGAAAACTTGATTTGTTTTTGCACCTAATCAATACTGGCATTGGTCATACTGCACATGTGTTAATCTCCTCTCCTAGAGTAGCATCTTAAATCCTATCTTGGGAGCAGAGCCCAAGGATTACCCTCTGGTGATGGACAGTGTGGCCTCCCCTGCAGTCTCTTACACCGTTCTGGGTATGGAGCACGAGCCTGATAAGAAACCTGCCAAAGTAATGAAAATGCAAAGTCCAACTTGTCGGGCTATCCTTAAATGATTTCAGTTCTCCCACAGAAAGGTGAACTTTTTTTGAAGCACTTCCGAGGGGAGGTTTCTCTAAGCCCTGGGAAGTGGAAAAGAATTACTTGGTGGTGGGTGTTCATGGCCCCCCAGTGGTCAAGAAACACATGCATTTGTTTGCCCTGCCTTAGGTGGGATCCTCCTCTTATTAGCAATGTGACTTTGAACCAATCTGCCACTCATCTGTAAGGAGGAGATAAAGCATTTCCTACTCCTCTCACGGGGGAGCTTGGTCAGTGAGGTGGCGTGTAGGCCCCTTTGTAACCTGCAAAGCACTATATGCACATAGATTGTTAGAATTAATAGCTATTCTGCTCGGGGAGGCAGGAGGGTTTTGGAGGGGGAGCTGGTGGTGTACGGGAGTCGATGGGACCTCCTGGTTGAGTTTGAGGCATTCAAGTGGAAGACTCACTAAGCAATTAGCCATGCAGGACTGGGGTGTGAATGAGAATTGTATGTTCAGACAGGGAAGGTGGAGATGAAAATGATTCATTGACTCCTGGCCTTGTAATAGGTGCCATCTTGTTTACTGTGGTTTTAATAAAGATATCAGTTAGTGATGTTTTGAGCTCTGAAGTTCCAGAGGCTTCTTTTTTTTTTTAAGCTGGAGAGCAGTTTACACTGTGTTAGAGGAAAAAATGGTAATCTGTGCGTGTCTGCTTTACCTTTTGTTGTACTTGGACAGTCACAATGGTGTGTCTTTGTTCTAAACCATGCAGGCTGAAAAACCAACTCAAAATGGAGTATCAGTCAAGCTGTTAATCCTATACACTCAGAATACCCCTTTTTAGTTTTAAAAGTAACTATACAACTAATACATGAATACATTTTCCTTGTAAAAAGTTAAAACACTGCAGGCTTTTACCAATGTGTTCAAAATTCTGTATATGTATAGACTTGTATAGGAAATAGGGCTGTAGTATTCCTTTTTCTCCATACTGTTGTCTCCTACCCTACAGTTCCTTCTGCTGTTTGTGTTTCTCATTAAATAGTGCATCATGGGGTGCCTGGGTAGTAAAGTAGGTTAAGTGTCTGACTCTTGATTTTTGGCTCAGGTTAGGATCTCCGAGTTGTGAGACTGAGTCCAGTGTTGAGCTCTGCACTCAGCAGGGAGCCTGCTTGGAATTTTTTCTCCCTTTCCCTCTGCCCCTCCCCCCCCCGCCATGTGCTTCCTCTCTCTCTCTCTCTTTCTCTCTCTCTGAATCTCTTTCTCAAAAATAGTGCATCATGATGATCTACTGATATTAGTATATATTCCTTATTTGCTGACATAGGAGGTGTGCTGGTATATAATATGGTGACTGCATGTCGCAGTTTGGCAAGGACCGTTCCAATTCCATTCCTGTAGTCTCATCCTAATTTTTAATAGTGCCGCCTTTCACTTTCTTTTTTTTTAAAAAGATTTTTAAAAATTTTATTTATTTGAGAGAGAGAGAGCAAGAGCAAGGAGGAAAGGCAGAGGGAGAGGGAGAAGCAGATTCCCCACTGAGCAGGGAGCCCGATGCGGGGCTTGATCCCAGGACCCTGGGATCACGACCTGAGCTGAAGGCAGCAGCTTAACCGACTGAGCCACCCAGGCATGCCCCCCTCCCCGCTTTCACTTTCAAATGTGTCTCATTGTCTATAATAAATTGAGTGGTCACTCTCTATATAAGATACTGAAATATATAAAGAATTAAGTGTTTTTCCATAATATATGTATTAAAGCTATTATGAAGTGGTTTTAAAGGAAAAAAATATCATTTTGTACATGTACGGTAGAATCAAGTAGGAAATTCTAAATTCTGAGTATGCAGCAATAGTCTACCAATCCTGAAATATCAGTCTAAAATTACCTAGCTAAAGGAAGTCGTATGTATATGTGTTTGTCCGTGATCCTTTGATCCTAGCTGCAGACTGTATTTACCGGTGGAAGGGAAGGTGATTTGACACGTGGGAGTGTATCGGCCAACACAGGCACTGTATTTCCTTGAATACTGGGAACTAAAAAAGAAAGCCACGATGCAAAATATATTTGAAGGCATTTTTCTGCAGTACGGGCAAAATGAAGCAAATCTCAGTAAAACCGGTAAAAGTCATGTAGCAAACTAATACATTGGAATAAATTCCTCTTCTAGGAGCCATTGTGCATGTAGAAAAATAAATATTTCAGTAAATATTGGTACAAATTATGCAGCACAACAATAGACTTGAACAAACTCCAATATCAACCTGGTGAATGCCGTAGAATAAACTATTTTGCATAATACTGTAGCATTCAAGCAACAAGGAAAACAATCCAGCGAATTCAAATGGAACTTGATATTTCAGTAAATAGAGCAATGTGCCTCCAAAAGCATTTGTAAAATGCGTCATAAATGTTTTACTCTTCATTTCCTCACAACCTAAAAGCCGCCCGCACCCCAGAGTGCAGGTAATTGTCCCTGTAATTGGCCATCACTGCGTTGGTAGCAGAGGCACAGTAGCTTCAGAAGATGCCTTGTCCTTCGCAATATTGTGGCGGCTACTCCAGCGATTTCACCATCCCAAACTTGGGAAGCCATCCACAAGGCCTGCCCAGTCCAGCACTACAGGGACAGAAGTGTTCGGAGCCCGGGGTGACTGCCCCCGGCCCCACCCCAGGCTGCTCTAGAAGCCTGAAGCTCCCCAGGTGTGGGAAGAGCTCTCCTTCTAGGTGCTCATCAGAACTTCACTCCCGACTGTGGTTGTGCCCCATCTACGTCTCCCACCTCCCTGCCGACGTCACCTGCATGGCTCCTGGGGTGAGGCCTAGGAGCTGGGAGGTCTAATGCCCGGATTGCCTTTCTGCGCCCCATGCTGGGTACACATCCAAGGGAGAAGCTGCGGCAGGTCAGCTTGCCTTTGTTTTATAGGACCAGTGACATCAACGTGTGGTACCATGGGGGCATGGGATGGGTCGTCTTTATGACCATCAAATGAAGTAGATCTACCCAAGTCTTTTTAGGAGCTGCGTAGTATTCCATGGTGTACGTACACCCTTGGTGATATAGCCATTGCCTTCCTGGTGCTTATTCAGTTTTCTGCCTGGCCACTGCTCAAACCGCACCGCTGTGAACGCTCTTCTCCACCTCTCCAAATGAGTCGTGACGATAGACACCCAGAAGCAGAACTGAAGTTTTAATAGATTCTACCGTGCCAGACATGCGTTTAGCTGCTCATTTATAAACTTAGCTCAGAGTAGCTTAAAGAAACAGGGGTTGGTTGTTCTCATGCTGCGAAGGAGTCCAGAAGTCAGCAGGTGTAGGATGGTGACCTCAGGGACCAGGCCCTATCTTTCCACGGTTAGGCCTGCATTCTAATGTCCTTGCTGAGAAGGTGGCTGCATTTCTACCTGTCATTACAGGCAAGAAGGAGAGAAAAGATAAGGTCAAAGGGAATTCCAGTCTCTGCTCCTTTTAAAAAGCCTTCTGGAAAGCCTACTCTGTGGTTTCTTCTTGCACCTGTTGGCCAGAACAGAGACCCCATAGCTACGCCTAGACCAACACTGGAAGGGGGGTAGGGGGGTGGGTTGGCCACCTTGTTCGCTTATTTGCTAAAGTGGCCATAGAAATTTACCCTCCCACCAGAGTTCCTAGCTCCCCAACACCATTGAATTTTCTCACATTTAAATTTTTGCCAATCTGATGAGTACAAAATGGTTTATTATTTTTTTGATTTTTACCCTTCTGTGATTACTACTAAAGATAGCATCTTGTTGGGTACTTGTTAGAGGTTTGGGTTTTCCAGGTGAATTACAAGGTCCTAGTTTTCCTCACTTCTCTGTCAGGTTGCTCATTTTTGTACGGATTTCTAGGATGTATTCTAGATGATACCATTTTACCAGATGAGACAGGGATGGGTTCTTGAACCTTTGCCTTTTAACTTTGTTCCAGTTGTCTTTTTAGTTAAACAGTACTTTTAATTTAGATGCTAATCTATCTTTTTGGTTGTTTTTTTCTTTTAATATTTGTGGAAGTCTTTCCCATTCCGAAGGAAAAAAAATATTTCTTTGAATAATTTTAAAGTTCTAGTTTTTGCCCTACTACCTTTATCTGATATTTAGTTTTATGAATGATGTGAAGTAAATTTGTAACTTGGGGTTTACTAAATGACCACTCATCTCAACATAATTGGATTAGTCATCCTACTAACCTTCTCTCCTTCCTCTACCCCTCCCTTCCCTCCTCTCATTTCCCCCTCCCCCTGTGTCCCTGTTTCTCTCTCAACCTTTTCTCAAGTTGATTGATTCATACCTTTCACTGTGGAGATAACATAGTTTCGATTATTATGGATTTATCAGGTCTTTTGCATTTGCTAGGACATACGTCCCCCTTCTGGTTTCTTTTCAAAATTCCCAGGTTATTTCTATACATTATTCATGTGACTTTTGAAATCAGCTTATAAAATTCTATGAAAATCCTCCCTTCAGCTTGTCTCCTGCCCACAGACCTGGGCGCTCCATGTGGGGCCACCTGCAGCCCTTTCCTGACCCAGGTTGTCCCCACTGACCGCCTCCTCCCTGGGTCCTCAGAGGGCAGCACACATTCTTCCCATTAGGTCTTGAGAACTGCAGTGGACAATTGTAAATAAATGCTTTGTGGCTTTTATTGTGAACCCTTAAAAAAATCCGAGTACAAGTGCACCCCTGTGGTACACCCCGCCCCCATGGCTTGGTCAATATTTGTAAATGTGCTTAAACAAAAGCAGTACCCTCTGGGTGCAGAGTTCAGGTGTGTTTGTAGGAGCAGATGTGTGCATTTGATCAAACTTGTGACTTGTATTATTCAGATTCTCTTTGTCCTTATTTTGTCACCTTAAGCTATAATTTTCGGAGAGAGAACTCTTTGTCCCTAACTACAGTTGTGAACTTGTTTCTCTCCCCCAATCTGCTTTATGTGAGAAGCATCACATACTGTGAGAAGCATCAAGGTTTGTGTCTATTGCAGTTTGTTGGGGCAGTGTTCTTGTTACCAGTGTAAAATGTTACTGTGAGGGGTAGCTGCCTTGCTTTGCAATTTATTTAATATTAACAAGCTACTCCAGCTGTGCTTTTATTAAAATTTGCCAGGTAAATCTTTTTTATATAGTTTTATTTTTCTTTCCTTTTTTTTTTGAAAGTAAAATTGAAAAAAAAATAATATATATTGATGCAAAATGAACCTTTTTAAAAAAATTTTTTTAAAGATTTATTTATTTTAGAGAGAGTGCGTGTGTGGTGGGGGAGGAGAAGAGGGGGAGAGAGAGAATCCCAAGCAGACTCTGTGCTTGATTCCCATGACCCTGAGATCACAACCTGAGCCAAAACCAAGAGTGGGAGGCTCAACTGACTGAGGCACCCAGGCTCTGCTTTAAAATTTTTAAAGAGCAGGGAAGAGTTTTATTTGAACCCCAGTTAAGACAGCTGCCCAGGATAGACAATCCTCAAAAAGAAGAGAGTGCTCCAGGGAAGGAACTTTCTTTCAGTGGAGGGTTATATATGTTTTTTGTTTTTGTTTGTTTGTTTTATTTTTTGAAGATTTTATTTATTTATTTGACAGAGAGAGCGCACAAGCAGGGGGAGCAGCAGAGGGAGAAGCAAACTCCCTAATGAGCAGGGAGCCTGATGTGGGGCTTGATCCCAGGACCCTGGGATCTTGACCAGAGCCGAAGGCAGACGCTTAACCAACTGAGCCACCCAGATGCCCCTTGTTTTGTTTTACACAAAGAGTTACAAATCATCATGAGGAAGGACATTCTAGAAAGTTACAGACTTTATCTTTTCAGGAGCCAGGGAAGGGGGAGGGGGGTTGTGTGTGGGATGTGTGTGTGTGTGTGTGTGTGT
>NW_022589759.1:6986850-7282594 GCF_004348235.1 Phoca vitulina
GTCTTCTCCCCACAAGAAAAACAGATTTGGATGACTCTAGGGATGAAGGAGGTGAGGAGGAAGGAGACAGAACCAGGTAGGACAGGAAGGCCCTCACTTCGTGGCGCTGGCCCAAGTCCTTGCTTTCAGGGCCCAGCAGATGTTTGCAGCTACCTCTTGGGGGAGCTTCTATGGGCTTTTGAGGCCCCTGCTGTGTCCCTCAGCTCCCAGAACGGGCGTGATGCCTCTCCCTCAGCTGGCCACATCTGCCCAGCTGCTGCTTCTTCTGGATCACCAACAAGGTCACTCCTTGTTCTCATTGTTGCCACCCTTTCCAGCAAGCCCTCTCCCCAAGACAAACACCTGGTCTGTAGAAAATTCTCACCTTTTCCTTGGCCTGCTACCAGCGACTGCAGGTGTTTCCAAAGGCAGGAATACAGACCTTTCCTCCCTCCCTCTCTCCCTCTCACTCCACCCCCTGTCATAGACCATCCTTCAAGGGCATAAGTAAGGAACCCTTCCATGGGGGTACTCAACTGCAAAGAGCACATATCCACCTTTCCAAGGGTCCCCTCTGATGAGTTTCCCTCTAGACTTGAGAAGGTAGCACCCACCACCCTTCCCCATGAGGGAGGAGGAGAGGGATACACAATTACCCCAAGTAAGTCTTACAAATCCTTCTCTCCCTTTTCTACCCCTCAGTCTTTTAAAAGTCCTGTCATATCTTTCCTTCTGCTGGAATCTCCTCTCTAATCTGACTAATGAGCACTACTTGTCCTTGGAACTTTAGCTTTAGCCTCGCCATGAACCATGATCGATGAAGTGACCCCCTGCTCTGTGTCCACAATGCCCCCATGCCAATTTCTGCCATGGTTTGGCACTTGGTCTCCTGCACGTCTACTAGACTATAAGGACCTTGAAGATAAAGACCACATTTCATTCATCTCTGTGTCCCCAGAGCCTTGCACCATGCCTGGTATACAAGAGGGGTTCATTAAATGCTCAGAGGATGAAAGATTCAAATGCTGCTGTCAGTGGACCTGAGAAGCACATGCTGGGAGAGCTGTCTCAGCATAAGTTAAACAATTTATTGCAACACCCATAATTCTCTACTCTGCATTGCAGGCACCTTTCTGGTCACTGTGACGGTGAGGAATGCCTTCTCAAACTTAAGTTTGGAAGTCGGAAGCATCACTGTCACAGGCAAGGAATTTCTGCAAGGGGGTATGGAACTCGTGACCAGGAGTCTGGGGCATTGTACTTGCTTGGAATCCAGTGAGGAACTCTTCAAAACAAACCTCTGAATACTTACCTTGCTCTACAGATGTTAAGGGGCAGTGATATATGCAGTAACACATTCAACCATTGTTACAGAATTCTAAAACATCTGAGTTTGTATTCGTTATGTTGCTTTAAGCTCCAAGCAACACAAAGCCCAACCAAGGTGGCTTTAGGTTCAAGGCTTTATTATCCCACATACTAAGAAGTTAGGAGGTAAGTAGTTCCAGGGTTGGTTCAGTGGCTCAGTGTCAGCAGCAAGGACCCAGGCTCACTCTGTTGTCCTGTTCTGCCATCCTCAGAGCTTCTGCTTTGTCCTTAGGCTTCTGTCTCATCAACACAGCTGCTGCAGTTCCAGACATCACATATCAGCCCAGCATTATCCAGCAGCTGCACAACCCCACTTCCCTCTCTGTAGCTCTTGTTACTAGGGGGGATGTTTTTCCCCTCGTCCCCAGCAATCTTCCCCTCAGATATCATCAGCTGGGGTCATGTACCCCAGCTGTAAGGGATGCTAGGAAGCAGGTATCCAGCACCTCCAGCTTTGTGGGAGAAGGTGGATTCTGGCAACCAGGAAGAAGGGTGGAGTACTGGCTGCGGGGTAGGCAACCAACAGTAGCAGTCACAGAGCTGAAAGTTCATCGCAAATGTGTTTGCCAGGACTCTTTGAGTAGCAAGGGACAGAAAAGCAGTTGAAACTGGCTCAAGTCAAAGGGAAATTCTATCAACTCAGAAAAGGAAAAGTCCAGGGTTTAGGCACAGCTGGATCCAATCACTCAGTGTCATCAGAAGTCTATCTCTCCCCATCTCTTGGTTCTACTTAGGCTTCATTCTGATTCCCTCTTCCCAAGCAGTAGCAGGATGGCCCCAGGCCTCAATCTTTAACCCTAGAGAAGGAGCGCCTCTTTGTGGATATTTCCAGAAGTCTTGAGGTTGCCTCTACTGGTCCAAGCTTGGTTCATGTTCCCTCTAGGACCCAGTGCTGAGGCCAGCGGAAAGTGGTATTCAGTTTGGGCAGACCAGAATCACATGTCCACCTGGAACATGATGCAGGGTCAGCTTCACCCAAACCAAGGACTGAGAGTGGGGGAGGGATGGTTCCTCAGGGAAAATGTTAACTGGAAGTGCTCTTACCAAAAGAAGGGGACCCGGATGCTGGGATGGGGGGAAAAAACCATCAGATGTCCTCCTACTGTCCACAGCCCTCCTTTTCCACATATGGAATTTGAGGCCCAGAGAGCTTAAATGACTTTCCAGAAGTCACTTAGCTAATTCATGGCAGGATCAGAAGCAGCAACTATTTCTCTTGATTTCTTCATTCAGGGTTACTGGACCATCTTCCTTCTTAAGATTAAGAAGGGCCTCTATGTCTGGCATCTTAGCTTTGCTTTGTATGATTTTATAGACCTCCAAAGTTACAGTTCTTTGAATGAGAATTCATTGGGAGAGAATTTTTTAAAGATTGGTGGTACCCTGATCTTAAAATAACGAGGTCACTGGGGCCTAGAGACTCACATGGATCTGCCAGTGCAGATAAAACACATTCCTATCTTAATTACTACACTTTAACTAGACATTAACATATTCACAGGTCAGTATTTTCAGAGCATATCCATTGCATGTACATTTTCCATTTTTTTAACTTTATATACTAATACTCTTTACAGATATATATATAGATTACAAAGCAATGGTACAGAAGCACAGCATTCAGCCCTCCTGGAGCCTTGAGAAATGGGGATTGCCTTTCTATAATGGGTGAGGAACCTAAGACTCAGAAAGAATAATTAACCTTCCAAGGTTCACATAGCCAGTAAGAGGCCAATAGAAGGACCCAGAAGTGCACCATGGTGTGCTGAGGCTGGCTCCTAGCAGCTTGTCAGAGCTCGTTCTGTCCATCTCTTGCTCTACATTCACTGAGGTCAGCTTGGTAGCTTGAAATCTTCCTTAGTGGGAATACTGACGCCACAGAAAGTAGCAAACACTACAAATCAGAGTTCCCCACTCCCTCCCTCAACTGGTAATTAAACATTAACAGCGTACAGCCACATGTCTGTCTCCAAATCTTGTGTGTTATCTGCATTGGCAACTGCCTGCCTCTTTCTTAACAACAAAAGAGGTGTCTTTAGTCCAATGGTGGACATGATGGTTTGGGTTTTTACCCATTTCTATGGTCTGAACGTTTGCTAAATTTCCCTAACCCATTTCCAAGACAGGTGGATCCCCTAGGGCATCTTGAGCATACCTGTGACTCTGCCCTTTGGCAACCTTATAAACACTACCAAAGTCTGACGCCTGTTCCCATTGTGTTTATAGCTCCTTCCAGTCTACAAGAACCATCTGGAACAAATGCCAAGGAAAAGAATGTGAGTATTTGTTTTTTAAACACTTAACCTCACAAGAAAAAAATGTCTAAGCACTCTGCTTTAGTTTTGATTTTGGGTTTATTGGTGCTAATAGCCAGAATACTAGGAAGCACAGAGGTTTCTTCCATTAGAAAAGAGATCCAGAAGGAATGAAATCAAACCAAGCATGTTCTCCAACCAGAACAGTGTTATATTACAAATCAGTAATAAGATATCTGGGATATGTATATACCTTTTAGACATCTTGGAAATTAAACAGCACACTTGAAAAAAAATCAACAGTTGAAAGAAAAAATTCACAAGGAAAATTTAAAAATATTTCTGAGTGATGATAGTACAACCTATCCAAATTTGTGGGATGCAGCTAAAGCAGTGTTCAGAGGGAAATTTATAGCTGTTAATGCTTAACTTAGAAAACAGGCCCAGGTTCCTTTGTTTTTACAGCAAGACTGAGTCCTCAGCTCCTTGCTGTTGACATTGCCCATGCATGCACTTGTTCAGTAACAAAGACTGTGCATCTACAATGCCCAAGGCTTGGTGTTAGGGACTAGGGATACAAAGGTGAATAAACAGCTGTGGTCCCTGCCTTCCTGGAGCCTAGTGGGTGAAACTACCAAACAAATTAGCATCTCGTTAGGACTTGTGATAAATGTCTAACTAGAAGCAACAGGGTACAGTGACAGCAGCCAAACAGGGTGGCCTAGCAAATGTGATCAGATGAGGCCTCTTGGAAGGTGACATTCAGGTGACATTCGAGTGGGAACCTGAAGATAAGACAGTTAGTCATGCTGGAAAGCAGAATAAGAGCTTCACAGATATGAAGGCCCTGGGGCTAAAAGTTAGCCTTAGGCCTATGGTGGGGGCAGTATGTAGGAGATTATAGAGAGATGGACAGAGACCAGATCACATGAGGTCTTGGGTACCAAGACAGGGGTTTGGGTTTTATTCTCAGGCCATGGGAGACCACTAGGGGTTGAGTTCTGCCATGTAGCCTCCTGTTACACCAGGCTAAGCCCTCTAGGCCTAGCCGTTTATTAGGTCCTACCAGAACTTACTCCAGGAGCACACCTTATAACTGCCGATCTCTCCTCCTAGAACCCACAGGCTCACTCCTTCACAGTAACTCTGTGGTCCTGTCCTCTGGGGAAGCTTGCCCTGACACCAGCTATCCGCTTTGCAGAGGTCACAGCTCTGTGCCTTCCTCTGCACCAGACACAATAGAAAGCATGTCAGTAGCTTCTCTCATTTAATCCACAGCAACCCAGGAATCGAATGCTATCAAACCTTCATAGGAGCAGATGTTCTCAATCTACTGCTTCCCTTTTACACATTCTCATAATCCTCTGGGCCCCTATCTCTGTAGCAGTTAGCACTCTGTGTTTTAATGGCCTGTTTTCTTGTCCGTATTCCCTGCCAAACTTAAGGGCAAGGCCCAGGTCTCTATTCCCATATCTCTGGGCATCAAGCATGGGCCCTGTCCCAGAGCAGGCTCTGTTAACAGTTGGATGCATGGTGGACCCTTAGCACTGAGCCCACATTCAGACTAAAGTTACTTACCCTGTGATTCATCCCCAGAGGGCAGCCAGGTGGATCATACAGGGTCTGTTTCCATTCTACGTCCTATGCTGTGGCTACCCTTGGCACAGATTGCTGTGGGTGGGAGGTGGGGTACCAAGTGGAGGTGGAGGGACATCTCACCAACTAGTTGCTTTTTCTGCAGAGAGAGAAAGGGAATGTGCAGGTGTACGTGGAACCTGGTCAGTATGTGGATCCTTTCACGACTGTGACTCTGGGCTGGCCAGACAGTGACAAGGATTTACGCTTCCAGTGGTCATGTGGTAGGTGGCTGCAGAGCTCTGGAACTATCCTAGCTCACCACAAAGTAATGGATAGAGGTCAGGTTTGCTGTTTTTTAACCTTCACACAGGCATTACTTATGCCTGCCATTTTGTGCACCTTGCATGTGCCAGAGATTGAGAATTCCATGGAAATGGGAGGGTGGGGGGAAGCAATGGCAAATCAAAGCGGAGGTAGCCCTGAAGGCAGGCAACAAGGAGATGCATTATCTGTAAAGAATCTGAGAACAGTAATTGATCCTAAAAGTCAATCTGCTTTATTTTCACCACAAACAACTTCAGTGATAAAATAAAAACAACTCCTCCCTGCTGGGTGGATCCCTCCTTTCACTTCCCTGTGCTTCATATGTCACTGGGAAGAGAGTCTAGAAGTGAGGAGGCATTTTCAGACAAACCAAGAGAGTAGCACCAGTACCCATTATTTAGAAACGGTTGTCCTCCTTTCTGTAGGGATATATCCTAGCTAGGCAGACATTCTTTTGGAAATGAATGCCATCCCTACTGTACATATTATTTTTATTAGCTATTTTTTCTTTGAACAATATATCCTGCATATTTTAATGCCATGATATCTTCTCCATCTTAATTTCATAATAAGTACATAATAGCCTGTTTAGTTGATGTATGACCGTTTATTTACTGGTGTCCTATTTTTGGACATTTAGGTTGTTTTGAATTATTTGCCCTTATAAACAATGTTGTAATGAACATCCTTGTAGTTCTATCTTTATTTGCCTCTGTGGTAACTTTCATAAATAAGTTTGGAGAAAATAAATAAATTTCAAGAAATGGAATAGCTGGGTCAAAAGTCATAGAAACTTTGAAGCCTTTCAATATCCATTGGTAAGTGCTCAGGACATCCTTTTGAATGTTAATTCTCATTATCAGAATTCATAAAGGATGCACGTATACAGTTTGGGTGGTTGAGCTGATGGCCCAACCCTAGATCACGTCCTGTGAATGACTACTATACTGGGGGGCGGAGGAAGCAAGGTGATTGATGGATAAACATCGATCAACAGGGGGTGGGAGGATGGGTTAGCCTGGTGATGGGTATTGAGGAGGGCACGTTCTGCATGGAGCACTGGGTGTTATGCACAAACAATGAATCATGGAACACTATATCTAAAACTAATGATGTAATGTACGGGGATTAACATAACAATAAAAAAAAATTAAAAAAAAAAAAAAAAAACATCGATCAACAGAGATGAAGGGCAAAGGATACAGGGACTTACCAAGCTGGTATCATAAAGCTGGAGATGACATGCAGCCTCTCAGATGGAGATACAGCCCCCAGGGCCCCAGTGTACCCACAGGGACATACAGCTGAGGACAATCGCTTCCAAGTGGAGTGAGAGTTGCACCAGGGATAAGAAACTGCCCTGGATGCTCTCCCAAGCACAGCGGTCTATCCTCCTGGCCTCTCTCCTGTTATATGCCTGCCCGTTCATTCATCAGTGCAAGTGGCTGGTGCAAACAAAAGAAGCTGACATACCTTGCAGGTCTGCTTGGAGTCAGGGTGAAGCGCCGCTCATTTCCCTAGAAGCATCCTTCCGCAGCACCATTCCTGCACCCTGCAAGTGAGAGTGTTTTTAAAAACCAAACTCTCTCTTTGGAGCTGCTTTTCTTATCAATATATGACTTTTTTCTTCTAAAAATCCCAAACCAGAAGGGTCCCTGGATGTATAACAACGTTTGCCTCCCTCTCTCAGGACGTTGCTGGGCCCAGTGGAGCTACTGTGTTGAGAGGCAGCTGCTCTGCACAGACCAAAGGGAGCTGGTGCTTCCTCCGTCCTGCCTGCCACCGCCCAACTCCGCCATCACCCTGCGCCTGGCCACCTGGAGAGGCAGGGAGCTGGAGAACCGGGAGGAGCAGTGCCTCTATGTGTCTGCCCCCCTGGAACTCAGGCCTCGAGTCAGGTGGGGGCAAGAGAGCAAACTCCTATGGTGTTGCCATCCCTTCAGCCACCGTTTACTGAAGAGCCAGCTCCGGCTGGCACTGACGTAGGGGCAGGTCTTACAGGGGTGGTCCAAGAGCCCCGGTCACAGTGCTCATGGGGAGTGCTCCCTGGTGGTCAGCAATTATTTGCCCCAACGAATGCAGGGAGATAGTGCACCCCGATGACAAGTTCCCAGACTCGGGACCAGGGAAGGCTTCCCTCAGGAGAGATGTGAAGAAGGAAGAGGAACCAGCTTGTCAGGAAAAGGGGGCTGGAGAGGAAACTGGATGGCAAAGGCGGGGAGCATAGAATAAGCTGGAAGTGAAGGAGACTGGTGTGGCTCAAGTATGGAAGGAGAGAGAGGGGCAAGAAGAAACTGGGAGAAAAGGCGGGGCCTGGCTCTGGTGGAACCTTGTGGGTTATGTCACAGACATGATTTGAAGAGTTCTGGAAAGTCACCCAAGAGTTGCAAGCAGGCTGGGGACATGATTATGTCTTACTTCAAAATGCTGTGGTAGCAGGGTGGAGAGCAGGTTGGAGGAGGGCAAGACGGGACGCCAGGAGATTGCTTGAGTTCTTGCAGGAGTCAAGGTGAAAGTTCAAGGTAGCCTGGTCTATCAACTGGGTCCCAGCAAGAAGTAGATGTCTCCCTCAAACTGGGAATTGATGAGAGTTGGACAAAGGGCCTATTTACAGATGTGGGCAAACAAAGGGATGACAGTACAGGACTACAATAGGAGGAAGCCACTCTTCTTCTTAGGACTGCAGAAGGAAGGAGTCGGGGATGGCGTTGCTGGAACCCCCCGGGAGCTGTGGTCTTGGTTAGAGGAACACAGTCACTGCCAACTGCTGCCCACCTGCTAAGGAGCAGGGACAGTGGTCAATAAATACCCACCTCCCTCCCTCACCGTCTGATTCCCCAGCCAATGCCTCCCATTGCTGGGCCCAACCAGAAGCCAGAGGGCACAGGAACTCAGGTGACCCAGTCTATGGAGTTTAGTCTCCTAGTGCCCAGAGCCACAAAGAGTTGTTGGAGAATGTCTGGTACACCTGTGCTAGGACAGACATGAAGACAGAAGTGGGGAGATTGAGAGCTGCTAAGGACTTAAAACTGAAAGGTCCTGCGGATGGGCTAGACACACGGCAGGTACCAGAGTGATCTCTCACTGGCTCTAGGGAGGGAGTGGGATGCTAGAGAGAAGACCCAGGATCTGAATGTAGATGTGCTGGTGCATGTTCCCTTCTCCCACTCAGGAGTCGTGTCACCTGGTACGAATCACATTGGCTCCCTGAGCCTGGTTTGCTTATCTGTGATAGGGGTTCTAATATGTTGCTCCTAGGGTTGTGGTAAGCACTGGATAAGCGAATAATGACGCAAATTATTTATAACCTGTGGCATGCAGGCAATAAAACCATAGCATTCCTTTATTACTGTTAGAGCCAGAAGGACTCATGAAAATATTGTCTGCTCTTATCCCCCCCACTTTGCAGGGGAAAATGAGGCTCAGAGAGTTTAAGTGACTTATGCAAGGTGACCATTCTTACAAGGCAGGGACAGGATCCGAGGACCCTGGGCTTCATGCACTTTCCAAACCATTGTCTTTCATCGGGAATGAAGTGGGAATTCGGTCAGGCACAAATCACTCCATCTCCATGACCAACACTATGTCCTGGTTTTGGTTGGGGCATGGGTTGCTTTTATTCCATCTTTCACTCAAAAAAAGGCCCTCTGCCACCTTTGCAAAGGACCTGAGAAGAACCAGACAAAAGACCAGGCCACGAGGCCTGAGCGAGCTTCCGCACTCCTTTCTGTCTCCCTCTCAGCTGTGAGAACTGCAGACCAGCGAATGCCAGTGAAGATGCCATGCTCAGAGTCACCGTGGGGGATGACTCCTCAGTGGCCATGTTCAACTGGTATTTAGAGGACACCTCTCTGGAGAAGGTGAGGACACTGGCAGTTACTCTCACTTCGATTGACCAGACCCTGGGTCACATGCCCAGGACTGAGCCAGAGCCCACAGGGTGAGGGGGCGGGGTGGTGGTGTTCCCAGAGAAAAACCAGGGCATTGGTCAGAAGGGAGAACAGATGCAAGGGAGCAGAAGCAATGGGGAAACATCACAGCAGATGCTGCGGGTGCCCCAGCCCAGTCCCTCTTCCCGGGCTGATGCACCCATCCCAGCCGCTGTGGAGTGACTGCCGGCCAGTAACCAATGGAGGTGGGGGTCTAATGGCCCAGCTCCCCTGCCTCTGAGTAAGAGAACTTCTGTGGGCAGCTCACACTCCCTGTGGGATCAGGCTGAGGCTGACTGGACACCTCCTGAAACCACTTCTCTGCCCTACTCTGCTTCCCTCTCCACTCTGGGTTTCCCAAGAGCCCTCCCTCAGTAAATGACCTGCACATGAATCCTCGTCTCAGGCTCTTCTTCAAGGGAACCTGATCTCAGATAAACACCTACACCAAGCTGGAAATTGGGTATTTGGGCTGACTCGGGGAAGCAGGTGGTGTCTTTGCAGCAGACACAGATCTGGAAGGCCTCCTAGGGGTGAGAAGCCACTGCCCTGCTGAGGTCCAGCAGCCTGGCTGAAGCCTCAGGGGCTCTGGTTGGTGCTCTCTTTCAGGCTGAGCCTCTCCCGGCTGCCTGCAGATTCCAGGAATTTTGGCTGAGTGCTTTAATCCTCCTTCAGAGCAACACCTCCATGCTGCGGTTGAACAGCTCCTTCCGGCAGACCTGGGGCCAGGCCATCCGGATCAGAGCCACAGGTGTGGAGGCCTCCCCCAAGTCTCTTGTCACGGGTCCCGTCTGCCGCAGAAAGTGAACCAAGACAAACCCAGAAGGCCTGAAATGTGGGACTTCAGTGCAGGGTCAGGGGCCAGATGCAGGCTCTGGTGTTAATCCCATCACCAGCACTTGAACTCTCTGTGCCTCAGTTTCCTCAATTCCTCTGAATTGCATTATGCAGGGTGGATGAGACACATTATTCTGGGGTGGTGCAGCCTGCATGTCCTGCCAGGAAGATTCTCACTTTAAACAAGCCCAGTGCGGTGGGAAATGTAGACTCTCAAAAAGAAAAACAATGGGTGATTATTCTTTTCTGGATGGATTCATTTGATTCAGTTTTTCTCAAAATGGCCCATAGGCCTCCCACACTGGGACAACCTGGGGTACTAGTTTAAAATGAACACTCCCAGACTTGCCCCAAACTTTCTGGATTAGGTCTACACTAATCATTTTTAATTGGTTAAAATTCTCTTTATGCCCAGCTCTTCCAGGTACATACTCTTTTTGAAATACCAGGCTGTGTGGGATGCTGGTGCAGGTGGAGGCCTGGAAAGAGCAAGGCCTTGGGCAGGATCAGCCTGTTTCTAGATTCTGGCCATGGACCTTCTGAGCTTGGTGATCTTGAGCAAGTCATTTTGTTTCCCAGTAGACTTCCTCCTCACCAAAGCTTCAAGGGAGCTACTAATATTAGCCCTGTTTTACAGATGAAGGACTGACTCTTAAAATGTGAGGCCCCAGGATACCCTGCGACAGGGGGAGCTGTTAGATATGCAGATTTCTGGGCCCCACCCCAGAACCTCCAGAGAGGTCTGAGGCTCGGGGTCAGAACATGGGCCTGGGAATCTGCATGCTTAACAAGCTTCCAGGGCAATCCTGAAGCATGGTACTTTGTGTGACCCACAGAGCCCCTCAAGCACCCTCTGTCTTCACTCCCCAGCAGTGACCGGGCATGCCTATGGGGAGGACACCTATGTGATCAGCTCTCTGCCTGCCCCCGAGGTGCCCATCTGCACCATCACCCCGGAGGAGGGTACCATTCTGACAAGCTTCACCATCTTCTGCAACACATCCTCTGCCCTGGGCCCCCTGGAGTACTGCTTCTGTCTGGAGTCAGGTACCGGCCCAGGGCTATTGCTCTCCCTTCAGCTGCTAGGCTCCATTTCTCCCAGAACAGGGACCTCTCTGTGAGAGATGGAAAAAGTATGTTCCATGTGTGAGAGAGGTCTGCAGAATGAAGAACCCCCTACACCTTAACCCCAGCCCCAGGCACACTGACACAGCCACATGCCTGCAGGAGGGGGACGCTCTTCAGATCAACCAGCCTGGGAAGGCCTTTGTACAGGAAGTGACTTTTGAATGAACTTGGATATGTTTTGAGCTAATTTTTAAGATCTCCTCCATCCCCCTTCCTCTTCCTCCTTCTCCTTTTTGTAATTTGGTTTACTACCTTGAATTTTTTTTAAGCCTGTAAAGAGAGAAAATTTTTTTTGAATTTTTTATGGATTCCAGTAAAATTATTCCAAAGTCCTAGCAGCATGTGATTACCTAGAGAGGCCAGTGGATCAGTATAGATAGCTGTCTTCTCTCTGAAAGCATGGAGTCCCTGAGTGCCTGCCATGCCTTCATGAGCTGTGGCTTTTGTGTCCTTGTCATCAGGCTCTACCTCGGTGGCTTTCCAGTCTCCCTGGAGATGCCCCCCTAACTGTTCAGTTTCCATTTACCAGGTTCCTGTCTACACTGTGGCCCTGAGCCTGCCCTCCCGTCAGTTTATCTGCCACTTGGAGAAGTAAACAATGACTTCATGCTGACAGTGGTCATTTCTGTCTCCAATCTCGCAGGGGACAAACAGCAGGCCCGTGCAGCGGTGAAGGTGGGTGGTGGCAGCCTTTTGTTTCTTTATTGAGAAAACTTGTTGACCCAACTGAACCTCACCAAGTGGGTGACTGGGTTGAAGGGAGCCAAGGGCATGACCAGATGAGTCGCTGATTCATTCATTCCTTCAACTAGTATTTTCAGAGCACCTGTTATGTGCCAGGCCCCGGGGACACAGCTGTGAACAAAACAGACATGGTCTCTATCTTTGCAGATCCTTCATCTCAGTGGCCAGAATAGGAGTAGGGCCCTGGAGTCTTGGAGCAGGAGGTCCCAGGGATGAGATAGACCAGTGCCATCAGAGTCTAGAGGAAGGAGGACCAAAATCAGCCATCAGGGCTACAAGGCTGAGGCTGGATAAAATCAGGGTAAATTTGAAGGGTGAGAGGCCAGGTGGAGCAGGAAGGGATTGGGGGCTCGATACAGAGGGCGGTGAGGATAGAGCAGCAACTGGCCCAAGGCTTCCTTTCAGTGGCCTTTGGCTGCCTGCTACAAGTGGGCCTGGCTGCCCTCAGCCTCAAGAGAGACCCCACACCAGGTGCAAAGCCTTCCAGCCTTGCTCTGGTTTGCCTTGTGAGACTGACTTCAGGCTCCAGGTTTGGGAACAAGAACTGGTGAGCTGAGGTCTTCCGTGCACTGAGCATGCTTCTGGTTTCCCTATTAGGTGGGACTTGGAGACACCCGTGTTGACAATGTGGCATTCCAGGCTGCAGTGTTGGAGAATATCACCGCCACTCTGCAAGGCGAGCGGGACCCTGAGCGGCTCTTCCAGCTGGCCAGAGCCGTGTCATCCATGCTGGACCAGGAGTGCCAGGAGCAGGGCTGCAGGGGGCTGCTGAACATGGACGTCAGACAGAAGGTGCTCAAGAGGGGGCCCTTTCATGCCGTCCAGTGGGGCCCCGGGGTCTGTACACAGCCGTTCAGGGTGGGGAGTGGAATTCACAGAGCTGGGAAGCCTCGGTATCTGCTGAGCTGTTGACATCAGCTCCCTCTCTGGTCCTTTCTTGGTAAGTGACCTAAAATGAGGGAAACCTGCTTTCCCTGCTCTGCCTCATGGAGTCAAAGGCTTCTACGGCAGGAAGGAATTTAAGACTATCACTCCAGGCCTTCCTGTCAAAGATGACAAAACCAAGGCCAGAGGAGAAAAGTGGCCTGGCCTCACTCATATTGTTAATGGTTTGGCGTTAGACCCTGGATGTCATCCCACCTCTGTCACCTGCCATCTGTACTGTCACAGGCTGGTGAATGAACTTCTCTAAGCCTCCGGTTCCCCATCTGGAAAATGGGGATAATAAATAGTATTTTTCCTCATAAGGTTAGGTCAAAGCATTTGAAATTACCAACATTCAACCAGTTTTAATCCAGAGAGTGGCCATCTCATGTGTTACAACCTGACATGATAAACAACTATTGCAGAGCGTATGACTACTTCCACTCCCGGTACCTGCTCTATGAATATGTGTGGGTGCAGGTACACGCACGTGCACACACATACACACACACACAGCATCACATACACCTGCTGGGCATGGAGAAGAAAATAAATTCTTCTCTGGTCCCGTGAAGGGTTTGCAGGAAAGTACTTAGCATGGTGCAGGACATGTGGTAAGTACTTAGTACGAAGAAGTGGTGGTTGTCAGAGTAATTACTTACAGACAAATAACTAACACTTACTGAGCGCCTACCATGCGCTGCCAGCCCCAGGAGCTTCAGGGATATGTAATTCTCATGAAAACCGTACAAGGTAAATGGTCAGATCCCCATCTATGTTACAGAAGAGGAAACAGTGTAGGAGAATTTTAAAAGTTTGCCCAGGCCCACATTTCTAAGACAGCGGTGAAGATGGGGTTCCAACCCGGACTGGCTCTTCCCCCATCCACCTGCTGCCCTCCTAAGCCTCTCATCCCTGCCCTTGTTTCACGTTAGCCCCTCTCCCCTGTTTCTCAGTCTTGGTTGCATGCACTCTGAACATTACCTATAGCAGACTTCCATTTGGATGTCCTGTGGTCTCTGAGCACACAGACCATGCAGCCTGACCCAAGGTCTCCTCATGAAATAATGGGGTCCTGGCAGGAGACAGGCGTAAAACTCTAAGGGAAAGACTGAGAAGAATTTAAGAAGGGCTCTGTTGATAAAAGCTGGGGCTCAGCCTGAAGTGACCAGAATCTGGAGAGGGCAGCTGCATGGAAGGGGTTGCCCGGTGGCAGCAATGGCTTCTGAAGAATGAGGCAGTTGACCCACCTGGCAGGCAGGCAGGCACCAGGAGAGTAACTTCTAGCTCTTCTTCCTCCTGCCCTCTTATCTCCTGCTGAATGAGTCCACGGGCCAGAGAGGCGGGAGCTAGTGGCATCTCCGTGGAAGCTGCCTCCGGGACAGCAACAAACGAGGGAGGGAAGATCTGCAGAGGCAAACACGATTCTCCTACCAGAACATTCCGATGACAGTCCCTCAAATACTGGCCCATTCTCTCCGCCATCCAAGCCAGAGCCTGGATGCCCTCTGAGCTAATAGCAGACTTGCCCAAACTCTGCAGCTGTCAGACAGGTAGGCTGAGTGAGCTGTGAGGAGCAGGCCGAGAGAGGGGGACTGTTCACTCGGATCTGTGCTGTGCCAAATGGTTGCCACTCGCCATATCTAGGTACTTACATCTAAATTAAATGCATTAAAATGAAATAAAAGTTTAAAATTCTGTTCTCCAGTTGCAGTGGCCACATTTCACGGGCTCAATAGTCACATTTGGTGAGTGGACAGTGCAGAGATAGGGCCCTTCCATCAATGTGGAAAGTTCTCCTGGACAGTCCTGAAATTATATTCTTAGTTTTTCTCTGCAGCTGCCAAGGCCAGCCTCCAGCCAGCCCCTTTTTAGGGCTCTGTGGCTTAGAAAGCACGGTCCCCAGAAACCTCTACGCTCCTCTCCGTCTTCAAAGCTAGCAGCTCAGCATCTTCAGATCCTTCCCCCATTCCTTCTTCCTCCCTCCAATGCCTCCTTCCTCCCCTCCCCAAACTTCCCCTCCTCACTTCCTTTCCCTTCCTCCTCCAGCCTCTTCTTCACCTCTGCCTCCATCCATACATCTTCCTTGACTCTGACCATCCTACCTCCCTCCTACAAAGACCCCTGTGGTTACATTGGTCCCACCTGGTTCATCCAGATCCACTCCCATCTCAGGACCCTTAACTTAATTAAAATTCCAAAACAGGGGCACCTGGCTGGCTCAGTCGGAGGAGCATGCGACTCTTGATTCAGGGTCGTGAGTTCAAGCCCCACGTTTGGGGGTAGCGTACATAAAACTAAACAAAACAAAAACAAAAAAACCCTCCAAAAACAATTTTGCTAAGGTCCCTTTTACCATGTGAGGTGACATATTGACATGTTTCAGGGATTAGGATGTGGACATCTTTGGGAGGTCATTACTCTGTCCACCACACATCCTACGAGGCAAACAGAGGTCTATGGGCTTTGGAAAACCCCAGATGAGCCTGGTCACTTGCTCTGACTCCAGATCTTTCTGAAATGGTTTCATCAAGCCACTGGAATTACATTTCCTCTCCTCATCTTCCTCCCTCTGCATCAAGGTCAGAGAGCATGTGCTGGGGTCACTGTCTGCGGTCACTGCCACCCTGGGGGACATACAGAAGGTACAAAGGTTGGCCCAGGTGCTGAGAGAGGTGACCCACCCCAGTGAGGAGCTCACGCCCATGGCCCAGGTAAGTGAGGCCCACCTGCTCTCCCAGGCCAAGCCATGGGACACACACCTCTGCAGTGGGTAACTGACAACTCACCCCAGGTCGAAGGTCCCTCAGTCACAGGGCCAGCAAGGCTTCCACCATCTCATTTCTAAGGGTCCTGCATGGGTGGTGCCAAGAGAGAAGAGATGTCCTCCTGCAGCTCCCGTGTCTCATTCTGGGTGTCATAGCCTGTGTGCTCACAAACCTCACTCCCCCACCTGCCAGTGGCACCTCAAGGGAGTAGCTGACTCTAATCACTGAGTGACATTCAAGTGTGTGCCCAGATGCTGCTGCTAACCTACCCATGTCCCCGACTTCATGCATACCCCTGTTCCCCAGTACGTATCAGACTGATGTCCAGCTGCCAGCTTGTGCCTTCCTTTCTTCTTTGACCCCCGCCTCACCAGCCAATCTGCCGGCCCACATCTTAACCCTTGCCTCAGGCTCTGTTTCTTGGAGGACTCAAATTAAATCACCATGCTCTCAGTGTTATGGTAGCTAAAGGTTAAAAAATAAGAAGCCCTAAGTCAGTAAGAGGGGAGACCTACCCTGCCCCTCACATTCTCCAGCCTGAAGCCGAAAAGGCTGACCTTTATTTCTGGGGCCACGATGCTGTTAACATGACACTTGCCATTGACACACCCATTTGCCCCTCCATCCACTCCCCATGCATACATCTATTCAGCACCTGTGTACATCCATCCGTCCACCCTTCCATTTACTTGTCCATGCATGAATTTAGTCATTCACTCAACAAATGCTTCCTGGATGCCTAGCATATACAAGTACTGTGAACAAACTGTGCATCAATAATTCAGCAAGTCACACAGACATAGTCTCTGCCCTCACGGCACTTTCAGACTACTGGGGCAGCAAGACTACACAAAAAATGTCACAAATAGAGACATAATTACAAAACTGGAATAAGTGTCTTGTCCATCCATCCATCCATCCATCCACCCATCCATCCATCCATCCACCCACCCACCCATCCGTCCATCCCCCCAGTTAGTGAATGTTTACTGCTATGGGCTAGGCATTGTACAAGGCACTCTGGAAAGACCCAGAGATGGATAAGGCTACTCTCCTGAAGGAACTTAGCCCATTGCAGGGAAGGAAAACCTGACCTCAAGTCAGTGACACAGGCAGTCTGTGCAATGGGCCCAGATTCCCCCTACTTTGTCTCCCCAGCTTGCTCACCTCGATTGCAGCCCTTGTCCTTTAAATGGTGCAGGGGATGGTCTATCAGGCAGGGGCTCATGCTGCCTTTCCTTCCCCTTTGGGTGAACCCAGCGGGAGGCCACCTGGGCTCTGCAGCATGCCAGTGAAGCCCTGTTGGCAGTGAGTTCCAAGGCCCGTCCTGAAGACCAGGGGCGCCAGGCGGCCACCAAGGACCTGTTTCAGGCTGTGAGCAGTGTGCTAGAAGCTTCCCTGAGGGAGGGACCAGAAGAGCCTGCAGAGGCCAAGGGCAGTCAGGTAGGTGTCTCAGCCCAGATGCAGACCACATGCCCACATGCTACCCAGCTACCACATGCCCAGCTCACACGAGCCTTTCTAGATGGATCTTTCTCCTCATCTTGCAGAGAAGGAAACTGAGGCACAGAGGTTAAAGTCCTCTCTGGGGAGCTGGAAGAATAGTTACAGAGACCAGAGCTTCTGGGAGGCAGAGCAAAGGCTTGGGAGTGAGGAAGCCTGACTTCCAATCCTGCCTCTGTCGCTTTCAAACCTTGAGACTTGGGCAGGGTACATAACTTCCCTCAGTCTCACCCCTTATCTGTAAATCGAGGCATTCCGCCTCATCCCAGATAAGCCACCAACTGGAGAGATCACATATCCACCCCACAGAGAACGTTTTTAGAAGAGAGGCAGTCCCTAGAGTGAGAACAGATGAGGCACAGTCTCGTGCAGCCCCAGCACCCTGACAGGGCGCAAGGGAAAGGGCCTCCTAGGATGGCATCATGATGGAGCGGAAAACCCATTTCTTGCTGCTCCATAGTCCTTTAGCATGTGGGGAACACACACACACACACAGTCACACTCATACACATACCCATGCACTCACACACACCCACAGACACTAACACATTCACTCCCACTCACACGCACTTACAAGCATTCACTTATACTCTCACACATCTCTTGAAGCACAGTCTTGCCCACACTCACAGAGATGCACATTTACACTCATATCTTCACACATGGCCACAGTCACACACACTCACACAGACTCTCACGTATGGTTATAGTTACAAACAAAAGCACATACACTCATTTATGTTTGGACAGTTATACTCACACATACCCTCAAACCCACATTGACATTCTGACACACAATCACACACTTACACTCAGATACACACACACAATTCCTTATATTCACAGGTCACCCTCAAACACACACATACATTCACATCCACTCCGTCACAGACACACACACACACACACACACACACACACACAATCTATGCAAACATCCAGCCCTCCTCGGATCCTCATACCAGTCTTGGCTTCGGCGAGGTTGCATCCTCATCTGGGGGTTTGGGTGGGATGAGGAGCAGTCCAAGCCCAGGTGATCCTGTGAAGTGGCTGCCTGTGGCTTTCTGTTTGCCCACAAATAAGACCTGGGTTGTGGCCTTGTCAGGGCCAAACAGAGCAGCACAGAGAGGCACACAGTGTGACAGCTCAGTGCAGACTCAGGAGCCAGATGCCTCACTGTGAGTCCTGGCGCTTGCCTTTATCAACATGTGACCTCTGCAAGTCACTCATCCTTTATGTGCCTTTGTTTTCCAGTGTGCCGAATGGGTATAAGTGAGAGCACCTGCCTCCTGGGGTTGTTGTGAGGATGAAAAGGGGTTCACATTCCAGCGGGGGTTGGAATCTTCATAAGTGCTTACTTTTCACTCCCCACAGAGCCTGGCACTCAATAAACAGCAGTGCTGTCCCTTCCTCCCTCTTCTGCCCTCTTCCAGTCCCTGCTGAAGGTCCCACACCAGCCTGGCGACAGTAACCAAAGGCGGCATACAGAGACGGGTCCCCAGCAGTATCCCCTGCTTTCTTTTCCAGATGGCCTCTGTGCCCCAGCTGCTCAGAGTTGTGGAGCATGTGCAGGCTGCCCTCCTTCTGGGGACACTGCCTGGAGGCCTCCCAGCTACCCTGACCACCCCCTCCATCTCCATATACACAAACAGGTAACCAGCTGCACTGAGGTCCCCAAGAAAGCTTATCCCCTGACCTGGCTTGGTCCACACCCACATCCCAAGACCCTGTGACAGGCAGAGCCCAGAAGACCAGCCCTGGAACTGGGAGATGTGAGGGGAGCTGGAAGTGGGAGGGCTTTTTACTGAGTGGTCTGGGTGTTTGTACAACGTAGGAAAGGAGCTGGTGAGTGCCAAGTCCCATCTTGGAGCCACCCATGAGGCCTAAAAGATGGGTCATGTTGGAGCCGTGCAGGCAGGGAGGCTAAATGAAGGGGGCGTGCCCACATTTAACTACATTCCAGGTGCGCCTGGCCAAGCCCACTGCTCCACAGAGCTGTGGGGATTCAAGATGCTCTGGCCTTGGGAATTCTTCATGGAGTGCGTGTCTCTCACTGCGCCCTCCACTACCCGAGGATGCCCTCCACCCTGCATGCCTCCACCTGACAAGCAGGGGCAGGCATTGCTAGGACCCCTGCAGTGAGCACCCTTCTTTGATTCCTTGTGCCAGGGTTACCCTCTTGGGGGCCAGGCACAGTTTCCCAAGGCAGCATTCTGATCAGAGCTAGGGTCTGAAACTAGGTCCTTAATCTAATCAGATTGGACAACACCAAAGGCCAGAGATGGGCCTAGAAGTCCATGACATCAGAGATCAGGTAGGTAGAGGGGATAAGCCTGGAGAAATGTCCACATTAAAGCTCATTTATTCATGCAACAAAGTATGTGTTGGCCCCCATTACGTGGCAGGTGCTCTTCTAGGCACTGGGGGTGCAGCAGTGAACACAGCTGGCTGACGCCCTGTCCTCACAGAGCCTCCAACCCAGTGCTGGGGGCGCCAGCCGCCTCTCCTGCTGCTCCTACTGATGCAAACATGCAGAACCATCTACGGGGACTGCAACAGAGCCACCCACTGCGATGGCAATGCCAGGGTTCCTGCAGTGCAGCAGCTCTTCCTCTGACACCAGCTTTCTTCTCTCTCTCCTGACACCTCTGTTCTCACCTTGTGGCCAGAATACAGCCCCGGAGTTGGCGAGGCTCCTCCGTACACGCTGCGGCTGCCAGCTCTGCAACATTTACCCTGCCTGCTGCCTCCTCCCTTGGCTCCGTGGAGGACAGCCCGGAGCCTGTGGACATCAGGGTAACGACAGTAATAACCTCCTTGGGAGCAGTCCTCTACAGCTTATATGGCACTTGCACGTGCGTTTGCTCAGCTATGTTGATAACAACCTGTCTGTTCCATAGTATTACTACACCCGTTTTACAGATGAGGTTCAGTGACTCACCCAATGCTACAAGCAAAGTGGCAGAGCTGAGATGCAGACTCAGTCCTTCCGACGCCCATCCTTCTTGCACTGCGTTGTGGAATTTCTCCAGCAGCCTTGGTTCAGTTAGTTACTGGAAATAAAGCTCTTCAGACTTCATTCCGTAACTACATTCCGTAACTAGGAAATGGCAAACCCAGAGCTCTTTTCACTCCCAAGTGAGGGCACATCTGACTCTCTGTTCTTTGAGCCCCAGCGAAGGCAGATAGGTATCTCTCCCTTGAGGACTTGATGGCTTTGCCAAGAAGAAAGGCTTGGAGGGTTTCACGGTCCAGGAGCTGCACAGCTCTACGGGTCTGAGTGGGTCCTCAGCCCTGGAGGGCAGACACACACCAGGAAGGCCAGACACAGCTAACAGCGGGGCCCCCCACTCACCCCACAGGGCAAGGCCACCTGTCCGTCCCATTATCATTCTCATAGGGACGCAGTGACCTTCCAGCCTTCGGGCACCTTGGCCAGCACTCCTTGTTCTTGGTTTCAGGTGATGAGTTTCCAAAAGAGCCCCTTCCCAGCCCGGAGTCACTTTGATGTCAGTGGAACTGTTGGTGGCCTCTGTCTGAGCAGCCCTAGTGGACATCTCATACCCATGAAGAGCATGAAGAATCTGTCGGAGAATATCGAGGTAGAGTTGGGGTGCTGTCAGAAGTCAGTGTCACTTCAGAAGTTAGTTTTCTTCTTCAACTTGGTTGGGACCAGAAGTTGATTAAAGAGGAGAATCATTAAGAATGGTCTTTACCCTATGTTACACACTGTATTTTAACTTAAAACTATAAATGTATCATTGTCAATCTTTGGGTATACAATTGAAATGTTTCTTTAAATCTGTTGATTGGATTTTTAATCATCTTTATTACATAAACCACCTTTACAATGCAGCCTCTAAAATGTCAGATTTTCTTTAAAATGAAGCAAAAACAAGCACACGATGGTGCAATAGGAGTTCAGATTCTTTTGAGATTTTAGTGAGTTTTTTCTAATCTTCTAGTTTTCTCATCAATGACCACCAACAATGTTTAGCAATTCATCTTTCCCGTGTCTTCTCAAAGCATTCGACTTAAGTTTTTATGCAAATAATTCTTTTCACACTACTACTTTGTCACTCTATGTCACTCTGTGGAATATATCATTAAAATTGACCTTTACAAGCACAAGTACAATGGACAAAAGCAGCTTTGGGATCAAACACAAGTGCCTGTTGGTGAGCTCACACCTCGGCTGGCAGGAGAGAGCTGCCATAGGCTGGGTTCTCTGGAAGCAGGTGCTGAGAAAGAACTTGGGGTGCTAGATGTTTGCTAGAGACAGTAAAAAAAGCTGGCTGTGAAGAGGAAGGACAGCAGGATTGGGCAGAAGAGAAGTCAGATTGCAATCCAGACCTCACAAAGCTCCAGTCACCCCTGTAGCAAGTATTAGCCATCAGGCCTGTATTAATCAGCCTTATTATTTCCTGTGTCTTTTGATATTTTGATATCTTAAAAATCTTGCTGGTGAGAAAGAAATGCCCTGCCAGGGCCAGCCAATCCTTATAGGTAGCAAAGGGCTTTGCCAGGGCATGCCTTTCATATGCACACTAACCAATCCCAAGTTCATATCCTCAACCAGCCTCTTTATCTGACTCACACACCAAGCCAACATTTCCCCTGTCCTAAACCATCCTGAGGCCATGTTCCAAGTAACCAGAGACCATCCCTATTCATGCAGCACCTTTGTGCAAATTAGAAGTCTCCCCTCTTTCTGTGCAGATGAAGCCCAAGCCATGGTACACAGTTTGATGAGCGTGATAGGTGAATAATAGCACCCCAAAGGATGTCCATATTCTCATCCCTGAGCCCATGGATTTGCCACCTGACATGGCCAAAGGGACTGTGCAGGTGTGATTAAGCTAAGGACCTTGAGACAGAGAGATGATCCTGGAGGATCTAGGTGGGCCCAGTGCCATCACAGGTGCTTAACAAGAGGCTGACAGAGGGAGAGTTAACTACAGCTGAGAAAAGGCTGATTTGATGATAAAAGCAAGAGGTTGGGGTGATGTGAGGAGGGGCCATTAGCCAAGGCACACGGGCACCTCCACAGGCTAAAAAAAGCAAGGAAGGGGTTCTTCCCTAGAACCTCCAGACGGCATCAGCCTGCCAACTTCAGCCCTGTGAAACTGATTTTGCACTTCTGGCCTCCAGTACAGAACTGTAAGATAGCAAACCTTTGGTGTTGTAAGCCACCAAGTTTGTGGTCATTAGTACACCATCCCTGGGAAACTGACAGAATGAGCACAGCACAGAGTGGATCTCAGTTCCGCAGGTGCTCACCCTGCCCTGCTCTGTCCAGCAGCCCTGATGCTCACTGGCATTCCCAGCCCTGCACACCCTTGATTTGATTGTTTTTGATAACAGATCCTGCTGCCCCGACTTTTGGAAGGACACAGTGAGCCAACTGTGTTGAACCTGACCAGTCCTGAAGCTTTGTGGGTGAACCTGACTTCAGATGGGGCAGCTTTGGGGATCCAGCTGCACTGGAGACCTGATATCCCACTCATACTCAGCCTGGGCTATGGCTACCACCCCAATAAGACCAGCTATGACGCCAAAGCTCACCTTCCGCCAGGGGCTACTGCAGGTAGTCCATCAACTGGGCCAGCTTCTTGAGCTTCCTGGGGGTTGGGGAGAGGGCGACCAACTTAAAACTTGGGAATCGGAAGCCAAGGAGAAAAAGAAAAACAATTTGCTACATTCAGTGCTGATTTTTTTGTTGTTGTTATTACTACTACTATTATCATCATTATTATTTATTTGGCAACATTAAGTGAGCACTTGCTACATGCCCTGAAAAAACTGACAAGCACTCATAGAACTAACCTAATCATAATCCTCATCACAACCCCTGGGATGGGCACTATGGACATTGCCTCTTGCCAGATAAGAACAGAGAGGTTAAGTAACTGATACAAAGTCACACAGCCAAGAAGGGGCAGAGTCAGAATTTGAGCCCTCATCTATCTGACTTGGCAGGTGTGCTCTGCACACTGACCTGGGAGTGCCTCTGTTCCTCTGCTCCCAAGTCTCAGGCAGGGAGAGGGATTCCTAGGACATCAGAGAGACCATCAAGGTCAGCTTCCCTGCCAGGTCACCTTGGGTCACCTTGGTTCCTCTCTTCCATGCCGTTAGCCCCAGTCTCCAGGAGGCTTCAGGCTGAACTGGATCTGTCTTTCTTGCAGATGGGCTGTCCACGTGGATCCTGAACCCAGAGGACCTGCATTTTGGAGAAGGTGTCTACTATCTGACCGTGGTCCCCGAGTCTGACCTGGAGCTGACCCTTGGCAGGGACTTCACAGTTGGCATTACCACCTTCCTGTCCCACTGTGTGTTCTGGGATGAGGTCCGGGGGACTTGGGATAACTCTGGGTGCCAGGTAAGGAGAGGACACAAAGAAGAAGATAGAGCAGCTTTGTTGAGTGTGTCCAGCTTATTTAGGGTCCTCTTTCAGTGCCTCTGGTGGCCGTTTTGCACCCCTCCACAGCGTCTTTGCCTATGCTATTCCCTGTGCCTGGAATGCCCCTCCTTCCCAGTCTAGTTAACTCCTCCTTCAGATCCTGCTGCAAGTATCACTTCTTTGAGAAAACTGTTACCCTGGCTAAGTCAGATTTCCCACTGTAGGCTCTCCTAGTACATACATCTGATCCTCCACAGCACTAAACATAGCACTAAGCCATTTCATATCTACTCAGGAGGCCAATGAGACCATGTCTGTTCCCTCAATGTACTGAGAGCCCCACAAATCAGGAACGGTATGCTTTGCTCACCATTGGAACAAATGACCATTAAATGAATGGGCAAATAACTGGGAAGCCCTGCTGACTGTGGGCTGCTGGGGGGGCCAGGGTGTCCTCGCCAGGGAACCAAACTTAGAGCTGAGCCCTTTATTCCACTCCAAGTGCTGTGTTCCATGCTTTACTTGCATTAACTCATCAGATCTCCACAATAACCTCTAAGATAGTATGGGTATTCCCATTCTACAGGTGGTAAAACAAAGGCTCAGGAAAGTCAACACATTTACCCCAAATCCCTTGCCTAGTAGGTAGGAGAGTTGGGACTCAAACCCAAGGCTGTCTCTGGAGCTCCAGGCACTGCTTGTTCAGGCCCCAGCCCAGTCTCGCCATACCTCTGCATGGCACATGGCTCTATTAATTGCGATCAGATCCCTGTCTCAGGTCAGCTCAGCTCTACCCATGACATGTCCAGACATTGGCTTTGAGGCCATTGGAGGCCGTCTCTGGGGCACTGATGTTCCTTTTCTCTCTTCCATGCTTCATATGCTGTTCTTTTCCCGGGGACAACCTACCCTGCCCAGAAAACTCCTATTCACCCTTTGATCTCCCACTCTAATGCCACCTTCTCGGGTGCCTCCAGACATTGGGAGTCTCCCTCTGCTGGACTTCCACAGCACTTCACACCATCCCCAAGAACAGTAACCTCCACATCTAGCTGAAATTTATCACACACCTGTCTCCATCTACTAGAGCATAAATACCTTCTTCCATTTATTCAACAAATACTCACATGTGCGAGGCAGTGGTGATCTAATGGTTAGAAACACCAGTGAGCTTTCAGTCTAGCAGGGGCACAGCCAAGAAGCAAATGGCACATGATCAAATGACAGTGGTCACAAGTCATGGAAGAAGCCAGGCCCCAGCAGAGCTACAGAAGGGGACTGAGAGCCAAGCTCCTTCGGGGTTTGTTTCTGCCACAACTTCAGCTCCCTTATCAACTCCTGCCCTGGCTTCTGGCCACCACACAGAGGGAGTTCCCCAAGTGCCAGGAAGAAATGGGTGCACTGACATGTCCAAGAGACAGTGTGTTCCCCCACGCTCACAAGAGAGGCCTTTGTACCTCATGAACAAGACGCTGGGTGTGTTTCAACCTTCCAGAGCCTTCACTCCCAGCAGCTGTCTGATGCCCACGCTGCTGGCCTGGGATGCCCTGCAAGGCTGTCCTCAGAGACCCAAGGATCAGAAAGGGGGATGGTACAGCAGCTGGGGGTATGGGCTCTGCCATCAGACAGACTTGGGTCTAATCCCAGTTCATCAATACTAGCCAGATGACCTTGGACAAGTCACTGTACCTCTCTCAGCATTCCCATCTGAAAATGGGGATAAAGGGTGGCTACCACTTACAGTTGGGGTGGAACCTAGACAAGATTAGGGGGAGGAAGTAGTTAGTGTGGTGCCTGGCACACAGTGAGTGCTCAGGATAAAGTGATTGCTATATGGAATAATCTGAACATAGAGAAGACAATACTACATATAAAATGGAAATCAAGGAAACAATAAACATGGGACTTGGGTGGCGGCTAGGTGGGGGGGAGCATGAGGACAGACTGGGGGAGGACCACTTAGCTAGGTGTATGTTATTGGAATGTTTCTAGCTTTCGAGTAAATAGGGGTTCTCAGGTCCTTATTATGTTATTGAAAATATACACCTACTAATGTATGCACACGTGAATGTGGGAGCATGTCATAGACCAAAAGTTATATGAATCCAATATTGTGTACTTGATGTTCATTATACAGACGAAGATACAGATACAGATATAGATATCACTGAGGAACCATAAATAAGTAAATGGGATCATCAAGTTTGGGTGGAAAACCAGCACCAAATTCTCTAAATGTCTGAAGAAAGCTCCAAATCTAGTCTATAGACCTTCTCAGGGGGTAAAGGCAGAATTATTGCTTATATATTTTCTCAAAGGATACTAAAGGTACAATTACTGTCATGAGGGTAATGAGCAGATTCATTCCTGGTGTTCAAGAGACTCTCATGCTGGAAGGGTTGGGAAAGCCCAGGGAGGCAAAGATGCGGGCATAAAATGTCTGGTCCCTGGGCTCCCAGCACCCACTTGGGTTTCTTCTCTGAAACCAGCTCCACTCCCTCCGGGTGTGGCAGGTGTTCCCATAAGCCCCACAGCTGCAGACCAAATGCTGACCAGGATTGGGAAACAGAAGAACAATGGAGCAAACACGGAACTAAAATCTGTCAATAAACAGTAGGGGTCATGCCCATGTGGAGGGGTCAGCCTTTGCTGGGTGGCTCGTTAAGGAAAAGAGACAAGAGTTACCTGCTGGGGCAGTTTGGGCCCCAGCAGGTTCTTCCTCCTCAGGTGCTGAGCAGAGAAGAACTTTGTGCATGCCAGTGTTTTCTGCTCCCTCCCACCTTACCATCTCCTGGTAGACCCTGGAATGAAGAGATGGTGCTGAGTTTGGGGTTGAATGCAAGATTCTTTGCCCACCATATGGCCCTGGGAGGGTGTTTGCAAGTTGACAGATTTAGGGGAGGCCCTAAGTACAGGGTGTGAATTAAGAGCACAGATGGGGTTCCCTGCCCTGGCTCATTCCTGTCTCCCCAGCCTCAACCTCATTATACTATACCATAGGGGACTGGGAACCCAAGCTCCATCTACATACCATGCCCCCCATAGCCACACCTTGCCACCCTTGTGCCTAGGGCAGTGGCCAGCTCACCAGGAAGAGTGATCCTGAGGAACAGGTCTGTACAGGCCCTAGAGGCAAGAAATTCCAGGTCCAGGTCCCCAAACCACAGTCTAGAAGTGGGAGTCCCAGGGCCAGGACTAGGGTAAGGCACGTAGGCATCTATAGTGCAAAATTTAAAGAAGGCCTCATTCTTGGGGTCACCTAGAACCTCGCCCTAGACACAGCTGGGTGGTATGTGCTGTGATGGGCACATCCCCGGGGCCCCCTGACTCCCATCTTTTGCGGATGGGTGCAGCCTGAGGACAGCTAGAGTGGCACTCCTCAAAGCATGAGCCCTATCTAAGACCTAACAGGTGAAATTTAGGGAATGCTTTCCTGGTGCTGAGACACCAGCTTAGGATTTAAACATTTGTCCTTCCCATTTCTTTACATGATTCCCCCAGTCTCAGTTTTTTGTTTTTTGTGAGATGACCAATCATCCTAGTGTGGTTGGGACTGGGGGCCTTCTAGGACACAGGACTTTCATGTTTAGAAGAAGGAAAGTCCCTGGGAAACTGAGATGATCTGATTACCCCAGATGTCCTCTCAGCATCTAGCCTGTTGCCTGGCATAGAAGTAGCACTCAACATGTATCTGTCTGATGAGTAAGCATCAGGCGGAGAATGTACTGGGATGATATGTACCAAAGTTGTGATAATGGCTGCTTATGGAGGATGGGGGGCAGAGGGGACGTCAACTTCACCCATAATAGTTCTTTAAAAGGGTAAAGAAGACCGACAAGATGTACAGTTGTCCACTGAGAATGATAGGTACAAAGATTATTGCTATAGATAATATTCTCAGCATTTTAAAATTTTTAGTTAAATAAAAAAGCTCAAGGGAATCCTAAAGCAGGTCTCCCCAGCGCCCCCTCATGGCAGTGTCCACCTCCTTGGGCTGGAGCGAGCCAAAGACATGCTGGCATTCCCACCAGGGTCTCTTTGGGGTTGCAGGTGGGGCCACGGACCACCCACTCCCAGACACATTGCCTCTGCAACCACCTCACCTTCTTTGGAAGCACGTTCCTGGTGATGCCCAACACCATCGACATCTGCCAGACTGCCGAGCTCTTTGCCACCTTCGAGGACAACCCTGTGGTTGTGACCACCGTGGGCTGCCTCTGTGTGGCCTATGTGCTGGTGGTGATCTGGGCAAGGAGGAAGGACACTCAGGATCAGGCCAAGGTGAGGTTGCATGGCCCTCAAGAATGGGAGGAAGGAGCAGGGTGTTCCCTTGTAGGATCTCCAGGGGATGGAGCCCAGGTTGGGAGCCAAAGGGCTAGCGGCTAATCCAGGTTGTCCCAGGTAAGCCAGCTCTTCAGCCTCATATGTAAAATGGCCTTTCTTATCAAATTGTCAGGAGGATCATGTTATTGACCATTCACTGAGGATTTACTCTATGCCAGGGATTATCCCATTTAATGCTCCCCCACAGCCCTAAGAAGAAGGTATTGTGTTGAGAGTCCCCAAGACCATCCTTAAGTTCAATGACTTGCTGGAAGGTCTCACAGAATTCAGAAAGGCTGTTACACTCATGATTATGGTTTATTGAAGTGAAGAATGCAGGTTAAACTCAGCAAAGGGAAGGGTCCAGGAGAGATCCAGCAAGAGCTTCCAGCTGTACTCACCCAGTGGAGTTGTATGGACAGACTTCATTCTTCTACCAATGGCGTGTGACAGGACATATGAAGTACCGCCAACAGGGGAAGCTCACCTGAGCCCTGGTGTCCAGGGTTTAATTGAGGGTCAGTCACATACATATGGAGTGCCCATATGACTCAGTGTAGTTACTCAGTCTCCAGCAAACCATCACCACCACCACCCAAAGGTCAGACTGATACAGAATGGCCCAAAGCCCTTACATAACTACATTGTTAGCAGAGACTACCTGGTGTGGACCAAGGTATTCAAAGAAACTCTTATCATCAGGATATTCCAGGAACATAGGGGTTATCTTTTAGGAGCTGGCCAAGAGCCAGGCCTTTCTTTGAAATGTGTAGGGTTTGGACAGTCCAGGCCTTCTGAGACCCTCCTCCCCCCTTTACTGCACAGGTCCTCTATCATCTTACAGAGGAAGAGACCAAAGACCAGAGAGGGCAACTAACTGGTCCAAAGCCACCTCCCTGAAGCCAGAATTCAAACCCAGACCTGCCTGATAATAAGACAGGAATGAGACATAGAAATGAGATCAAACAACAAATTGCCAACAACAAAGTTCTGATTATTTTTCCAATGTATGCACCACATCTGACATTTAGTGAGTGAGCCTTCAATAAAATTTTGTGAGTGTCTTGAGTTACAGTGTATCTTGTGCTCATCAACGAATGCAAGGATGCAATGTCCCAAAGCACTGAAACATTCTCCATTTCCTGCCCTCCCAGGATGTTAAGGCGGCATGAAACTTAATAGTAGTTGCAGCATTTATACGGCTGTCTTCAATTCACCCAAGGGATTAAACATTAATACTTCAAGTGCCTCACCTGTAGGCTGGTTTCCAAAAAGCAGACTCTGCCATGGAGTTGAGCATTCAGTGTTTCACAAAGAGTGCTTGGGATCAGCCCCTGGAAAGGGAGGGAAGAACGCAGGATGAGCAGAGAAAGAAACTAAACTGGGAGCTCCAGAGATGCCCCGAGTTGGGTCAAGATGCCCAGGTCTTGATCATGCCCAGACACCTCATTAATCTGCCATTGCGTGTCAGCCTCCCCAGGAGAGCATATAACCACAACAGAGGTGGCTCTTGCATCCCTGGCAACTGGGGGAACAAGCCCTCCACTGGCAGGAGATCTGGGCAGCTCATCACAGAGTCCACTGCAGGCTAGAGAATCTGGCTTTGTTTTGTTTTGCTGCTAAACCACCTTAATGTTCATTCCCTTTAAATTCCCTTGGAGTCCCAATCTGGTCACCAATGTTAGAAATTCTATATAAACAGAATTTGTATCATTTACCAGATCAAACATTGAACTGAGTCTCAGCTTAATGCCAAGTTCATTTCCAGTCTGGCTACTTTGAGTTTTATTTAATGTTAGATGTGTGTTGTACTTTTTAAAAAAAGTTTATTTTACTTGTTCTCATCTGATGGAATGAATAAATAACATACATAATTTTACTCTCTCCCTTTGTCATGAGTGACCAGCTCAGTCTTTGCTATTGTGCAGTGGATGAACCCACTGAACAGGGCCCTTCTAATGCCATCCTTTTGTCCAGGTGAAAGTCACAGTGCTGGAGGACAATGATCCCTTTGCCCAGTACCACTACCTGGTGACAGTCTACACTGGACACCGGAGAGGAGCAGCTACTTCCTCCAAGGTACGTTACCATGCAAGAACCCCCTGGGTTGATCAGTATGACCCACCCTGCAAAGCACTTGCTGGCCCATTGCTGAGTCACCTTAGCACAGTGGATTTAGTGTTGTAAGGTGTTTTTTTTCTTTTTTAAAGATTTTATTTATTTGACAGAGACACAGTGAGAGAGGGAACACAAGCAGGGGGAGAGGGAGAAGCAGGCTTCCTGCTGAGCAAGGAGCCTGATGCGGGGCTTGATCCCAGGACCCTGGGATCATGACCTGAGCTGAAGGCAGACGCTTAACCGCTGAGCCACCCACGTGCCCCTTCTTTTGGTTTTTTAAAGGAAAGAATCTTTTGCCAAACCAAACATCCGCCGAAGTCCCAATATTTAAAAAGATAAAGGAGAATAAGTTAAGGAAGAGTTGGGGTCTAGCACTGTGCCACTGGTCATCTCCCTTATCCCTACCAAAGAATAACTCAGTTAGTTGGTAACCTGCATGCAAATTTGCTCACATATGAAGAACAGTCAGTAAGCTGTTATCAATGAATAAAGAGAAAACAGAATTTTTAAGAGAGAAGAGAGAAAGGAAAGAAAGAAAATATGCCTGCCATTTGAAAACAATGAGTCTTGAGTTACATTTTTTGGGTAAACTGATTAGCTGGCAAGTAGCTAAGAGGTCAGGCTGAGCCATCTGTCCTTGAGTAGGCTGACTAGAAGTAGTGAAAAAACTATTTCACTTGCTTATAAATTCTCTGAGGTTCTTGAGCATTTAGCTGTGGAGCATATAGCAGGTTTTCTCTGTAATGTCTCAGCACCCTTAATTAAGTCTGGCTTGTGCCACATCACTCATCAGAATATACTGTCCTCTGCAGCAGGCTTCAAGGTTCCTTTACTAAAACTAAGGGCTCCGTGGAACACAGTTTGAGAACCACTCGTGCTGTGTATACTATCCTGGAGAAAGCTCTATTTTTTTTTTTTTTTAAATGACATTAAGCTTCATTAGAGTGGAGCATTTGCCTTTTTATTTTTTAAATCTTATTTTTATTTATGTATTTGTCTTATTTTTATTTTAAAAATTGTTTTATTTTAGGGGTACCTGGGTGGCTCAGTCGTTAAGCGTCTGCCTTCGGCTCAGGTCATGATCCCAGGGTCCTGGGATCGAGCTCCGCATCGGGCTCCCTGCTTGGCGGGAAGCCTGCTTCTCCCTCTCCCACTCCCCCTGCTTGTGTTCCCTCTCTTGCTCGCTCTGTCAAATAAATAAATAAAATCTTTTTAAAAATTTTTTTTATTTTGATTTATTGCTGTGTCTTAGGTCCTCAACCAGCTGTCTAACATAGAGTAAGTGCTCAGTAACTACTTGTGGAGTAAACATAGGAATTAATTTCATACATCTAATGAAACATTCATCTCACTTCCTTTAAACATTCAAGAGTCTACCTTAATAGGAAAGGAGTGAAAACTTGCAATCCACAGGCCAGTTCTTTTTCTGGAGAGTTGCAGTCACATTTCAGTCTGATATTGGCTTAGTTTGGGTATCTGGCAGAGGCCAGGGATGCTGCTAAACATCCTACGATGCACAGGAAAGCCCCCAAAGCAAGGGATTATTGGGTCCGGAATGTCTATAGTGGAGAAACAGACTAGAAACAAGGATTCAAGGGCAAGTAGTTGATTTGGCGGGGGGGATCCTAGGACACCCCAGTAGAGGACCAGGAAGCCGACAGGGAAGGGAAGGAACCAGTAAAGGGTGCCAACCCGTTACCTGTCCGGGCAGCTGAAGCTAATCCTATGATGGGACTTTGGAAAATAGTAAGCAACGTGGCCCTCAAAGTCATCCCCACTGATGGCTGAGGGAGCTGGCTTATACACCCACCAATCCCATGAGTTATTGGTGGAGGCCAGCTCACTGCACCATTAATTCTCTGGCACTTCCAGTCTCTGCTCTCACAACTCAAGAACCCCCAGGAAAGCGATGCAGCTGCTGGCAGCTGGACGTGGGTGCGGGGATTGCTGCAGCAGTGAGGCTGAGGGAGGTGGGCCAAACACAGGTGGCAGAACTGTGGCTGTTTGGCTCAAGAAATCAGGCATGGTCATCAGCAACACTTGGATAACTGCAGAAAAGCAGGTCCCTGGGCCCTGTTCCCAGCATTTTTAGTTGGTAGGTCTGGAGTGGAGCCTAGGAATATGCATTTTCGAGATAATGGGCACTCATGCATTCATGTCTCAGTGCCAGGCACTCTGGGAGACCCTGGGAATATAACTGTTAGGGGAGGAAACCAGTTCCTACTCTAGAGCCCTTACAAATAAATACATGGCCACAGACCTGTACCCCTGAAACAAATAATACATTATATATATATATATATTTTAAGTATTATTTATTTATTTGACAGAGAGAGAGGGAACACAAGCAGGGGGAGTGGGAGAGGGAGAAGCAGGCTTCCCGCGGAGCAGGGAGCCCGATATGGGACTCGATCCCAGGACCCCAGGATCATGACCTGAGCCGAAGGCAGACGCTTAACGACTGAGCCACCCAGGTGCCCCAATACATTATATGTTAATTAAAAAAAAACATAAAAACCCCCACAAATAAATATATGGCAAGTTTAAAAAGGTTACCAAGAAGTGTTTTGTAACTCATGCTGAAGACATAAATGCACGCAGTGTCACCCTGAATCTTCATACACCTGAAAAATAACTCAGGCAAGCCCAAGATTGGAGGAGAGTAGAGAACGAAGGGGCCTTGCAATGTTGGTTCTTGTTGGTTTTTGGATACTTCTAATGAAACAAGGTCACCAGGGCTTGGTTACCATGTGGAGTTGGTCACTCCCAGTCTCTGGATTTCAGGTGACTGTCACTCTATATGGCCTGGATGGAGAGAGTGAACCCCACCACCTGTCAGACCCTGACATCCCAGTGTTTGAGCGAGGAGGAGTGGATGTCTTCTTACTCTCCACCCTGTTCCCCCTGGGGGAACTGAGGGGCCTGCGGCTGTGGCATGACAACTCAGGGGACCGGCCATCCTGGTAAGTCGGGGGGAGCAAACCATGAGAACTCACTAAGACACTGTGCATCTGCTGCCTGGCTGATCCTCACAAGCCTCTGCAAACACATAGAATGGATACCCATTTCACAGACAGAGACACTGAGAGTCAGAGAGACCCACCCACCTATGAGCCATACAGATTGGATCAGTAGCTAGGAGAAGGACTGGAGGTTGCAGCCTGAGGTCCAGTGCTAGCCCCACCCTTGGCACATTTGCAGCATCAACCTTCATTTAGCCTCCAGTTTCCCATCTGTAAAATGGGGATAGATGCCCATTTTGAAGACAAACCTTGCCCAGTAAGAGGAGACTAAACGAGACACTGGGCTGATTATTTAGAAGAGGTAAGAATATCCGCCACTGCTGAGCATTAAGCTAAGGCTTCCCGTTTCTGCACCTTTTTTCTCATCACTCCTCAAGGACAAGTACTCTCATTCTTGTTTTACAGGTGGGAAAATCTAAGCTCAGGCAAGATAAGTGACTTGCCCAAGGTCACACAGCTGGCAAGCTCCTGGGAAGCAGACCCTGAGATAGAGTTGAGGGTGCAGGGTGCCTGGGACCAGCCCCTGGGAAGGGAGAGAAGGAAGCAGGATGAGCAGAGGGAGAAGAGCTTTGACGCAGCACAGCAGCTTGGCTGACCCCCATGGGGAGCTCTGGAGTGTCCCGAGTTGGGTTGGGATGCCCAGGTCTTGATCACACCCAGTCACTGTATCCAGCAGTCATTGGATGTTGGCCTCCCCAGGAGGGTGTGTGACTCAACAGAGGTGGCTCTTGTGTGCCTAACAGGGCTGTCCTCCTGGAAATGAGAAAATGCATGTCTGGAGCTTCCGAGCATAGTCTTCATTACACAGTAAATGCTCAGTAAAGAAGGGCTCCTGATATCATTGCTATTCTTGTCGGCCATAAGGCAACAGAAGAAATGGCTGCTCCTGCATCTGACATCCCATCAGAGGCGAGATGATTTCATTTCTTCCCCGGGTCTCAAAGACCTAAATCAGGTTAGATGATACCCATGAAGTCCTGAGTCTAAAAGAGATGGCTCACTCTCTGGGTGGACGCCAGCAGGAAGACCAGCTTTTGTGTCCTTATGTCTGCGCCTCCCTGAATGCACACAATCTAGACAACTTGGCTTTCCTCACTTGCATCTGGATGCTGGCCTTAGGCTTGCTGCCCTGCACCAGGGTTAATAGTTTCAGAATGTACCCTCTTGCACCATATCTGTGAAAATGTGGCAGCCTCCAATAGCTGGCTCTCCACACTAGCTGAGCTCCCACATGAGGCCAATTCACCCCCTGATTGGGCATTTTGGTCAAGGCACCAAGAACAATGAAGAAAAACACAAAATCTCTCTTTTCAGGAGTTCTTGTTCTTAAACTCAGGTTTGTGAAGGTGTCAATCTTTGTGGTATCCAAAGAAGCCTCACCCCCCCAACCTTGTCCTCAGAAGTGTGGGTCCCTTCTCCAGGTACGTGAGCCGGGTGCTGGTGCATGACCTGGCTAGGGACCGGAAGTGGCATTTCCTCTGCAACTCGTGGCTGTCCATTGATGTCGGAGACTGTGTCCTTGACAAAGTATTTCCGGTGGCCACAGAGCAGGATAGGAAAAGATTCAGGTACTTTTTTTTTTTGTAAGCAAATGCTGTTTACCTTGTTCTTTCATCTCTCGGGCAGTTGCGTCGCAATCCAGTCAAAGCAGAATAAAAGCATGTTTCGGCTTTTGGGCTTGGGTCGCTTCAAGTGTGTGACATTACGAACCAATCAGTTTTTCTTGTTGGGATTGAGGGACCCTGGAGGGACATGGACCCTCGGAAACAGAATTATCTTTGAGGTGGTGAAATGGTCGAACAGTTATGCATATTTCCTTACACATGTCATAGAATAATATATTTTATATGAGTAAACAGACTGGTTTGAATGGTGATTCCATGTTTGGCCATCTGGGGTTCCTTCTTCATGCAATTTTACCCTACATGGGTGTTTCAGCATCTATGTCCCTTGGCTTTCCTTCCTTCCTTCCACATCTGGTCAAACACATAAAAGCAGGTATGAATGTACACACACGCTCATGTGCACACACACAACACCACGGACTGTTGTTTATTTTATAACTTTTAAAATGGCATTACTCTAAATATATTACCTTATTTCTTCGATGACAGACCATGAACATCCTTCCAGGACAGTATGCTTGGGTCAAAGTTTTCCTTATTGGCTGCATAATATTCCACAGACCAGATGTCCCACAACTAATTCAACCATTCTCCTATCAATGGACATTGAGTCTGTTCCCAACCAATATTAAAAAATCAAGAGACTCGGGACGCCTGGGTGGCTCAGTCGGTTAAGTGACTGCTTTAGGCTCAGGTCATGATCCCAGGGTCCTGGGATCGAGTCCCACATCTGGCTCCTTGCTCAGTGGGGAGCCTGCTTCTCTCTCTGCCTGCCTCTCCCCCTGCTTGTGTTCTCTCTCTCTGACAAATAAATAAATAAATAAAATCTTTAAAAAAAAAATCAAGAGACTCCACAAAAACCTGGCAAGTATGAAGATGCTGAGCCAGTGTTCCTGCCTGACACAATCTGCTAGAGCAGAGTACCAGCTTTCTTCTTCGAAGGGCCATGTGCTCTCTGTTTTGCCACAGTCCTCATCTACCCCTAATACCTCACACCCAACCCACTTCATTTAACTTATTTATATCTATCCAGGTCCCTTTAAGCTTTTGAGTTTGTGATCTCTACTTTAAATGGCTTCTGAGTTAGGTTCAAAACAAAGTCTGTTTCCAGTGCATTTACTGAAAGGTGACTTTCCCTCCTAGCTGCCACTGGGAACAGCTCAGCCTGCAAAGGGAAAAAGTCTGAGTCAGAGAGACTTGGACCCAAGGATAGGCAGAACACTGATGTGGGCACACAGCACACAGTTCCACATGCATGCTTCTGACTCGTTGCATGCCCTTGCAAAAGTCAGCTCACCACTCCAGGCCTCAGCTTCCACATCTGAAAAATGAGTCATTCAGTGTGCCTCCCCAAAGGGGACCTGTGCAGGTCCTGGGAAATGATATGGGTAGCATACGTAGCACAGGGAGGGGCTCAGAGTAAGTGCTCCATTACAGAAGCAGATATGATCCTCCCAATGCTTCAAACTTGTGATGCCTGGAAACTAGACAAAGAGCTGTCTGAAGGCAGGGCCGTGTCATTCCCTCATGAATCTTGGTGCCCAGCAGAACACCTGGCACACAGCACCAGGCTCACCAAATATTTGTGGAACTGTCAGTAGAAGGATGAGTAGAACGATCACGTGGAAAATCACTGTTGTTGGCAACTGACCTCTCTCATTATGCACCTTTACTCTGAGTCCAGGCCACTCCCACAGCACAGAGTGATGGTCAAAGTACCGTGCAAACCTGAGGGCTGCTGGCATTAGCCACCAGAATGGGCGCCAGCTGGGAAAATCAGTTCCACACACTCGCAGGAGAATCTGGGCCCCTGTGCAAGTCCTGTGGTTGGACTAAATTCTAGACTAACTAAATTCTAGACTAACATGGATGCCTAACGAGAATATGGTGCCATTTTCGGAAACCCTGTCTTGCAATTTTGATTCTCTCAAACTGAGTCTGAAGCTAGAGCCTGGGATTTTTAACCAGTATCCTCTAATGCACTAATTATAATAAAACTAATATTATAGTTATATGATTATATTAAAATTATAACAAAAACAATAATTGCTAATACTGATGAACACTCACATATATGCCAGCTACTTTGCCAAATGCTTTACAAAAATCATCACTTAATCCTTTCAGCAATCCCATGAGGCAGGTTCTGTTATAACCCCCATCTTACAGACGAGTAAATTGACGTGCAGAGAGTAAAGTAACTTGCCTGAGGACACACAGCTGGTAGGAGGGCCACCTAGGATTCCAACCCACTCTGTTCAGAACCCCCATATTAACTCTAAGTGATGCTAAGATGCTGTATGTCTTCCACATGAGAGAAAATAGAGGATAAATCTTAGAAATAAACTCCTCCCTTTCAGCCCAAGATTGCTCCAAAGAGACCAGCCTTCTCCCATCCCTGCCCCTCTCTTCCTGCCTTCTCACAGCCACCTGTTTTTCATGAAGACCTCCACGGGCTTCCAGGATGGACACATCTGGTATTCCATCTTCAGCTGCTCAGCTTGGAGCAACTTCACCCGTGTCCAGAGGGTGTCCTGCTGCTTCTCCCTGCTCCTCTGCACCATGCTGACCAGCATCATGTTCTGGGGTGTTCCCAAGGACCCAGCTGAGCAAAAGATGGACTTGGGTAACTCCCAATGTCATGACAGTCAGAGCTAGTGGCCGGTGGGTGCCACATAATTCCACAGATCCCAAGACCACTCTCAGGTTCAGTAATTCTCTAGAACTACCACAGAAGTCAGAAACACCATTATGCTCATTACAGACAAAGGATACAGATTAAAATCAGGAAAGGAAAGAGGCACATGGGGCAGGGTCCAGGGGAGACCAGGGGAGACCTTCTGGTTGTGTTCTTCCAGAGAAGCTGTGACAATGCTCACTCCTCCCAACAATGATGTGTGACAACACACATGGAGTATTGCCAACCAGGGACACTCACCTGAGCCCTGGTGTCCAGAGTTTTTATTGGGGCTTGCTCACATAGACATGACTGAGCCCCATGGCTGACCTTAGCCTCCAGCCCCTCCAGAGGCTGAGGTGATACTGTGTGGCCAAGGCCCACACCATAAATCACTGTTAACATAGACTATACAGTGTGGTCCAAGACCTCAGGTAAACAAAGGTGTACCTACCAGACAGAACTTAGAGAGCTTAGAGGTCACCTCCCAGGAGCCACTCAAGGGCCAGGCCTCTCTTTGGGCAAGGTTAATCCTTATTACACAGACACCTTCTGGCAGTGGTGGAGGAGGCTCTCCCATTAACCCTTTCCCTCCTCTGTCCTAGGTAAAATTGAATTCACTTGGCAGGAAGTGATGATTGGACTGGAGAGCTCTCTCCTCATGTTCCCCATCAATCTCCTAATCGTTCAGATCTTTCGAAAAACCCGTCCTCGGGTCACTAAGGAGCAGAACACTGGGAGATGCGACAGGGGCTCCCCTAGCCTGGCCTCCTCACTACAGCCCATGGAGAATGGCCTTCTGACACTTGAAGTGGTGACCAAGGCATGTCTTCAACCTTGGTGGTGTGGGGGTGCTCTGGTCTGGGCAGAAATGGCGGGGGGAGTCCTGGGGCTTGAGGCCTGGCAACCCCATGATGTCTGACAGCATCAGTCACCAAGATTCATCAATGACACACACACGTGTGCACACAAACACGTGCATGCATGTTCAGTTGTGCACACATGTATGCACATTGTGCAGATGCACACACCTATAGGCACGTACATGCATGTGCACATACATATACAAAGGCATACACAAACACACACATATATACCTTTGCACACCCATACATACACACACATACATATGCACACACATACACACATGAACACATACATACACACAGACACCTACGTACACACACACACACACACTTTCTGGGTACCTAGTGTGTATGAAATATTACACCTTTATCAGAGATCACAGCTGGAAACCAGAGAAGGGACTCCCTCTGCATTCATGCACTCAATAAACATTTACTGAGCACCTACTACATGACACACTTTGAGAAATACAGCCTGGAATGCGTCAGTTCAAATCCTAGAAGAGGGATTTATAGGTGACAAAATGGAAACTTGAGGTGATCCAACATCATATCTCAAGTGGGCAAAGCTGGGATTCAAACCCGGACTGCCAAGCCCCAGGGTGAATGCTCTTGACCACGATGTTGCCCCCCTCACCTTTAGCTCACGTCCCTCTTACCCAACCTGGACTGACTTGCAGGATATGTGGAGACTCGTCAGCTCCCTGTTTAAAGCTCTGAAGGTGCCATCACCTGCCTCTGGCTGGGACTCAGCAACCCTGATGGACATCAACCAACTGTTGGCCTTGGTGGAGGAGGTCATCTGTCTGCAGAACATGGTAGGGCCGGAGTTCTGGGAGGAAGCCAAACAAAGAGAGGATCCTTTAATGCTCCCTCTTGGGTCTCTACGAGTGAAAGGTAAGTCCTGATGTTTCTGAGCCGAGAAAGGGGGTTACGTCTGGGCCAGGTGGAGATAGGACTTAGGGCCGGGTCTGTATCACTAGGGAGTGAAGAAGTCCTACAGGGTCTCCCTCACTGACCTCCACTGCAACCACCTGCCATCACCTCCCTCTCTCTGCACACAGGCAACCCGCTCTCTTCACAACACCAAGCTGCCTTCCCACCAAAGACATTCCCACATCTTGTCCTTTCATCTAGAATGTTCTTTCTCCTCTCCTCTCTTAGCTAATTCCTAATCAGGCTTTAGTCTTGTTTTAAGCACTCCTTCCTCAGGGGAGCAACCCCACCCCCCAGGCCACAACAGGGTCTCCAGCCACATACTCTTCAGCCCCCAAGCATCTCTTGCATTGCTTTTACACTGCCTGCTGTCCAGTCATGACTTGTGTGAAGAGCCGTTTCAAGTCTGCAGCCAACCTTGCTGGACCGTGAGCTCTGTGAGTTCAGAGCCATCTGACTGTCCTGTCTCCACCGCTTCCCTAGTGCCTGTGCCTATGCAATACATAGAAAGCACGCAACAAACATGCATGGAATGATGTCAGCATAGATCATCATTATGGAAAGCACAAAGCAAAAAGGCATGCTGTTCTTTCGTATATGGTAAGAAGAGCATTGGCCAGCCTGGTAACTCTGGGTACTGGCTCTGTCATTAATGGGCTGTGTGACCTTGGACAGGTTACTTCAGTTCTCTGTGCCTCAGTTTCCTTTTCTGCAAGGCATTGGGGGATGCAAAGTCAAACCAGATCCACTTCCAAATGTGAGGGGCAGGACATAAGATGATGGACAGGACAGTAAAAAACATTAAAGAACACTGAGTTGCAGAGTGAAAAAGTCACTCCTCCATTCTCTTCCAGGCCTTCTAGGAGCAAATCTCAGTTTGGTACTAGTGTGTCTTTAACACTCTTTTAACACTTGTTCTGTTTGGCAGAGAGATAGCAGGTCTCAAACTCGGAGCTTTTTGAAATAGTATTCAGCTAGAATTTAGTAACATTATTTCATTTTTATTGAGTTCTGTGTATGACACATTATTCTGGCTTGGACTAGTCTCTCTGACTCCACTCCTGCCCCTTTCCTGTCCATTTTCCACCCACATCAATGCCACCAGTGTTCAGACCAGGCTGTCCAATAGAACTGCCCACAGTGCTGGAAATGTTCTCTATCTGTGCCATCCAGTATGACAGCCACTGGCCCCATGTAGCTACTGAGCACTTGAAATGTGGCTGGTGTGATTGAAAAACTGCATTTCTCATCTTAATTTCAATCAATTAATGGGGCCAGTGGCTGTCACACTGGCTGCTGTGGGTTAAGAATGCTGCCATTTTTAACACACCAGGCTGATCACTGTCTGAACCTTGTTTAGAATACAGACATGGGGTCTACAGAATGGGGAATTTGAATTTGTAAACTCTTGGCCGCACCTCTGATACAGTGAATTACATTTCTGGGGCTGAGGCTGGAATCTGTAGTTTTAAACAGTCACTCAGGTGACTTTCAAGCACACTGAATGTTGAGAGTCAGTGCCCTCAAGACAAGATCCCACATCCTTATTGGCCGGGCTCATGCTGACCCTGTGGTCAGCCCCACCTTGACCCCCATGCTCCAGCCACCCTGGAGGATTTGTCCCAGAGAGCTGGGCTTGGGCTGGCCATGAAGGCCGTCCTGCAGGAGCTCTGCTGATGCCTGCAATGGACACCTGGCCTTGAGTTTGGGGGCTTTGGTGTTCATAGCAGAGGCCTTAGGACATGAACTCTCGAGTCAGCCAGGCCCTGGGGCTCTCCCAGCTGCAAGAGTAGCTGTGCAACTTTGGACAAGTTGCTCAACCTATGACTTAGCTTCCTCCCCTGTAAAATGGGAGTATTGATCCACTTTGCCTCTTGACTCATTCCGAGGACTGAATGAGGTCATAAGACACATGAAACCTTAGACTCAGCCTGATACAAAGCAGGTATTCAGTAAGTGGTGTTACAATTGATTGGGAGTGATGGAATCTTCCAGAAACATTGCCAGAGGGGTTGCAACATGAAGGCTGTTGATGTTAGAACCTGCAGCTGTGGCTTCAGCAAGGAGGGTGAGGGAGGAGGCCTGAGTCAGAGGGGGGCAGAGTTGATGTTGTCCCAGACCTTCACCGTCATCGAGCCCGAGCCCGAGCCCAGCGGCACCCTTCTCCACGTTGCTGGTGACCTTCCCACTCATTCACTTCTCACTGGTGACTGCGGAGGGGCCGTGGGTGGGGGAGTGCTCTCTCCTGCCATCTCCCGTATCTGGCTTCCTGTTCCTCTTGCAAAGACAAACACTGATCCAATCAACCTGGGCCCTTACTGCTCTGGGAGAAGGTGTCCCGGGGCGCCAGCCTCTCAGCTCAGGGCCAGAGACCCAGGCCTGGTTCTGCCTGGAGAGGCCAAGCCCAAGCTTCCCCTAGAACACATGGGGAATAGTGGAAATGTTCAGGTTTGTTTTTTTCCTTGCAGTGAGTAATTTAAAACAAAAAAAACACTTTGTTTTAAAACTTTTTAGGAAGCCGAAATTTGAACAAACCAACTGTAGGAAAACACTCATGAGATAATCGGGGGAAAACTTGACCCCTCACTGGGTATTTCATGCTATTAAGGGATTATCATTACTCATTTTAAAGGTTGATAATGACATTATGGTTTTATTTTTAAAAAGAGTCCCTATCTTCTGTAGAAACATATACAAATCGAAATATTTAGTGACATGACCTGGGCCTTGGAATTTGCTGCAAAATCATCCACGTGGAGAGAGCAGGCTGGGTGCCAGGGAAACACGACTGGCCACGAGTTGGTAACTTTGAGTAGTGGGTGTGTGCAGGTTCATCTCATTACTCTACTTTTGTAAGTTTAACATTTTTCATAATAAAAATAAGTTGAAAACAAAAGATTAAGGCTAACACTATCTTTGGCACCAGGCAAATCTTGTATATATTAAAATATTTGCTGGGACGCCTGGGTGGCTCAGAAGGTTAAGCGTCTGCCTTTGGCTCAGGTCCTGATCCCTGGGATCAAGCCCCACATCGGGCTCCTTGTTCACCAGGGAATCTGCTTCTCCCTCTGCTGCTGCTCCCCCTGCTTGTGTTCTCTCTCTTTCTAACACGGAAATAATAAAAATCTTTAAAATAATATTTGCTGATGAGATGATACCATGTCTAGGATTTGCTTTAAGGTATTCCAGAAAAAGAAGAAAGTGGGGGGAGGGGACAGAGACAAAACAAGATTGGCAAAAGGTTGGTGCTTGCCACAGCAGGTGATAGGTATTTATTCTGTTCTCTTCTGTCGATGTGTAAGGAAATTTTGAGAGTGCCCTTGATAAAAGGTTAAAGAGGAACATATGAATTCTAACTGGCCATTGGAGCCTGGTACCTTTCCCCATCTTCCTGAGCCTAGATCTCTCATGGCAAGGCACATAGTAAGTGCTCGATGCAAGAAAGCTGTTACTAACACTGTTTTTATGGCAGGCAGTCTGCTCTGTCATTCGGCACCAGCTGATGCTCTCTGTAACCTTGTCCTCCAGAACAAATGCAATGCCTTATGCCAGAGGTGGGCCCAAGTGACCCTCAGAAGGACAATGCCTACAAGCAGTGTCTCTACCTTCAGCTGGAACACATGGAGCAAGAACTTCAGCTGGTGGGGCCCCGTGGCTTCCCCCAGAGCCAGAGCCACGCCCGGGCCCTCAGCCAGCTGCAGATGCTGAAGGGCTGCCTGGGGGGACAGCTGGGCACCCCACCCCCAGGGTACACCAGGTAATCCCCTCCCCTGGGTGCTTAGTGGGCACCTGCCCCCAGTGGGGGGCCTGCAGAGAGAGTGTATCCCAGGCCACCTTGGAAGGATGTTCACCCAGATCACATGTATAATATGAATAATACCATATTTCCTCAATTCTTAAGATCATTTTGTGAGATAGGCCAGCAATTTACAGGAACTTTCCCTTCAGAAAAAAAACAAACAACCAACCAAGTCATTAAATGTGCCCTTTGAGGTGGGTATCAGATAAAGAGGTGGGTACGAGATGCCAGATAGAATACAGAATAGCCCTTTGAGATGGGTACGAGATACAGGGTCTGAGAGGTCAAGGAGTTTGGCCACAGTCATGCAGCTGGTAAGGGTGAAGTGGGATTTGAACTTGACCTGGCAGGTGCCACTCTGATCACACCCACCCTGCATTTCAGCTTCTCGACGGCGAGCAAGCATCCTCGTGGCCTGCCCTGGTGGTGCGTCCTGGTGGGCTGGCTCCTGGTGGCAGCCACCAGCGGCGTGGCAGCCTTCTTCACCATGCTCTACGGCCTGCACTATGGGCGGGCCAGCTCCCTCAAGTGGCTCATCTCTGTGGCTGTCTCCTTCGTGGAGAGCGTGTTTGTCACCCAGCCCCTGAAGGTCAGGCTGCCCTGGACCCCTCTGCCCACACTTTCCATCCTGCCAGCTGCCCTGTCCTTAGGCTCAGCCATTCCTTTGTCTATTGATTACAAACCAGGTGGGGCTGGTGCCAGGTGGGGAATTACAATGAACATAATCTCTGTAATAATCCAAGTTCTGGGACAGAGACTCTAGGCCAGGCCGAATGGCTTACCAAGATGTGGCAACTCAGCATCACTGACCCTCAGGAGGGTCCTCGCCTCCGTTCTATAAATGACAACCTGAGGTTAGGAAGGTAAGGTCACAAACATCTTGCCCTAGGTCACATGTATAAATATGAATAATACCATATTTCCTCAGTTCTAAAGATCCTTTTAATTGTGAGATAGGCCAGCAATTTATAGGAACTTTACCTTCAGAAAACAAAACAAAACAAAACAAAACACCAAGTCATTAAATCTGTGCATCATTTGGAAGATGCATTCCTATTTCTGAAATGTAAAGTTACTGTCAGAGTTGGAGAAATACTGAGCCCCAGCCTGGAGTTTGGAGCCACAGCTCCCCCTGGAAGGAGTCAGGTGGTAGGAATATACTGTGTGTGTTGGGGTGGGGGTGGGGGTTGCTGCAGAAAGGAAGGGACATTTACAGTGAATCTTTATGCCTATGAGACTCTCCAAATCCCTAACCCCCATTTTACCTGATAGTCCCCAGTTCTGCCCTGAATAGCCTTTATCAGAAGGTTTAAACAACTCCCGACATCTCCTCCAATCTAGTCTGAGAATAATAAGAATGGAGTTGTGAGCCATTTTTGTTCCCAACCAAAGCACAGAATCCTACGAAGCATAAGCTTAGGTGCAGAGATGAAGGCATGGATGGAATGAATTACTTAATACAGGAAGAAAGGGGGAGGGGCGGAGGCAGGAGGGAGATGTAGTTCAGCACTAGAGGCAGTGTAAGAGATAAGCGGGGGCTCTACCAGCAGGGGAGCGCAGGTGGGAAAGCTCTGGTGTGAGAGGTAGTGTAAGAGATAAGAGGGGGCTCTACCAGCAGGGGAGCGCAGGTGGGAAAGCTCTGGTGTGAGAAGCAGGGTGAGCTCAGGACTCGCAGTCTCTCCTTGGTGGCCAGGTGCCCTGGCCCTCTCCCTTCACAGCCACGTCCCCTCTTGGCACAGGATGGCCTGGTTCCCACCTGACTTCCTCGGAGCATGGCTTCTGTGCCCAGGACACAGATGTGGCCTTGATCCTGACCCCTCTCAGATCCCAGGAGTTGATAGTTTTCAACCCAGGCCTGGGGTTCACAGTGGGTGTTTTCCAGGTGCTGGGCTTTGCTGCCTTCTTTGCACTGGTCTTGAAGAGAGTGGAGGATGAGGAGGAGCTTGTGGCCTCCCTCCCAGGACATCTGTCTGGCCCAGGTAACGGTGCACAGGTGGAGGCAGGGGCCTGGAAACCAATGAAGCTGAGACAGCCCTACAGAGCCCAGCTGCTGACCTTCTTACCCCATCATTCCTTCACCCCTGATTGGGAAAGCACCTCCAAACCATCCAAACCAAATGACTCCTTCACTGTCTCTTGAGAAACCTTATTCCTTCTCTACCCCAGCCTTTCTCTCTGGCACCCAAGCACGACTGCTTGGCCAGAAGAGGCCGCTTGGGGGCCACACTCTGCCGGGCCATCATTCTCTGTGAAATCCCAAGCAAGCAACTTTCTCCTCCTAGGCTCGGGGCCCTGGTCTTTAGAATGAAAACCAAAACAGAACATGCTTGCAGGTGGGTTCCAGGACAAGGGTCTGCAAACCACAGCCATGAGGCCAAATCTAGCCCACTGCTTGTTTTCGTAAACAAAGTTTTATTAGAACAGAGCCATGCTGACCCCTGTTGGAGGAGGCCACTAGCAGCCCCCTGCCCCCCCAACCTGATTTCTCACTTCCCAAACTGAACAATCCCGAGAATGCCTACAATAAGATAATCACAAAAACAAACATGTAAACAGAACAGAATCAACACTCTAATAGTCTATGCAGAGATTTTGATGTTTGGGGAAAATAAAACGGGAGCAAATAAACAAAAGGCATACCTATATTATTGTACTAACATTATTATATAGTGTGGTTTCCTCCTCATGGGCCTGTATTCTTCCACTCTAGGATAGGATTTGGGTTTGTTTTTGTTTTGGCTTTGCAGATCCATTAAAATCTTCCCAAGACAAAAGAGTAATTTTTGTCCAAAGAGACGCCAGCTTCCAGGACAATTAAATATTCATTCAGTCATTCTTTTGGCAGCCACTCAGGGAGTACATCGAACAGGCAGTTGACTGTTCGATGACTTAGGAACATGATTTACATAAAATCCACTCATTGTGAGTGTGTAATTCATTGATTTTAGTAAATTTCTAGAGTTGTGCAACCATCCTCTTAACTCGTCATCCTCAAAGGTTCCCTCTTGACCATTTGAAGCCAATCCCTGCTCTCACCCCCCGCAATGCAATGCAGCAGTGGATGGAACGGTTGCCCTTGAAAAGCACAGCCCACAGGGGGAGACACATTAAACAAGTAAACAATGCTAGCGTGAGATGTGAGGAGAACTTGGGGAGAGAAGGGGAGAGTGCAGGCCTGTCTGCTGAGGTAGTACCTACGTTGGCTCCTGGAGCCTGGCGAAGGGAGGGAATGCACACTGGGCCCTTGAAAAGGCCCTGCGGTGGGACAGAGCTTGTCATTTTACAGTGATTACTGACAGTGTGGCCCAAGCATGGGGAATTAGGGGAAGAATGGTTCAAAATGAGAGCTGAGAGGTGGGTGGGGAGCAGAGCTTTGGGTAGCACCCAGGTCAGTGCTGGAGTTCTGGAGTGCTACATAGGAGAGAGGCATGATCTATCTTGTGATTTGAGAAAGATTAGTATGGCTGCTCTTAGGAAACCAGAAGTATTGGGTCAAAAGTACAAGTGGGGAAAAGACTATCGGAATGGTCCAGACAAGAGGTGACATGTCCTGGCAGTGAGGGTGGTAAGAAAGGCATGGATTCAAAAGACAGTTTGGACAATACACACCTATCAGAATGGCTAAAGTTAAAAGTAGTGATAATACCAAATGCTGACAAGGATGCCGAGAAACTGGAGCATTCACACACTGCTGGTGGGAATGTAAAGTGTTGCAGTCACTCTGGACAAGTTTGGCAGTTCCTTTCAAAACTAAAAATGGATTCACCATATGCTGCAGCAATTGCATTCTTGGGCATTTATCCCAGAGACTTGAAGACTTATTTCCATGCAAGAACTTGTATATACATGTTCAGAGCAGGTTCATTTGAAATAGCCAAATGGCCGCTCCTAGGAATCTACCCAAAAGAAATGAACATATATGTCTATACAAACACCTATATGTAAATGTTCATAGCAGCATTATTCCTAATAGCCAACACTAGTAACAATCTAGATGTGAATGCATAAACAAACAGGAGTGTATCCATACCAAAAAAGAAACTAAATACTAATTACACAACAACATGGATGGACTCCAAACCATTATGCTAAGTAAAAAAAACCAGACACAAGAAACGATGCACTGTAGGATTCCATTTATATGTAATATCCAGAAAAAAATTTATAGAGACAGAAAGCAGATTAATGAGGCTGAGGGTGGGACAGACTGGGAGTGGGGACTAACTTCACGGGGATGTGAGGGAACTTTCTGGGCTGATGAAAATGTTCTAAAACGGTTGTGGTGATGGTTGCACAACTCTATAAATGTATTAAAATCATTGAATTGTAAACTTCCAATGGGAAAATTTATGAAAATTATAGCTCAATAAAGTGGCTTGAAAAAGATATACTTATACATGACAGGAATTTGAAATATTAGTGAACCCCTTCTTCCATCTGTTACAGTTACGGGAACACTGGGATCCGTCTTAGGGTCCAGGAGCATATGAAGGGAGGGCGTTGTGCTTTCAGTACGACACAATTCTGAGCACAGGGATGGCAGGGGCAGAGGCGTGGATGGCAGCATTGGGAAATGGCTCCTGAGGAAGAGGAATGGTGGATCCTGTTGTTCCTGGTGAGGGAGGAGGCTTCTGGCTGCAAAAGTAGAGGCTGGGTCCATTGCCCTTTGGGGGACTGTCCTCGTGTCCTTGCTTTCACAGGCCCTTCTGCCTTGTTTCGAGCACAAAGATGCAGCAGAAAGGACATTTACCAGCCGCCTTTGGCCGCTGACATCGAGAAGATGAAAACCACCCATCTCAAGGAACAGAAGGCATTTGCCTTCATCAGAGAAATCTTGGGTAGGCAACCAAGGTCACCCACAGCAGCCTCCCCACTCACTGCTTGTCAGCACAGACCTGAACAGACAATGGTGCAATCTTTGACAGACCCACGCTGCCTCTGGGCCTGTTTTCCTAAATACCAACTCACCCCAGCTTCTCCCCTACACTTAAAATCCCTCGATGGCCCCACATGGCCCTTGATAAAATCCACACTTCCTACTGTGGCTCCGCCCACCCTGAGTCACCTCTTGTAGCCCCCTGTGCCCTGAGCTCTGGTCACACCATGTTCTGCTGCTCCTGGGACTCCTTGCCCTCTCTGGACCCCAGGCCTTTGCCCAGGCTAATCTAATCTGCTTGGAATGTGCCTCCCCTCCTCCCCATCTTTTCTTCTGGCTAATTCCTTATTCTTTAATTCTCAGTCCAAAGACTGTCTTCAGAAAGACTGCCCAAGCCTGCTGACCAGGAGCTTTCAAACATCACTGTGTATCTTAGTCTGTGTTCCCCCATAAGCAGATTGGGGTACAAGTAGTTGGTTTGGGAGGTGATCCTGGGAAACACTGGTAGAGAAGAGAAGGGAGGTGAAAGGTGTGATGAGTGGGTTCCATGTGGGAACTGGAGCTCAGTCCTGCTGGGGACCTCTGTGGGGGCATGTAGTACACACTCCCGGGTTGTCATGCACAGGTCACTGGTGAGGGCTGCTCTCGGGGAGGACATGGACCCTGCAGCACATGCAGCCAGACAAATGCAGAGAGCAGGAGAGCTTGCAGAGGAGTAGCAGCATGTTACAGAATGAAGAGAGCCCAGAGGTGTGGGCAGAGCCCCAATTCATCCCAGGCAGGGGTTGCTGGGATGCATATTCCCAGGCCCTGGACCCAGAGATTCTGGGTAAGGCTCTGCATCCCCCACATTCTAATGGCTGGCATCCTAAACTAAATCTTTGTATGTAAGGGTCCCTTACATCACACTCACCTGTCCACAGGTGAGCTCCACGAGGGCAGGGAACACAACTGTCATTTTCATGGCCCTGTCCTCAGCGTTGCAACATGGCAGAGCCCCATTTTTAGAAGATTCTTTTTTTCTTTTTTCTTTTTTAAAGATTTTCTTTATTTATTCATGAGAGATACAGAGGCAGAGGCAGAGGGAGAAGCAGGCTTCCCGCAGAGCAGGGAGCCCGATGCGGGACTCGATCCCAGGACCCTGGGATCATGACCTGAGCTGAAGGCAGACGCTTAACCAACTGAGCCACCCAGGCGTCCCTAGAAGATTCTTTTAAAGAAACGTTTATATAGCATGAATTCTGGGCAGGCACTATCTTTAAGTGCTAATAAATATTAATTTGTTGACTCCCTCATTACAACCCTGTGAAATAAAATTATTATCCCCATTTCACAGATGAGAGTAAAGCAGAGGGGTTAAGTCACTTGTAAAGGGCACATGGATAGGAAGTGGCAGAGCCAGGATTTGAACCCAGGCAGGAAGTTCATGATCTGTGGACTTCACTCCTCCCCACTGTCTAAGGATTGGTTCCACTGTCACTAGGGGGGCAAGGAGCTGGGCCACAAGACCTCGACTATTCCGAGCTATACGCCATTCCACTTCCTGCCTTGGGCTTGGTGGGAGGTGGGGGCTATGCCTGACCAGGGGCTGTGCCTCCGTTTTCAGCACACCTGGGCTTCCTGTGGATGCTGCTGCTGGTTGCCTATGGGCAGAGGGACCCCAGCACCTACCACTTCAACAGACACCTTGAGCACAGCTTCACCCAAGGCTTTTCAGCTGTGTTAAGCTTCAAGGAATTCTTTTTTTTTTTTTTTTTTTTTATTTATTTGACAGACAGAGACACAGCGAGAGAGGGAACACAAGCAGGGGGAGAGGGAGAGGGAGAAGCAGGCTTCCCACTGAGCAGGGAGCCTGATGCGGGGCTCGATCCCAGGATCCCGGGATCATGACCTGAGCCGAAGGCAGACGCTTAACGACTGAGCCACCCAGGCGCCCCTCAAGGAATTCTTCATGTGGGCCAACACCACCCTCATGAGCAACCTGTACAGTCATTACCCAGGTACTCTCCCTTCACCCCAGGACCGTGTCAGCTCCCCTGTGCAGACTCCTTTCTAGGAACAGGAGTGGGTCACTGTCACCATCAGCCATATGCTTTGAAGGACAGACCCTCAGAAGGTTGTGTATGCACAAGAGAAGGGCCTTAACCCTCCTCGGATGCAGAGTGGAGGACTTCCTAAATGAGAGATAACCGAACATGAATCGGCTAGGCAGAAACAGTATACCGGGCAAAAGGGACAAGGCGAGAAAAGGCAAGCCTGAAACACCAAGGCACTGCTGTTCCTGGAATTACAAAGCATTGGGTGTGGCTGCAGTGTAAGGTATAAGTGGAGTAAGAAGCAAAGCAGGAGAGAGAAATAGGGACCAGATCATGAAGGGTCTCAGAAGTTCATATTGAGAAAGCATTGACAGTTTCTCTGAGGGAGTAACATAATCAAATTTGCATTTAAGAAGGATCATTGCAGAATCCTGTGGAAGTTGGAATAGAGAGCAGTTAGGATGCTGGGGAGAAATGATGGGGCTGATGCAGGGATGAGAAGCAGGAGTGATGGAGAGATGGGCATGGGTGCAGATAACACTGAAGAGGTAGAGTTGATGAGCCTTGCTGACCATTAGGATGTGGGCATTGAGAGAAAGGGTACAAAGTGTCTCCAAGTTGATGACTAGGTGGTGGGGGTACCATTCCTCAAGAGAAGTTATGCAGGAAGTAGAAAACACCTAAGGTAAGAACATGGTGATGAATGTAGCCTTTGGTTGACCATAACTACTTACTCTTGACTGTTTCTACAATGGGTACATTGAAGTTCACATTAGCATCCAGGCCAGGATGCACTAAGACGATTTTGATGGCTAGGCTGACCCACCTGTTTTTCATCTCCAGGCTTTATCACTGATGGGAACTCTAAGCTGGTTGGCAGTGCCCAGATTCGCCAAGTGAGGGTCCTGGAAAGCTCTTGCCCTCTTGCCCCACAGTTGCAGGCTTCTCTTGATGAATGCCATGCACCATATTCCCTGGATATTGAAGACCTGTCAGACTATGGGGAAGGCTGGAATGCCTCCATACCCAATAACAGCAGTGGCTTTTCCCAGGCTTGGCAGTACCAGAGCCAGAGCCAACGCCGAGGGTATCCCATCTGGGGCAAACTCACTGTGTACCGGGGAGGAGGTTATGTGGTCCCCTTGGGGACTGATCGCAAAAGTGCATCAAGGTAAGACTCACTTGACTCGTGTGTGGCCAAGGAAAGCCATTTGCTAGAGTCTAGGTCTGATTAACAGGGGCAGCAAAGCTCATTCATGTCATTGTAGGGAGGGACTAGGGGACTCAGAAGTATTCAGATTGTATTTCCAGGCCCTGGAAACTGCAATCTCAGAGTCCCTCTCCAGCACTCTCAGCCTAATGGGCTGAGTCTGGTGGCCTCTGCAAGAGCCAGTATAGTGATGGGGAACTCTACCACACAAAGCCATCCACCACCAGGCAGGTGGGAAGTGGTTAAGGCTCTTATCCTTAGCGAAGAATCATGTTTTTATGTGCAGTGAGTTACAGTACCAAGGAAGAGCACTGAGTATGGAGCATTCACTGTTCCTATAGTGATAGAAGCAAGCGCTCTTTGTCTGAAGGATGTCACCTTATCCCTCGAGGTTGCTCACTACAAACATAGCCTTAAGAAATGGCTTGGGCAAAGCCCAGCCAGGAACTTGCATTCCTGGAATACCCAACATGATTGTGCATGGACATCCAGAGCCCGTGCAGACCGCCTCTCCCAGCACACTCTAGAGTTAGAGAGCCCTACGTGTGAAACCCTGGCACTGCTCCTGTTAGCTATGTGGCCCCAGGCAAGTTAGTGAACCCATGTGCACCTCAGTCTTCTCTAGGAACACAGGTAACAAACCCCCAAGGAGAACAACTGGCAGGGGTCCCCTAGGATTAAGGACAGGACAGGAATAGTCAATTTCAGCATAAGAGGGGTTTTCCTGCCACTTGCAACAACTGATATTCTCTCTTCTATACACCAGGCAGGACACAGACCCAGTGGGCACAGGGCATATTTTAAAATAGGCCCATTACTATTGCTGCCAGTAAAACAGCTGTCACTATTACACACACACACACACACACACACACACACACACACACACACGACATGCTATTGCATTTTCTCTTCACAATGTTCCCGAAGCACTGGTGTTAACACTATTGTAGATGAGGAGACTGAGTCCTGGAGAGGTTATCAGCTTGCCTACGAGGCAGTCAGGATTTGAACCCCGGTCCCTCCAGCACATGCTCTTTCCACAACACCAGTGGGCAGACCTCCAGGAACTCGTTTCATGTGAACTGCCAACCCAAGAGAGGTCTCTACTGCTGCTATTGCTGCCTGCTTAAGCCCGTGATTTTCTATGCGGTTCCTCTCACATGGTGGTCCTTAAACTTTAAAAAGCGGCACAATCCCCTGGAAGGCTCATCAGAACACAGATCCCTCAAACACAGATCCCCCAGAGGAGTTTGTTTCGAGAGGTCTGGGGTGGGGACTGAGAATCTGCATTTCTACTGAGTTTCCAGATGATGTGGATGCTGGCAGTATGGGGACCACACTTTGATGACCTCTTCTCTAACACCCAGGAGAGCATGGGTGCCAAGACACTGCACCATTGGTGGGAAACTGTGATCACTCTCAGGAGCAGTGCCAAGGCCCTATGGCCCCGGGCATAGAGTGCAGGGAGCCACTGTAGTTGGAGATGTCCCTAATTAGCCCTCTTCCTACAGAATTCTCCAGTACCTCTTTGACAACACCTGGCTGGACAGACTGACCAGAGCCGTTTTTGTGGAGTTCACTGTTTACAACGCCAACGTCAACCTGTTCTGCATCATCACTCTGACCCTGGAGACTAGCGCCCTGGGTGAGCAGCCTTGCCTGTGACCCCGTCTAGAATGTTCTGGAAGACAGACTCCCCTCCCTCTGGGCCAGGCCTCCTGACCAGGCTGGGCCTCGCTGCCTCAGGGCCAGAGTTCTGGGGCCAATGGTTGTTTGGGAGATTCGGGGGTGGGTTTTGGTTCTCCCTGGGCACCCAAAGGCCAGGTTCCAGAGCTGCTCCAGCTTTATTCCTAGGTGCCTCCACTTCTCTCTGGCCTGTCTCCCAAGATACCCTGAGGGAACCCAGTTGGAGTCTGAAGGCAGCTCATCACCTTGAGCTTCCTGCTCTGGGGAAGGCAGGCTGGGGAGGGGGTGACCTGGTTACAGATAATTTCAGCTAAAACAACATTTTACAACTTGTACCTCAACCTACAGGACAAAGTACATTTTACATTATTTTCCAACACACACACACACACAAAGATACATAACTGAGACAAAAGCTTCAAAAATATATTCCTTCACTACATGCAATATACTCTGATATTTTGTGTTCTGTTCCATTTCTTTCTCCCCATTTCCCACCTTCCACCTCTTTTAACGCTATCAAAATCTATTGAAAACACTGATCCAAAGCTTCATCAGCTAATAACGAATTTTCCTAAAATTCAACCACCTCTCCTTTAAAAATTAAGCCATTTTTAGTATCAAATTACATTTTTAATAGAGCTAATACATGCCTGTAGTTCTTTAAATTTCATAATAGTAGAAAGAAAAGTAAAAGGCCTTCAACTTTCTTGATCACTGGCCACTGTCAAGTGCTTCTTTTAAATCCTTTTGTGTGTGTGGGGGGGTATTTGTATCCTTGTGTTCTCCTACTTCTTTTTGCCACCTTTGTGGTTCTTAGGGACCAATTAAACAGCCTGTCCCCAAACACATTTAATTAGATTATGTGTTTCTACAAATGAGAAATGAGGATTGGGTTTCAGGTCTGGTTGGTTCAAGCAGTCCACTGATATTGGCAAGGACTCAGGTTGTTTGTGTCTCTCCATTCTGACATTTTCGGGGTTGGCTTTGTCTTCAGAGGCGATAGCCTTATCAAACTTTTTTTAAATCATTACTAAAATATCATTACAATACTCCCCCCAAAAACAAGACACATAAATGGATGAAAGATGATTCAAAAGAAGGCTGAATTTTAGGCATACTGGTCAATAGATGAATTGATCTTCAGTGAACTCTCTTTAGGTGAACGAGCTTTAAGTGAGCCAGCCTGGAGTAAATGAATGTTCAGTGAGTTGTGTGCTTTGGCTGGAGGTGACTGAGGGCACAAATGGCTGACACCAGATGCAGAGGATAGGGAGTGGCTCTTCCAGAGCAGCTTCCCGCATCCCCTCTAATATGTCCATTATCTTTGACATCCACTATGTGTCCAGTCCCTTGGGTCTGTGGGTCTAAAGGACCTTTCTCTTCTCTTCTGCCCTGGCCAGCCCTCAGAATGCCTGAGCTTTCATCATGCCACTGATGACTTCCAGTCAGAAGTGGTGGCTCTGAGCGGGTGGGTGACCAGGAGTGAGCAGAACATGTTTTGCTTCCCAGGAACCTTCTTTGCGCAGATGAGCCTGCAGAGCCTGCGCCTGTACCCCTTCACTGACGGCTGGCACCCCTTCGTGCTAGCAGCAGAGGCCATCTACCTCCTGTTCCTCCTCTACTACATGATTTTGCAGGTGAGGTGTAGACTACGGCTCCATGGGATGGAAGCAGCAGTGTGCCTGTTCCCTCTCACACACGTTCCCCAGAGTGAAGCCTCAAGAAAGGAGAGGGGAGTGTTCTGCTAACCTGTTTGCCATGGCACCCTTTTGGTCCTTCTGCAGTCCTGAGAGCTGACCCAGATCAGGGACCAGCTTTCAGCACCTCTCAGGAACTGAGACTCAGAGGGTGGTCCTTCCTGGGTGGGGAAGGGAGAGGAACTGAGACCTTCCAAAATGCCAAAGGTAGCTGGCAGTTCACCTGTGGTCCCTGGGAATTAGGAAAAAAATCCCCTCTGCCACCTTTAAATAGCACCATGCTGCAAAACGAAGGTGCCGATGTTGATAATGACGGTGGTTTGAGGAAGCTGGGAACTCATTTGAAGCTTGGTACATACCCCCGCCCCTGCCCCACCAAAAATGCAAATCAGACATCTTGAAAGGGCCTCCCCATCCCCGGCTCAACAGCCACAACAACCACTTTGAAGTAAGGATGATACTTTGATTGTTTACCACGTGACAGACATTGTGTGAAGAACCTTGAGTGGATTTTCTCCTTTAATACCAGGAGAAAGTTTCTATTGGCTCCACTTCACAGAGTAGGAAGCTGAAGCCCAGAGACATTAAGGAATTTTTCCAAGGCCAAAACTGAATCCAGAGAGTCTGACCCCTGAATTCGACACTCAACCCCTCTGTCGCACCTCAGACTCATAAACCTTGATCCCACGGGGCCTCTGAGCATCACCATTGCCAACCCAACAGGGAACAGTCATCAAATAGCAACCTTAAGAACATCAAAGGAGGCCCATCCACCACCCACCCCCGAGCTCACTCCTCCCCTCTGGATTGCCCTCACCCTCTGCCTGCAGCTGCCACACAACGCTTCTCTCCAGAGCCCTTACATCTTTCTCAAAATGCCACTTAAGCAGTTCTTAAAATCTTCTGCCATCTCCATCCCTTTATAATGGAGGCAGACTTTAGCCTCTTAGCAGCCAAACACAAACCCATTCTCCGTAAGAGTAGGGAGGAGGAGGGAAATAGAACAGAACGGTAGGAAAATTCTCTTTAGTGGGAGGGAAAAACAGGAGGGAGGCCTAGAACTTGCACAGCGTAATTCCTTTCGACGACGTGTGACACCCGATGGGGAAAGAGGATTAAAAACAAAGTTTCCTGCCAATCTAGAAAACCTCTCCACAAAGGTAGGAAAAAAAAACTACTTTAACAAAATTACTCATTTTTAATTGTGGTAGATAAATATATATAACATAAAATTTACCACTTTAAACATCTTTAAATGTACAGCTCAGTGGCGTTATGTACATTCACATCGTCGTGCAACCATCACTACCATCCATCTCCAGATTTATTTTCCTCTTACAAAGCGGAAACTGTACCTGTTAAACAATTACTCCCCACTTCCCCCTAAGAAAACAACTTTTCTTACTGAATAAGCATGACACTATACTGTGATGCACATCCCAGGCAATCCACTAAGAGATTCCAAAGACAGAAAGCAGTCTCACCCTTGCATTGCCGGTCAAATAGGACCCATTTTATATTCATCCTTAAGATAAACAGTAATTAATCCTCAAGAGGATTTATGGAATCATCTGTCCCACTAGTCCACCCTAAATTCACCCGGTAATTGGAGTGGCCACTTGTGTTTGCTAACTGCCTTTATCAAAAGGAAAAATAAATGTACATGTTCACACTAGGAGGTAATTTTGCAACCTGGAGCCAGGGGCCTACCATTTGGCTCTTACCCTCCCAGGGAAACTGGGAGTGAAGGGCACAACCTTCCTTCCTTTGTGTTCACACTTCAAAGAGAAAGCTCCCAGGTCCTTTAGAAAAACATTCCTGAGGCTAGTTTAAGTTTCAAAAAGATTTATATATGTCTCAAAGGGGCAGAGAAAGATTTCACAATTACAAGTTTTCTAAAGTAAATGCTCTATGAAAGGGTGGGGGGTTCTTTCCCATTCCCCAATTTTTTGCATCAGAGATAATTAAATGTTTTTCTTGTTAGATGCTGTATTTACTCTTATGTATCCCCCAAATTCTGCAGCCCAAGTTGGTAATGAAAGCAGAGGGGGGGTCTGTGCACAAGGCAGGGGAGAGGCCCCAGGCACTCTAGGGCTTCTTTATTGAGAAGCCTCTCCAGGATACAGTAGGCCCCTGCTGGAGAGTCATCTTGGGGGGGGGGGTTGGAGAGCCATGGTGGAAGGGGTAGGGAGGCACAGTTCTGGCTACAGCATTTGGTAGAACCTCCAGCTCCTTTCCCAGGCCAAGCTCATGAGGAAACAGAGGTGGTGCTATTTCCATAGCAAGTGGAATCTTCTGGAGCTGACCATCATCCTGGCCAGCTGGAGTGCCCTGGCGATGTTTGTGAAGAGGGCCATCCTGGCAGAACGTGAAATCCAGCGCTACCGGAACCATGGGGAGGAGTAAGTGTTCTGCCTTGGCCCCCAACTCCCACACTAGACCTGCTTCCTCCAGCTCTGTGGCCCCAGGGTCAGGGGGGAGAACCCCCCTGGGGAGGGTGTGAAATCTTGTTGACCCTCAGATCATCAGGGTCACTCTTTTTAAAAACATAACTATAGCTACCACTTAGATTCAGGTTTGGGGCCTGACACATCTGCAGTTGAGAGGGCTCTTTAATACAAAATAGAACAATATCTTACTTTTGCAAATCTTACCAAAACATAAGACCATGTGACACCCTGTGAAGGTCCCTGCCCCAAAGATGTAGTAGCACACCAGTCTGCCTACATCTGCTACTGTTTACATAAAGTGTCCACTCTGCTAGACCAAATGCACTAGCCCACCAGATGCTTGCAAGAACCCATGGCGGTAGACGTTGTTACTACCCGGACGAAGGTTTGCCTCTTGGTGGGTGTTGAGCCAAAAGACACGACCAAGCCAAAAGAATAGGAAAAGGAAGAATTTTACTTGCAACAAGTAAAGGAGAACACCGAGGATCTTTCCCAAAGCAATGTCTCCCCAAACCACAAAATTGGGAAAGTTTTAAGGTAAGGGTGAATACATATTCGAAAGGGCTTGCGTGCACAATGGGGAACAGCATGGCATTGGGGCAGAAGTCATCTAAGGTAACTGAGTCCAGGTTGAAGTCACTAGGGCTGGCAAAGGTCAGCATTATCATTTCCCTGGCTTTAGTTGGTCTGGTATCTGAGTACTCAAGGGGGTGTAGATCCTGCAAAGAGAACTCAAGAATGTACATCAGGTCAATCTTGGCTTTGTTTTAGCACAGATTGTCCCTGATATGATCAGACTATATCCTGGCCTGATAATGGCTGTTTTATTCTTACATTCGTTCACAAGATGGCCAGGGGCCTAAAATGACTTCCTATGTCAAGAAAGCTAGGTCTTTCTGTTTCTGGGGACTCCTAACTCTTTCTGCTTACATTAACAATATTCCATTTTACAAATAAAGAAATTGAAGGGATGCTTGGGTGGCTCAGTTGGTTAAGCATCTGCCTTCGGCTCGGGTCATGATCCTGGGGTCCTGGGATCGAGTCCCACATCTGGCTCCTTGCTCAATAGGGAGCCTGCTTCTCCCTCTGCCTGCTGCTCTCCCAGCTTGTTCTCTCTCTCTGACAAATAAATACATACATACATATATACAATCTTTAAAAAAAAAAAGAAAAGAAAGAAATTAAAGCTCACAGAGGTAATTTCCCCAAGCCACAGAGCTAAGAGGTGGCAGAGAAGTAGTTTAAACCTAGCTTATGTCAGGGGCTCAGTCAGTACAACATGCAACTCTTGATCTTGGGATTGTAAATTCAAGCCTCATGTTGGGTGTAGAGATTACCTAAAATAAAATCCTTAAGGGGTACCTGGCTGGCTCAGTCAGTAGAACATGCGACTCTTAATCTCAAGATCATGAGTTTGAGCCCTATGTTGGGTGTAGAGTTTACTTAAAATCTTAAAAAAAATTTTTTTTAAAACCCCAAAAACCTAGCTTGTATGTCTCTAGGATCGCAATCCTTATTTCAAACCATTGTGTTTCTTGACTCATCCACTAATTTAATTGATATGGATAATATTTATTTATTGTTGGATGCTGTACACTGTTATAAAAACACCACTTTAAAAGCACTATTTCATCTACTTTAATCTTCCCCAAATTTCTGAAAGACAGAATTATGAACATCCCTTTTTTTTTTTTTTTTTTTTTTACAGATAAGGAGATTGAGGCTCAGGAAGGATGTCTGTCCAAGGTCAGAGAATTTGGAAATAAATGGAAATGCAGGGCCTGTAATTTGAACTCTCCATTCCTAACCTATTCCCTAGGCTGGTTCATTTAGCTCACACCTTCACTGAGCTCTAAATGGCATGAGAGAGGGTTAGGTATTTTAAAAGAGGCAGGAAAAAGGTACTGCAGGAGCCAAAGGAAGAAGCAGCCATCCATACCAGCAGCCCCAGTCTGCTCAAAGGGAAGGAAGATTCTGGAAGGCAGGAGATTAGGTAGAAGGGTAGCTTTCATTCAGGCATTATAAATGTATATTAAATGCTTTTACAAACTTGAGATCATGTAATTTTGTTCCATAATGATGAAGGATAGTTGGAAGAAAGGCAGGCAGGGACAAGGGGCCCCACCCTAAGAGGAAACCACCCTTAAAAGGATTTTACACCACCCTGGAAGGAGCCCTCCACCCTTTCCCACTGATGGATGACAAAAACCTGATTGGATGACAGGAACATGGAGGGTTCATCAGATTAAAACAGCCGACAACAAGCCCATAAAGACCCCTAGACTTAGAAACTCCAGTGGCAAGCCTCTCAGGTCCCCTCTCTCTTCAGGAGCTTTGTATTATCACTTTACTATTGCTTAATAAACTTTGCTTTGCTGCCCACCACTCTTTGTCTGGTCTACCTCTTCATTCTTTGAAGTGGTGTGGCCAAGAACCACAGGCACCAAGGGAAAAAGGAAATCCTTTAACAATAACCTCTTCTCCATCTATGTCACCAGATGTAGGTCTAGTCCATTTTACTTTTTTCTTTTTTTTTTATGTAGGCTCCATGCTCAGCTTGGAGCCCAACACGGGGCTTGAACACACAACCCTGAGATCAAGACCTGAGCTGAGATCAAGAGTGGGACGCTTAGCCGACTGAGCTGCTCAGGGACCCTTAGTTCTATGTCATTTTAACAATACACCAATATTAAGACTGAATTAAAAGTGCAAATACAGAAAGTGAAGGGAATGAAGGGCAGGGTGGGAGGGCAGGAAGGACCCAGACTTTGGAATCAGACATGCCTGGATTCCAACTCTCATTCTTTCACCACTAGTTAGGTCACTAGTCTGTGACCTTGTGCCAACTCTTCGTCCTTATCTGTAAAACACAGACAGCAATACTTACCTCATCCAGTGGTCTTGAAGATCAGTTGAGATAATGCAGTTGAGGTTCATTAGGTCCTTACTTAGCACAGAAAGTGAATGATACTTCCATCCTTCCTTCAAATGCAAGGGCAGTGCAGACATACACTCAAGACAAGTGTGAGAGAGAATGTGGCATCTAGGGAACCCGAACCAGGAGGGGAGGCTCACAGAATTCCCTCACTTCCATCTTCTTGACACTGGGAGTATTTCCATAGCTCTGCATCCATTAACCAAAAATGCTAGGAAATGGTCCCATGACTACCATCAACATCATCATCCCTATCATAGGCGTCATCTTCACCATCATTCTTACCACCATCACCATCAGCCCTATCATTATCACCATCATCACCACCACCATCACCTCCATCATCACTATCGTCATCCATATCATAACCATCATCGCCACCATCACCATCATCACCAGCTCATCATTACCTAGCTGGGGAGATTGGACCAGTTCTATCTCCCAGACCTATTGTGGGAAGTGATGGCCTCTGAGATCATAATAAATCTAATCCTGCATCCTGGGCTGAACTGAGCCCAAATGAGCTCTGGCTGAGCTTCTCATAGTCTCTGAGACCCAGTCTCCCCTTTTGGTCCCACAGGGGTATCAGTTTCAGCGAGACAGCAGCAGCTGATGCTGCCCTTGGCTACATCATTGCCTTCCTGGTATTGCTGTCCACAGTGAAGCTTTGGCATCTGCTCAGGTTGAACCCCAAAATGAATATGATCACTTCAGCCCTACGCCGTGCTTGGGGGGACATATCAGGCTTTATCATCATCATCCTTATCATGTTTCTGGCTTACTCCATTGCGGTGAGTGGCTCCTTCGGTGAAACCTTCAGGGCTGGTCTCCTTGGAAGCACAGGCTTCTCAGTGGTGGGGGGTTGAGGGTTAGGGTAAGAAGACTTTGGTACCTGAGGGAGATGGTGGAGCTTCTGAGTCCAGGGCTTTTTAGCTGGGAGCTCATAAACTGGCCACCCCAAATGGCAAAGGCTGGAGACCTCAGTTGGGTAAGAGGAGGGAGTATAGTCTCTAAGACAGAAAGGGCTGACTACCTCCAATAAAGGATTCCTTTCTGTATCTAGACCCTGCCTGGATGTGCCAGTTCTCCTAAGATCCCAACTGCTCAGACATGCACAGAACATTCCCTCTGTGTTGGGGGATGTGGAGATGAATTGGGCAGAGAAGCGGAAGTGAGGACAGATACAACTGTAGACTATGTCACTGCTCAATGCCTTACACATGAGGCATGAACTTAATAGGGCCAAAAATCATTTCATTCGTCCCTTGACACTGAGAGCTTTTTGGCAATCACATCTCTTTTGTGAATGAAAAAAATATTGTGTTATCAACTCTTTTATTACCAATGAATGTGGGAAACAAAGACCCTCTGCCAAATTTTGATCTCCATCTAAATATGCCCCCATCCTCTCCAAGTCCACATTCCCCATAATACCATGGCTCTCACTCCTCTGTGACCTTTCACCCAATCCTGACCCACTCTCTACCCCAACCCCCCTCCCAGTTCTTGCCTTGGCCCCATCCAGTCTCATATTCCATCATCTTTGACCTCCATAGCACCCAGTGGTCCCTCTTATCCTAGTCCCACTCCCTCTCTAACCCTCTCCACATTCCTCATCCTTTTCCTGTCCCTATCACCTCAACCCTGACTCCCTACTCTCTGACCCTACTCCATCTTCCTCTCTCACCCTGAGAAATGGGGTGAGGTGGGTTGATGCAGTGATGGAGGGTATATGCTAAAAAGCTGGAGTCTGATTTTATAAAAAATTCTCCACCTGACTCCTCAATTCACATGGATTCAGTCCTCCATCTGCAGTGCAGGAGCTGCAGGGATACTGCAGTGTCCTCTGGGACCAGAAGTCACCAACTCAGAGCCAAGGGAGTGCTGGGCCTCCCTGACACAATAGTGGAAATCTTTGGGGGGAAGGGTGCTGTGGTGAGGAGGAACTATGGTGGGGTGGGGGGTAAGGCCCTATCCAGGCAGAAGCCTGTTGTTATCCAATCCAACTGCCCCAGAGCAAAGAGGTTAGGGCCTCAAAGAGCCCATTTTCATCGCTGAATCTTAGAGCAGTCATCTGAGTGAACACAATAGTGCCTGAGCCCCAAAAGTGCGTATGCATCCCTTACAGAACTGGCTCTGTACACACACCCACTTGCAAGCCGCTGTAGGTACCAACAGTAGGTACAGCCAGGCCAAGGGTGTGGCTGACCCAGAACACTGTCTCTACTGTCAAACAATAGGCGTTAGGTGTGGGGTGGGGAGGTCACTTGGTTTCTTTCTCTGTTCACAAGGACTCTTTCCATAACAGTCAAACTTAATATTTGGTTGGAAACTCCGTTCCTACAAAACCCTCTTTGATGCAGCAGAAACGATGATCAGCCTTCAGCTAGGAATCTTTAACTACGAGGAGGTAATGGGGTGTGGTGGGGTGGGGGTGGGGGACGTAGACACTGCCATCTACACCAAGCCTTTATGAAAATTAGAAAAAGCACCCTCCTCAAATGCCTCCTCCTGGGTGAATGTTACCCCTTGGGTCCATGGCTTGGTAAGCACAGGGCAACTTTGGACAAATAAAATTGTCTCCCTTCCTCTAGGCAGACAGCCCCATACTAGGGCCCATAGCTTGCCCTGGGGACCCCAGCTTATGGGAGAACAACAAGCACTGGCTATTCAGGAGAGGGCTGTGCTGGGAGGTCTCTAGAAGGGAGTGCTCCTGGTCCTAGCCAGGAATGGTAACCATATTTGGAAATGGTGGCGTAGGGAGTAGGGGGTGCTCTCTCTCCTAGGTCTCTCCTAGCAGCTCTTGAGAGCACTGCCCGGCAGAAGGGGACCTTCCTGGTCCCAGGCTCTGCCTAGTCTGGGAACCAGTTTTCCCTCTAAGGGTGCCTAGGGGAAGTGGCCACTGGGACACAGGACTCCTGGGGGTGACTCTGGCTTTCTTCCCCACAGGTCCTGGACTACAGCCCAGTGCTTGGCTCCTTCCTGATTGGGTCTTGCATCATTTTCATGACATTTGTGGTGCTGAATCTATTTATCTCTGTCATCCTGGTGGCCTTCAATGAGGAGCAAAAATATGATCAGGTGAGTCCCTTTGGCCTATTCTTCAACAGTCACTGACCTTGAACTAGGAAGAGACTGAGCAGCATTAGACATTAAGGGGATGTGAGAGACCACTGTAGCCCAAAGCCCTCATTTCATGGGAGGGGAAATAGGAGGAGAAGGAGGAAATTACTTCCCTAAGATGCCAAGCAAATGAAGGGCAGACTAGAATCAGGTCTCCTGATTCCCAAGGTGGCACTCCCGCTCATGACCGCAGTGATTCTCAGCCCTACTTGTACATTAGAATCACGTGGGGGCTTTTGGGACGTCTGCTGCTGCACTGAGACCAATAAACACAAAATCCCTGGGGGGAATGAGTCAAACACCGGTATTTTTGAAATCTTCCCATGTGATTTTAATACACAGCCGAGTCTGAGAACCTGTTAAAAATGATTAAAGCAGATAACTTATGTGATATAAACTTTAACACTTCATGAAGTGGACAGTCTCCATTCAGAGAAGTACAAATGGGGTGGAAGGCAGGAAGCTTTTACAGGATAAATAATAAAGAACAGGAAGAGGAAAAAAAAAATATATATATATATCTGATTGGCTAGGGCCACACAGTCAACCTTGTTAGGGGTGAGACAGAAAAGAAAATAAGTATAGAGCCCAGAGGTGGCTTGGTGTTTGGGGACTGGCTGACCTGATATACTGAATTCTGGGCAGGGAATCATTTACAGGGACACAAAAGTTCTGTAAGCTTCTGTTTGCTGTCATGGCATGCCAGGCAGGAGCAGCTCCATCTTGGGCCTAGAAATTTATTTCAACAAGTCATATGGTAACTAGTTTAAATTTTAAGAAGCTGGCAAACGATTTCCCAAAGCGGCTGCACCGTTTCGCTTTCCCAGCAGCAATGCACGAGGGTCTTTGCACATAAATTCCTAAGAGCCTCTTTTGGGGGTGGTAGAGGGAATTTTATTCTCATCACAGGGGAAGAAGGAACCTCTTGGGGATAAAGGTGCGAGCATACACCTTTGGGATTCCCAGAAGAAGGGGACTCCCAACACAAAATTGACTCTAAATACTGAAGTGACTTTGGCAGAGATCAAATTGGACAATAAAACCATGATTTCCCCTTAGAAAGAAAGAGAAGCCCCCAAAGAGGATGGTTCTATGTATGTCACAAGGTTCTTTTTCCCTCTTCAGCTGTCGGAGGAAGGAGAGATTGTTGATTTGTTGCTGATGAAAATACTCGGTTTCCTGGGTATTAAATGTAAAAAAGAGGAGCCTGGCAACAGCAGTGAGCAGCCCAAGTAGCGGTCAGAGGCCCGGTGCCCTCCACCTGTTCCAGCTGCACCCAAGGGTTAAGGTCTTCATCCACACATAAGCGTCTGTAGAGGGGGGAAGGCCAGAGCCTCAGACCTATGTTTATTGGTGATTCTACAGTCTCTCTGTATGTTTTCCTGTGTGCATAGAAAAGTCACCAAGCCTGGCAAGTGAAAAACTAAGAAAAATATATATACAGATATGTGCAATTGCCACTACTGTAATAGACTGTTTGTTCAAATGTATTTCCTTCTAGAAATAAAACAAATATTGTCTGGAGTTTGGGAAAAATAATCTCTATGGACTATTTCATCTTCTTGGTTGGTCAGGGGTTGCTCCTGAATGATTCTAGCTCAGGGTTTCTCAAACTGTATCCAAGAGATGTTAATGGCTGTCATAAGTTGGCTACAGTTGCCAGAACAAAGTACCATAAACTAGGTGGCTTAAAATAACAGATATTTATGGTTTGCATTCTGGAAGATAGAAGCCCAAAATCAAAGTGTCAAGGGGGGACATGTTCTCACTAAGACTCTGGGAAGAGTCTTCTCTTCCAGCTTCTGCTGTCCTTTGGTGTTCCTTGGCTTGAGGATGCAACATTCTAATCTCTGTGTCGTCACATGGCCTTCTTCCTTGTGTCTGTCCCTGTGTTTCTTTTCCTCTTATAAGTTCTCTAGTCATACTGGATTGAGGGCCCATCCTACTCCATTATGACCTCATCTGAACTAGTTATATGTGCAACAACCCTATTTCCAATTTTGATCACATTTTGAGTATTGGGGGTTAGGACTTCAACATATCTCTTTAGGGAACAAAATTCAACGTAACAGGTGTCATTCCCTCAGAAATGTTTCTGAATCAAATAAATGTGAGCAACACATTTGTATAAAAGGTTATACAATTCTTTGGTATGGGAATTTTTAATATGCTAAACAGGCACTGTAGTCTCCTGGGATGAGATGAGCTTAAGAAATAAAGTGTACAATGACTCCCAAACCTTTCTGACCCAGGTATCCAATACTGCAGCACCTCAGTCAGAGCTAGTGTTCCTTAGATGATACTTTGGGAATTGCTGATCTACACTTGGCTGCATGCTAGAATCCCCGGACTTCATTCCAATACATCAGAACCTCTGGGCTAGGACCCAGGCAACAATAGTTTTAAAGCCTCCCAAGGTGATTCCCATGTGCAGTCAGACTTGATAACCATGCTCTAAATTCTGAGAACCACAGATCTAGATTATAAAAGGCTTTCAGGTGTCTGTGTGGATAAGGGCACATTTCCCCTCCCCCATGCAGGGGACACACCTCCCATATCCTCTCCAGCTCACCCGTCTGGTCCCTCCTCCTCACATACCTGCGGAAACAGATCCTCCAGGCTGCCTGCCTGGTTCCATCTCATGCTTTCCTCCTTGCTATCAGAACTCAACTTCGTTCAGGGAGACCTCTACCCCTTTCCCACATGACTCATGGGAAGGTTACCCTGTAGCTACCTAAGGTAAATACTGATTTGTCTTAGTAATAATAATCCATTTCACTTGATGGGAGGGTTTTAGGGTAGTCACATGACCCAGTTCCGGCCAATGAAAACAGAAGTCTCCAGAACACTTCCTGGAAAAGTCTACTTGCTAATAAAAAGAGACACATAGACATGGGGTCTTATGCTGCTAGATATTGTCTGGTCTGAGCAAGACTTCTGGAACTTTGGCAGCTACCTTGAGACCATGGGGAGCAATCCGAAGATAGCAGAGCAGAAAGATGAGAGGAACATGAATGCTTGATGACTGACTTAATCAACCCTGGACCTGAACTACTGTCTTCTATCTGGATGAGAGCTTAAATGTTTTTTTATGACAGGTGAATCCGGATCCCACCCTGACCAAAAAACAAAAAAACAACAACAAAAAAACCACACCCAGGATCCTTTATAAAGAGCCACATAACATGGAACATACACAAAACCTTGGGGATTTCATCATCTTCTATCCAACCAAAAGCCCATCATCCATTCTTTATTGTGTCATGTATGAACATGAGTTACATGTGCAGAGATGTTCATCAAATAACCCATAGCAAGGTGTACACACATGTCCTAATAGATTGGTACAGTGACCTACCCAGATATGTACAGTCTGGGTTTTTTTTTTTTTAAGATTTTATTTATTTATGAGGGAGAGGGGGAAGGGGATGCGGAGAGTGAGGAAGAGAGAATGAGCCAGGGGAGAGGCAGAAGGAGAAGCAGACTCCTTGCTGAGCAGGGAGCCCGACTCAGGGCTCAATCCCATGACCCCAGGATCATGACCTGAGCTGAAGGCAGACGCTTAACCAACTGAGCCACCCAGGTGCCCCCATACAGTCTGTTTTAAATAGGAAAAGTTCTAAGATCTGGAGAAGTTGTAAGTTCTTCATCTCTCTCATCTTTCCCATCTACTCTCCACTCCTTTACTGACTGTAAATATCAAACTGGCAACTCCTTCAATTGTATTGTTATGAGAGAAAAAAAAAAAGTTTAACAAGATGAGTGGGCCCCTTCTGAGACACTTGAAAGAAAAGACCACATGCAATTTTCAGGTGTCTGTACCAAATGTGCTATGAGATGACCTTTCAAATCTCAAGCCATGGATGTTACAAAGATTATCAGTTATGAAAAAAAATTTTTTTGATTATCCTAATGCTTATTAGATTAAAAAAAATGACACATTTCCTATTGTTTTGGTGGAAGGGCATGTGATATGGTCCACAGACTGATATGTGACCTTGCTCTTCCCACCAAATGCATTAGTCGAGCTGGAAACAAATATTTTAGGGAATGGTTTGCAGTATGCTATGTTGGCTTATAACGAAACAACAATAAAAACAGAATATTGACATTATAGAAGCTAGCTAAGATCTGGAGTTTGGAGAAGACCACTGTGAGCCAGTCAGCTTCCCAAAGGGAGGCACAAAGAACAGAGCTTAAGAGAAGTTGACCGTAGGGGCGCCTGGGTGGCTCAGTTGGTTAAGCGGCTGCCTTCGGCTCAGGTCATGATCCTGGAGTCCCTGGATCGAGTCCCGCATCGGGCTCCCTGCTCGGCGGGGAGTCTGCTTCTCCCTCTGACCCTCCCCCCTCTCATGTGCTGTCTCTCTCATTCTCTCTCTCTCAAATAAATAAATAAAAAAATCTTTAAAAAAAAAAAAAAAAAAAAAAGAGAAGTTGACCGTGAATCCGACTAGAGGTCAAGTCCTGCTACTGCCACCTAATAGCTGCTTAAGCTATAAATGCTTTCCCCATTCTACTCTTGGGCAAGTCATTTAACCTTTCTGAGCCTCCAGTTCCTCACCTATGAAATGAAAGTAATACCTATCAGAAAGGGGTTTGGAGATTAAAAAGGTAATGTTTGGGGCATCTGGGTGGCTCAGTTGTTGTCTGCCTTCGGCTCAGGTCATGATCCAAGCCTGCTTTTCCCTCTCCAGCTCCCCCCTGCTTCTCCCTCTCCAGCTCCCCCTGTTTGTGTTTCCTCTTTTGCTGTCTCTATCAAAAAAAATAAAATCTTTAAAAATAAATAAATAAAAAGGTAATGTTTGCACAGTCCCTGGCACATATCAAGGGAAAGGAAAATGGAGCATGACCGCCCTTGCAAGCCACTGCATAGATGTGCTGACAGTGCCCATTTTGAGTGGGGTGGAAGCTCAGTGCAACAACATGAATCTCCCAAACATCCTTGCACACACTCACATCACTTTAAGGTGCCCACCCTGTAATAATGAGGATGTGGAGCTTGATGTGTTTTTCATTCTGGTGTTTCTTTGCTGATTCCTACCCACTCCATAAAATTTGTGTTGAAGGTGAGGTCTTTCTCAGAACTTAATTATTTTCTGTCTCCGTGGATGGGAACATGATTTCTGCTTTTCTCGAAAGGCCTTGGTCATGGGCTGGCTACTTAAACAAGGAAGTGACCATACTGGGCTTCAACTTTGCCTTTTGATTGCTCCTGCATTAGCCCACTGGCTCCCCACCCAGTCTCCACCAAGGAGACATTCCCGACCCTCAGACAAGTCCTTGCACCTCTACGAGGTTCATGATTCTGTCTGTCCCATTTGGGGTACCCAGGCCTCTTGGGATCTGTAAAGTAATAAATTAGGTTCCTGGATTGTTTCCAGTATTTTGAAATGTCAAAGAGAAACTGTGTCAGAGCTCCTATGGCCAATGCCCAACAACCCGCTTCGTTTGGAATGACTCAGTTTAGACCTGGCTATGAACCCTGCTCTGGGTGACCTTGATCCTCTGTAGAAGGAGGGGAGAGTATTCTTTAACAGGACTGGGGACACTCTACCTTCCCGGGGACCTCAGGGACCCAATGGCACAGGAATACGCGCCCCGCGAAGCCATCTCTGCCGGGAACCCTCTCAATGCCCCGGGGCGTCTCCCACGCTAGCAAAGCTGGAGCTGAGGACCTTGCACTTTCACTAGCCTTAAAGGGACTCCGGGGAACGAGGTCCCGCCCCGCCCGCCCCAACTCCTACCAGCTACTACGCTAGGCCCCGCCCCTCACCGCCTACCCCTTCCGGGCCGCAATTCTCCCGCAGATCCCCTCCCCTTTCACGCGCGTCGCCCTATCCGAGGCCGCGCCCGGCCTGGAGTCCCCGCCCCCGTCCCTACCAAGCCCCTCCCCCGTGCCCCGGACCAGCCGGCTCGCTCCGGCTTGCTCCGGTCCGGGGCCGCCCCCGCCCCGCTCCTGCCCCGCCCCTGCCGGCTGGGGTTTCCGAGCCGCTTGCACTGCGATTCCCGCACCTCTGGGAACATGGCGCTGCGAGCGGTGCGGAGCGTGCGGGCTGTGGCCTGCAGTCTGCGCGTCGCCTCCGCGCCCGCCGTACCCTGCCTGCCGCGGCCCTGGGGGCTGAGGGCGGGCGCCGTCCGGACACTGCGCACGGGCTCCGCTCTGCTCTCCGGTAAGCGCGGGCGGGCACGTGGGGGAGAGCCGGGCTGCTTGGGGCGACGGGGCTGGGCGCCTCCCTCCCTGGGTCGCTGCTTACCTCGAGTCCCCAGTGGTGACCACCCGGGTCAGGCGAGGCGACCCCTGCCCACGCTTCTTTCTACTGCTGGGATCCCTAGTTGCGTGGCCGACACCGCAGCCTTTGTCCTGCGGGCTGGGGAGCCAGGAGGAGGAAGCCTGGAGTACACGCGCGACTGCCAAGTGCGAGCTCGTTCCACGGGAGCGCCGGCCGCTCGCTGCTGGAGAACCATGCAAGCGTCGCTAAGCTCCTTCGCGACCTTAGGTTATCTCGCGTATGTGTGCATCGTGGGCCCTAAAATTGGAGACATGGTAGGCTTTAGTTTGCTACATGGACTGTCACTGAGAACTCCGAAGTAAAATTAAAGAGCGCTTAATGAAATTAAAGCACTGGAGCTAGATTTTTACTAGCAAAAGTGAGCATACCTTTGAAGACTTGGCTATTTCCTAAAAACAGTGAGATAAAGTCTTTGGGACTCTTACATTCTGCTAAAACCTATATTAAGTCATGGATGTGTTGGGACAGAAATGAGGCCTCACACGGACATGCAATTGAAATAACTGAGGGCCCTGCCCATAAATGTCTTGGTCATCGTGCTACTATACATCAGCACAATTACCGCAGCAGAAAAAGTTTTCTTACTGCGTGCACAAATGCTTGAGATGCTAATGCACCTCCAAGAACTCAGGCTTCTTTTTTAGGGGTGATGGCTGTTGTCCCGTTAAGTTCACTGTTTTAGAAACCTGTTTGGAAATGGAAGACTTGATAACATTTATTCCAGTCTGAAACATAAAGATGCTTCTCTTTCGTTGCTAATATATTCCTTTAGTTCTGTTGGTGACACATATCAGTAATTACCAATCTGAATACAAAGGGGAAAGCATATCTCAGAGAAGAAATGAATTTCAAGTCTGGTGGGGTTTTGTTTGTTTGTTTGTTTGGTTATTCAGTGTGACGCTTACTGCTGGCTTTTTGCAGTTTCCAGTTAGCTAGTTAAATATTGTCCAAAATATCAATAACCCATGATCTGGTTGAACACCAAGGTTTTTAAGAACAGAGAGACCCAAGTTCCAATTTTGATCCTGCCTCTTACTAGCTCTGTGATCTTGGGCAGAGTCACTTAACTTCTGAGTCTGTTCCCCTCATCAGAAAAATGTAAATGATAATACCTCTACCAGGCAGAGTTGTCGGGAGGATGAAATGAAATAATGTAACCGCTGTACATGTAGCCTGACACATAGTTAGTACTTGGTAAATGTTACTCGTTATTAAATATTATAGAATCAAGTAGGTAAAAATTGGCCAATATTTGTTATCTGGCTAGTGACTTTGGAACAGACACTTTTTTTTAGTAAGTTAGTAAGCTCCATGCTCCACGTGTGGCTTGAACTCATGACCCTGAGATCAAGTCACATGCTCCACCTACTGAGCCAGCCAGGTGCCCCTTGACTTGTGACTTTGAAAGGAGGAAAATGCAGACTTTTCATAAATTACTGAAACGCCTCATTTTGAGGCCAAAAATGTTCTTAAAGGCTCAGTAAGAAAGTAATTTTTACCTAATCTGTCCACTTTTTTCCTATTAGGCTGAGGGTTAAAGGAGAATTAAACTAATCATTGTCTTTAGCCTAAACAGCTTGGCCTTGTAAAAAGTCTCCCGGACTTTGAAATTAAGTGGACTTAACATGTATTTACCTTACTAATGTTGCTGTCTTTCCTCTAAATTTATGGTTCTTCAATTGTTAAACTGAGTGTATGTGAGCAGCCTTACTCCTAAGATTATCTTTACAATTAGGCAAGATGCCAAGGCCAAAATTGAGACAGTAGTCTCAGAGAAGTCATATTTATTATTTCATAATTTGTATTGTAACCGGCCAGTTCTAGAGTTGTAACAGAGTGATAGGGAGAATTGAGTGTAGCCAAATATGTATATAGATATTTTGCTCAGAATCTACTTAACTAAAACTAAAGAATTACTTCACTCCTTAAACTTCTGAGTGCTTACTGTTTGGTAAGCTCTGTGTTGGAACTGGGAATACAAATGAAAATGAGATAATGAGATAAACCATGCTCTTGCTTGCTTTGTACTTCATCTCCTTGCTGGGGAGAGTGGACAAAAGGGTATATGTGTAGTTCCTTAAGTGCTGTGTATTGTAGGGTCAGGATCCGGAGAGAGTGGTGCAGAGTGCTGTGGGAGCCAGTTGGATGGCCTAGGAACTTTGGAGGGCTACAGAAGGCTTCTGGCAGGAAAGAAATTCGAACTTGTAGTAGTCAAGAAAAGGCAGTGGGGGAGAGAGTTGCAGTCAGAACACCAAGTTAGAAACTTTACGGAAAGATCAGATTGACCTGAAGCATTTAGTTATTTGAAGTGGAATGAAGCAAAGCAAGTTCCTTTGTGACAGATTTTACAACTTCTTACAGTGAAGAATATGAAATTAAAGTTTTTTAATGATTAAGGGAAAAGAAAGCAGTAAGTTACATTCTGCTGTGTATCAGAGCTGTGTAATCAAAGCATTTTAATGCTGTTTTAAGTACAACTATCTTGTGGGTAAGGGGTAAGAGTGAACCAGAAAGGCTTACTCAAAAACAGCATGTGAATTGATGAACCATTGTCCTATTAACTTCTGAGGCATTGTTTTTGGAAAAATATTTGGCCTCAGGGGGGTGGGAGGATGGGTTAGCCTGGTGATGGGTATTGAGGAGGGCACGTTCTGCATGGAGCACTGGGTGTTATGCACAAACAATGAATCATGGAACACTATATCTAAAACTAATGATGTAATGTATGGGGATTAACATAACAATAAAAAATTTAAAAAAAAGAAAAAAAATATTTGGCCTCAGAATGTGATAACATAATATTATGTTAGCATTATGCTTTTTAAAAAATTTATTCTTTAAAGCAAGTACTACTAACATTAAATTCTAAATAGCTTTTTTCACATGTCTTGAACTTTGGTCAGTCTTTTTTCCAGGAATCCTTGAATAGTTCGGCCATGTCTTTGAAGAAAAGAAGCTCAGAAAGCCAAAGGCTAACCTGTCCATTGAATGTTGAGCAGAACTTGACTTTCCACCAGTTAATGCCTTAGCTCTGAGGTGACTGTTGAGTTCTGATCTTATAGTTTGTTTCTTTAAATGATAGTAGCCACTTTCTTCAAGGGCAGGCTTGAATTCAATGAAAATGGAATTTTAAGAAGTTAGTCAAGTTATAATTGTTGCAGATCACTTTCATTCATGTAAGATTCCACTTTATAACCAAGATGCAGTGAAGCCCTCTTAGGTCAACTCTACCTAAAGAGGCACATTTTTTTTTTCTTCAGGTTAAATCATTTATAAGCATTATGAGCATTTATGCTCCCTCACGCCAAGCTACAGAGGGACAGACTACCTTCTGTAAGACAGACCAGTAATAGATGAGTATACATTTTGAAGTACGCTCCAAAATAGTTTGTATGTGTAATTTAGACTAATGTTGGAATAACCAAATCTCCAAAAGATGCACAAGGTGTTATTCACATCAAGCCATCTTTGCCTAAATGATACTACTCTTGAGAAGATGTTCCGTCTTTTCATGTGATCTGGTTTCTCCTGGGCAGTGTATTATTGAAACGCAGTGTTAAGTTAAACACAAATACTGGGAAAGTCTTGCCTTTTGACAGTATTGATATGAAAAGTGCTTTTTAAGAAGTGATACCACTGCTTTTCTGAAATACTGGTCTTCTATTTTAGTGCGTAAATTCACAGACAAACATGAATGGATAACAACAGAAAATGGTATTGGAACAGTGGGAATCAGCAATTTTGCACAGGTATTGGATTGTCTTGAAATACTTAAAACAGTGTGCTCTTGCCTAAATTGGATTGCTCTACCTTTCAAAGATTGTTTATTCTGCCCCTTATTATTTTGGGCCCTTTAAAGAACATCAATCAAGTAAACAAGTAAAATATAAATTCAGTTAGAGCAGTATATAGTGTTTTAAGAGATTATTAAAAGGTTAACACTTAGAAGTAAACATACCTTATTCAAGAAAGAAATGTTTCATATTTGGGCAGTTAAGGAAAAAATAAGAGCAAGCAGAAGGCATGGGAGTGTTGACAGTGTTTGTGGATACTGTGATATATGCACAACCCCAGGGGATAAAGAAGGAAAACCTAGACTGGCACAGATTAGACAAAGGCAAACCTTTTATGTAGCCAATCATTTTCTTTAATTTCGCTATTCCCACTGATCCCATAATGAGAAATTATTCAGAAGAAAATGAGAAGCCAAATAGCAAGTATGAGTCAGTGATTTTCAACTGGGGCTGTGTGGGGGGGGTGGGGCAGGAAGGGGAAACTGTTAACTGATAGGAGTATATACTAGTCTTCAGAAGTGTTGGAATCTCAGGTATTGAGCATCAATGACAATTGTTATCGTCACTGGCCTGTGTACATACTGAGGCCCAGTACAGGGTACTGTGTACAATACTGTACAAGTGTTGTCTTCACCTCCTGGAGTTTTATCTATGAGGGGAATCACCTACATGGAGAATGACACACAAAACATTATATGATGGATGACCTGCATAGTACAAGGGTTGTAACTCACCTGATGGAGAGCTCACTTCTTAACTTGGAATCAAGGTCTTCAGGGAGTACAAGGTATGAGGACTATGATTTACAGATCAGTGGGTAGGATTTCAGCAAATACAGCAGGGGAAATGGCCTAAGCGAAACTGCAAAGGTAGAAAAGCACAAGGTGTTTGTTCTCAGAGGAGCTAGTATATGGGGGGGATGAGGGGGATATGGTTTATGACAGGAGTCACTGCTGCTTGTGGGCTAGGCTAGCTGGTGGCCTGTTTTCTTACAGGTCTTGAGCTAAGAATGTTTTGCATTTTTCAAGAGTTGTAAGAAAAACTAAAGAATGTGGCCCCTGGAGTGTAAAATATGTACTATCTGAATTATAGAAGGTTAGTGTTTGACTTGTTTCTATTCACTAGGAGGTTTAATTTGATTTCTTAAAGGTTTGTGTTTTGTTTGTTTTAGGAAGCTCTGGGAGATGTTGTTTACTGTAGTCTGCCTGAAGTTGGGACAAAACTGAACAAACAAGGTATTTTTCTCATCTTGGTATATTATTCATGCCATAAGTTTTCTTTACCTTGAATAATAACTTTTTGCACCTAGGACCAGTTAGAGTGCTTTTTACTCAAGTAATAGAAAACTCACCTAAAAGATTAAAGTTGGGGTTTATTTTATCTCCCTCAAGGAGTCTGGAGATAGGTGGATACAGGGGATTGGCTTAGTGGCACAGTGAAGGATCATCAAGGACATGACCTCTTTTCATACTTTTTCTGCCTCAGTGTGTCAGAGGTCACAAAATGGCAGCAAAGCATCACTTTCTCAAATGGCCATATCCAAAAGTAGGATGAGAAGGTAAAATCTGTTTTTCTTTGGAGGCAGTAAAGAATCTGTTTTTCTAAGTATCTTTGACAATATTGGCCATGTTTTTTTTCTGCTTAAACTTTTCCCATCATTATTCTTGTTTGAACTTTTTCTGCTTCCTGGCTCTCATATAATATTAGGTCATATCCCTCTTTTTTGAAGGTCTTCATAGGAACCTTTTCCGATGCCATAATAAGATCCTGTTGTGATTAATAATCTTTATCTGTCCATTTTCCTGTGTTCTATACATCAGAGAACAGTTGTTCTTGTTTTCTCATGATGTTTTGTACCCACTTTGCTGCTCTCAAGCAAGTGATCCTGTTTCTGAACATCTCTTTACAGCAAGTGAGCAGCATGAACCTGCTTTCTATGCTTAAAAAACTTAGTTAACATAAATATCCCTAATGAATACTGTCTTTAAACTTTTCTGCTAAAGGCTTTTATAAAATTGATGAAAAATTTACATACACTGAATGCATGAAGTGTACAATCCAGTGAGTTTTGACAAACATAAACACTGTGTAAGCCTTGCCGATTAAAACCCTTCTCGAGACAACCTGTTCTCTGATTTCTGACACCATAGGTTAGTTTTGTCTATTATTTTAACTTCATTCAAAAGGAACCACACAGTTTTTATATTATGTCTGGCTTCTTTTGTCCAATATCATGATTTTGAGATTTATGTTGAGTGATCAATAGTTTATTATTTTTTTTATTGCTGAGTAGTGTACCATTATGTAACATTTTAATCTTTTCTCCTGTTGGATTTCTGTGTTGTTTCTAGTTTTTAGCTATTAGAAATAAAGCTACTATAAACTTTTTTGTTGAAGTCTTTTTTGTAGATGTCTTCATTTCTCTTGGGTATATATATATATGTGTGTATATGTGTATATATATACATATATATATGAGTGGAATTTGTGGCTTGTAGTGTAGTAGTTGTATGTTTAACTTTGTAAGAAATTGCCAAACAGGTTCCCAAAGTGGTTGTACCATTTTACATTCTTACCAGCAATATGAGAGAGTTCTAGGCACTGCAGATCTCGCTGTGAGATGACAAATTATTTTTGAGCACCCTTCCATGTGCTTTTTGCCACTCACATCTTTGTAGTCTCTAGTCAAGCCTTTACCTATTTATTTGTGTTGTCTTTTTACCATTGATTTTTAGGCATTCTATATATTCTAGGTACAAATCCTTTTTCAGATCTATATTTTGTGAAATTTTGTCATAGTTTGTTATTTTGTCTTTTCATTTTCTTAACTGTGTTTTTTTGATAAGCTTTTAATTTTTAACAAGTCCAAGTTATTAATGTTTTAATTTATGTATAGAACATTGCATCTTTTCTAAGAAATCTTTGTCTCCATGGTTCCCATCCTATATACCCTAGAGCTATGGGATATTTAAAATTTTCAATCTCTTTTGGACACCACACACTAATAGCTCAATAGAGTTAACAGTTATCCAATATTAGATCTGTGTTATCTTGGGTAATGTGTCTTTGAAGCAAATATTGCATGAAAGTAAGCAAGGATCATCAATAAGACAGTGTGGTGTTCAGTCTGATTCCCTGATAGAGAACTTGTATAGTCTGCAACAGACACACATTATCAGTAAATACTTGTAGTTAACAATGAAAAATATGTTACTAAGATACTTAGGGCACTATGAACCAAGAAAGTTTGAGCAACTCTGGCCTATACCAAGTTTGCAAAGGTACTCTCCGTGTTTTCTTCTTGAAATTTTACATAGTTTTTGCTTCCATTTTCAGGCATTATTAAATTCACTGATTCTTAACAGTTTTATAGATTCCTTTGAATCTTCTATGTAAACAATAATGTAATCTGTAAATAAAGAACTTTTATTTCTTTTCAATCTTTACGCATTTTCTTTCTTTTTCTTGCCATATTGCACGGCCCTGAGCCCTCAGTATAATGTTTTATAGAAGCAGTGAGGTAGACATCATTGCCTTGGCCTTATTCCTTATCTTGAGAATGCATTAAGATTTCATCATTTAGGCATGATAGTTAGCTGGGGGTTTTTGACAGAATCTCATTATCAGATGAGGAGGTTCCTTTCCATCTAGTTTGCTGATAGTTTTTATCATTTATAGATGTTGAATTTTGTCACATTTGTTTTATCCATCTTACCGACATGATCATAAGGGTTTTCTCCTTTATTCTGTTAATGTGGTGAATAAGGTTATTTTTAAATATTTAACCAGATTTGCATTCCTGGTAGTTATGATGCAAAAATTACCTTTAAAAATATACTGTGGGATTTGATTTGCTAATTAATCATTTTTGTATTAATATTCATTATAGATATTGGTCTTTTATAATGGCTTTGTCAAATTTTGGAATTAGTTATATTGACCTCCTGGTTTTGATTGTTTTTAAGATTTTTATATATTTATTGCCAGAGTGAGAGAGAGCACAAGCAGGGGGGTAGCATCAGACAGAGGGAGAAGCAAGCTCCCTGCAGAGCAAGGAGCCTGATCTGGGACTCAATCCCAGGACCCTGGGATCATGACACTTAACCAACTGAGCCACCTAGGCACCCCTGTATTGGCCTCTTAGACTAAGTTTGGAAATGTTCTCACCTTCTCTCTTTTTCTGAAAGAATGTGCAAGATTGGTATTATTTCTTCCTTAAGTGTTTGATAGAATTAGTTAAATCTTAAGTTAGATGATTTCTTTCTGGGAAGGTTTTTGATACAAATTTAATTTCTTTAATAGATATAAGGCTGTTCATATTTTCTACATTATCTTTGATTTTGTTATGTTTTGGGGGGAATTTTTCCATGTTGTCAAATTCATCAGTAAAGATGTGGTAATTTGTGTGTTTTCTCTCTTTTTTTATCAGTCTTGTTAGCTATTTATCATACTAATCCTGAAAGAAGCAAATTTTTACCGTTAATTTTTTTATACTCCATTTATTTCATGCTCCTAGCTTTGTTTTCTTCCTTCAAATTAGACTTAATTTCTCTATCTAATTTTTCCTTGGTAGAAAATTGGGGCTTTGTTTTAGTAAGTACTTTGTTACTCATACTATAAAACGCTGTCTCCCTTGTGATGGGTAGCAGCTAAAATCTAAGTTTAATTCTTTTAGCCTTAGCTGAGACACCAGCTGTGCATGCATGGCTCAGGCATCATTCAGAGACCTGGACAGAGTTTATACACAGGATTTGGGGCTCTTCCATTTAGTCTCTCTCCTTGGGCTTTCCCACCTCACTTTCCAGTAGTTATGGTGGCCTCAACTTGTCTTCTGGTCCCTTATGCCAATTAAGACTGAGATTTTCTCTCAGAATTTTGGCTGCCCCAAATGGCAAAGATTGGTGCTGTCTTCAGGCCAAAAGCCATTTTTTAAAAAAATCACTACTGTCCCTTCTTTCAAGTGTTGTCTCCTTTCCATGAACTGACTGCTATTGTTTATTTTCTAGTGTCTCTAGAATCCAGGTCATTGATTTTTAAGATGTTCTTTGTAAATGAGACCTAAAGATAATTGCCTTCTAAGCACTATTTTAGCTATATCCCACAAATTCGGGTATATTGTATTCTCAGTATCATTCAGTTCAGATCACTCAGTGTTGTCCCAGAGGTGACCAAGGCTCTGTTAATTTTTCAGTCTTTTATTTCAGTTAAAAGACTGAAATATGGTTAATTTCACGTGCTCTTTGTTCACATTCACTGACCCTTCTGCTGTTACTGCCATCCAGTGAATTTTATTTTAGATATTATACTTTCCAGTTCTAGAATGTCCGTTTTTAAAATTTCAGTTTCTTTGCAGGTATTCCCCCATGTGTTCACGCATGATGATCTTTTTAAAAATCTGAACAAATTTGTAATAGTTACTTTTAGGTTCTCTGCTTATTCCAGTATGTGGGTCTATGGGTCCTTTTGGCATCTGTTGACTACTTTTTCTCTTGACCATGGCTCCCTTTCTTTATAGGATTTCAACCCTCAGTTTCCAGCTACCTTGGCAGGCCCACGTTCCATCCTCTGACCTCTCAAGCAAATAAGACTGGTTTTCTCTGTGTTCTAGTGAAACTGTGTGCTTTGAATGGGGCAGTGTTGTCAGTACAAATTATATAAATGAAGATCTCACCCAGTTTGGGCCCCTTTTAAGGATTGACTCCTCCTTTGGTCACCCTTCAGAGCCTTCATATAATTGTTTTTTGTTTTGTTCAGAGTTTATAATTGTTATCTGCAGGAAGGCCGGTCTGATGAGGTACTTCATCATTACTGGAATCTCCTAAAATTTCATTTTCATTGAGTTTTACTGGGTTTAAGTACATCTGGTATTCAGATACATCACCATTTGTTGACTCCGTCTAAAAACAGGTCCACTTAATTGAGGATATTTATACCCTTCTCACAGGATATGAGCATGACGAAACTGATTTTTTTTTTTTTTTTAGTTAAAGATATTTAGAATGCTTTGGGGCACCTGGGTGGCTCACTCAGTTAAGTATCTGCCTTTGGCTCAGGTCATGATCCCAGGGTCCTGGGATCAAGCCCCGTGTCAGGCTCCCTGCTCAGCGGAGAGTCAGCTTCTCCTTCTCCCTGCCTGTGCTCTTCTTGCTGTCTCTCTCTCAAATAAGTAAAATCTTTAAAGATATTTAGAATGTTTTATCATGCCTGTATTAAAGGTGACCACTTACCCGTATTTTATATTTTCAGGTCATTGACTTTTGATATTTAATATTTTAATTTTCTCAATTTAGATGAGTTTGGTGCTTTGGAAAGTGTGAAAGCTGCCAGTGAACTCTATTCTCCTCTATCAGGAGAAGTAACTGAAATTAATGAAGCTCTTGCAGAAAATCCAGGACTTGTCAACAAATCTTGTTATGAAGATGGTAAGTTGTTGCTAGAAATTTTTTCAAAGGATTATTGCTGCAGTTAACATTTTAGAGTTTAAAGCAAGCTTTAGCAGATTGGAACTTCTTCTTTTTGGACTTTTTTTTTTAAGATTTTATTTATTTGACAGAGAGAGACACAGAGAGAGAGGGAACACCAGCAGGGGGAGTGGGAGAGGGAGAAGCAGGCTTCCCGCTGAGCAGGGAGCCCGATGTGGGGCTCCATCCCAGGACCCTGGGATCATGACCGGAGCCGAAGGCAGACGCTTAAAGACTGAGCCACCCAGGCGCCCCTCTTTTTGTACTTTTTGATACGAAATAGGGATGTTTTGCTTTAAAAAAGGGAAACAGATTAGCTGAATATATAAGGTTAGCTTTAAGATCTCTGTCAATAAAAGCATTGCCTTCTTTTACAGAGTTCTTAGTATTACAGGTATAGACTTTTTATGAACACTTTCAAAGTATTTACCTCTTCAGACATAAAGGTGGTAATAGAATAATGCGTATTGCATCAGTTTTGTCACATTTTCATCTTCTTAATAACCCAGTGAAGTATGGTAGCAGCAGTTTTCTCCATTTTGTACATGAATTGCAAAATTAAGATTAGCTTGTAGTTCTCTGTTGCCTGTCACCTAGCCCTTCTAACTCTAGTAGTGCTTTCTGCTCCCTCCTCCCCTTCACCTCAGCAGTTACAGTGTTGGTGTTCCTTCTGTTAAAGAAAGATATCCCTGGTCTTGTATATTTGGATCCCTCAATGTTGTTGATGGTTGTGAAACTTGAGGTTTTTTGTTGTTTTTAATTTTTAAAAATTTAATTCTAGTATTGTTTTTTTTTTTAAAGATTTTATTTATTTATTTGAGAGAGAGAATGAGATAGAGAGAGCATGAGAGGGGGGAGGGTCAGAGGGAGAAGCAGACTCCCTGCTGAACAGGGAGCCCGATGCGGGACTCGATCCCGGGACTCCAGGATCATGACCTGAGCCGAAGGCAGTCGCTCAACCAACTGAGCCACCCAGGCGCCCCTCTAGTATTGTTAACATATAATGTTTATATCGGTTTCAGGTGTACAATATCGTGATTCAGCAATTCTACACATTACTCATAGCTTATCATGACAAATGTACTCTTTAATCCCCATGCCATATTTCATCTATCCTTCCACCTACCTTGCCCTGATAATTATCAGTTTGTTCTCTATACTGAAGAGTCTTCTTTTTTTTTTTCCTTTGTTTGTTTTGTTTCATAAATTCCACATATGAGGGGTTTCTGGGTGGCTCAGTCAGTTAAGTATCCAACTCTTGACCTCAGCTCAGGTCTTGATTGGGGTCGTGAGTTCAAGCCCCATGCTGGGCTCCATGCTGGGTGTGCAGCCTACTTTAAAAACTTCCACATATGATTGAAATCCTGTGTTATTTGTCTTTCTCTGACTGACTTATTTTGCTTAACATTATACTCTCTAATGCCATCCATGTTGTTGCAAATGGCAAGATTTCATATTTTTCTTAATGGCTGAGTAATAATCCATTTTATACACATATATGCACATATATATACACCACATCTTCATCCATTCATCTGTTGATGGACACTTGGGCTGCTTCCATAGTTTGGCTATTTTAAATAATGCTTCAGTAAACATAGGGGTGCATACAACCTTTTGAATTAGTTTTTGTATTCTTTTTTTTTTTTTTAATTTAACTTTTTATTGTTATGTTAATCCCCGTACATTACATCATTAGTTTTAGATATAGTGTTCCATGATTCATTGTTTGTGCATAACACCCAGTGCTCCATGCAGAACGTGCCCTCCTCAATACCCATCACCAGGCTAACCCATCCTCCCAACCCCCTCCCCTCTAGAACCCTCAGTTTGTTTTTCAGAGTCCATTGTCTCTCATGGTTCTAGTTTTTGTATTCTTTGGATAAATACTCAGTAGTGCAATTACTGGATCATAGGGTAGCTCTACTTTTAAGTTTTTGGGACACCTCCATACTGTCTTCCAGTGGCTGCACCAGTTTGCATTCTCACCAACAGTGCACAAAGGTTTCTTTTTCTCCACATCCTAGTCAACATTTTTTGTTTTTTGTGTTTTTTTATTAGAGCCATTCTGACAGGTTTGAGGTTAAGAGTTCTTAATCCATTATAGTAGAATCTATTCTGGCTTTAATTCTTTTCAATTGTGATATGCAAGGATATTAACTGAATTCTTAAGGCTAAAATATAAAGCTCCTTGAACAAATAATGAGTGATTTATGTAAAGAATACTAGATCAATTTAAAAAGGTAATTTGGAATATGATACTTTTTTTCGGTTGCAGGTTGGCTGATCAAGATAGCACTCAGTAATCCTTCAGAACTGGATGAATTAATGAGTGAAGAAGCATATGAGAAATACATAAAATCTATTGAGGAGTGAAAATGGAACCCCTAAATAAACTAGTATGAAACAACTTAATCTAGCAAAGTTGTCTTAAATTAGTGGTACACAGAGATTTAAAATAGCAACTATTAGCAATACCAGTGGAGAAAGAAACTACTTGCAACAATGCTAATAGAAGAAAATACCCCTTAACTTTATAATGATTGCAGAACAACACAACATGCATCTGTTTTGCAACACCCTCTGATTTTTATGCTCCAGTTATAATATTCAGAATACTGAAATTATCTTTGGTTAAAAACTAGTTATAAAAATTATGTAATTCAAGGATGACATTGTTACCTTAAGCCTTAAGCTTACATCTATCCCTGGATGGGGGTCAAAATGCTTAAATAATCTTTCCATTGGAAATAACTGGCAGTAGAGAAAGGTTTGTTAGTTGTAATGTGTCAGATAAAGAACACTACTACCTTAATTTTGCAATATACTGCACTTGCTGGTGCTATTTTTATACAATGAAGCAACAGCCTTGCAGGAAGATAGTTTAATAAAACATTCAACTTCTTCATTATTCATGTTTTTTGTTTTAATATTTCATTTAGTGACTCTGCTAGTATTTGTGAAAATGCTAATTTTAACTTATGGAAAGTTATTTTTTTAAAAGGAAATTTAAGCCATAACAATGAAAGGTTCCAAGAAAATGTTTCCTTTTAGTCACAAATCTGGTTTTTCTTAAAGACCTAATTGCCTGATAGCATTAAGTACCATTTTTGGTCATCTTTAATATAATCAAAAAGAAAGCACTGACTTTGGTGGTTTTTGTTTTGTGTTGTTTTGTTTTGTTTTTTTTAATGCTGCTAGGTTAGAAGACAGAAGAGGAAAACAAGGAAAGGTAAAAGCTGGATAAGCACAACACATGGCATCCTTAAGAAAGTAAACCACATTCAGGTTTCCACTTTAATGGGAACAGAAATGGACATAGTGAAACTTTTTATGAGCTCGCACATTGACTTAGTGAATATTCTTCACAGCTTAAGCAAATTTACAGTGCCCAGTGGTGTTTTTAAGTAGCTAAATAGCGTATTTTCTAAGCCAAGTATAATATGCTGATATTTTGAAGGGGATATTATATATACACACAAAACTGTAAATATATATAAATACACACATACACATAGCAAAAGCAGACAAACCTCTATCATTTTTCCCAGTTAGTGCAGGAAAAGGGATGTATTCAAATACTACCACCTTCTGACGGTGAATAAACTGCAAATATGAAGACCTAGAGGAATTAGGTAGGTAAGTAACAAATCTTTCCTGCTCCTCAGGGGAAAATAACCATCCTTTAAGGGCCATGTCACTGCTGAAACATCTTTGCACCCTTATCAAGAAAGTATCCAAAATATTTTGGATGACTGTTTCCTTGTTTGTATATAATTATTAGTCAATTTTTAGTTATTAAAAATTAATTTACTCTGCTTTAGAAATAGAATGAGTAATAATTATATAGATTTACTCTTTTGTTTTGAAGTACTCTCATAAATTACCTTCTTTGATGATTAAAGCAATATCCAGAACTAGGTAGGACAGATCCATAAATACCACCATTTCACAGGAAAGAAAGGTAGTGGAGAGGGTAAGACACTTAAAAATCCATGGTTAGGATTTTCACATTTCCTGGTCCATTCTTTATCAGTTCCTTAGCTAGTATTACTATAAAAATACTTACATTGGAATAGGGGTGGTAGGGAGGGAGAATGAATGTTCTAAAGGGGGGAAGCAAGCAAAAATGGCAATTCCAGAGTGAAAGGACATCAGTGATTATAATCTGAAAGAGATGGGCAGTTTTTATTCTCCCATCCTTTCCCAAATACACACACTTGCTTTGTTAGGCTCCCTCTGAGCTTTTTCAAAGAGCTGAACAGTATGGCAACTTGCTCTTTTGCTATTTAGAATACAGAACCATTTCAACCCTTGTATTGTAGTGCTGCCAAAAATAACAGGTGTTGAATGGCCTTCCAAACAGTAAATCAACAGAGAATTTAATTTCTCTGACCTCAAAATTCCTTTTGAATGGTTTTGGTCTTAATAGAGCATTTTAATAAACGTTTTGAGTAATGCTTGCTAATAATTAAAACTCAGGAAATGGAACAGGTTACCCTAGAGGTATTACAAAAATCTTTTTATCACCTTAAAAATTTTATCACCTCCCCAAGTTTAAAGAAGTTGACAACATTAAGTTTTAAGAAAGAAACTAGTAGGGGCACCTGGGTGGCTCAGCTGGTTGAGCATCTGATTCTTGGTTTCAGCTGGGGTCATGATCTCAGGGTTCTGGGATCAGCCTGCATCAGGCTGTGACCTCAGCAGAGAGTCCGCTTGAAATTCTTCCTCTGCCCCTCCCCCTGCTTCTGTGTTCTCTCTAAAATAAATAAATCTTGGGGCGCCTGGGTGGCTCAGTCGTTAAGCATCTGCCTTCGGCTCAAGTCACGATCCCAGGGTCCTGGGATCGAGCCCCGCATCGGGCTCCCTGCTCCGTGGGGAGCCTGCTTCTCCTTCTCCCACTCCCCCTGCTTGTGTTCCCTCTCTCGCTATATCTCTCTGTCAGATAAATAAAATCTTTTTAAAAAAAATCTTTTTTAAAAATTATGCTAACTGTAACTGTCCTTATTACTGCTTAACAATCACTATTCTTTCAGACCCAATCACACATATGCTTTCCTCAGAAAGGGCCCTCACTTTACAAGGAGATTAAATTCTTTCTTCCCTGCAAATGGCTTTACTACTCACTATTTATCCCCATCAGTATTTTCCCTTTCTAGGCCAGATTTAGGTTCACAGAAAAGTTAAATAGAAAATACAGTTTTCATATATCTCTTGCCTCCATCTTTCTGTTTTTGAAACATTCCTTGGCCAATTCTAGGACCTTATTCTACTAGAGCTTCTGATACCTTGATTCAGTCTATAATTACAAAAACAGTTGTCCCTTAATGTTTCTCCTCAGTCATGCTATCAGGTTTTTACCTGCTAAACCTCAAAGTGATTACCACTAGCCCATTTAAAAGCAAAGTGTGCAGGCACAGTTACTGTAAAGGAAATTACTTACCATCTTCCAACTTTCCACATGTGCTTAATGAGAATATGCTTACAGTCAAGTTTAATTAAGAGTCATTTAGTAAAATACTTCGTTAAAATTTTTGGTATACTTCCCAGAAACAGAAAGTAGCTTTAATGAGTGGGTAACAAAGCCTTCTGCTAGTCAGGTGATTTCAAGTTTTTGTTAACTGATTTCTCTGTGGAAAGGAGTTCTTAAAAACTTGAGAAACTGCTATAACAAAACCTCTTCCATATGCATCTTCATATGAACAAGGTATCTCAGATTATATATGTTTAAAAAATGAATAAAATTGGGGCTGAATCTCATTCTAGCAATATGTGACATTTATCCAGATACAAGAATTGCAGAGGGGAGGAACAGTGCCACCCATTTCATTCCGATACACTTCCAGCAACATTAATATTTATCAACACATTTAATACATTCCTACTATTTGTCAACTGAGTAGGGATAAAGACAATTCTCGATCTGGAAAAACAATGGACTGTTTTTGCCTTATGGTGTTTAAGTTTCACTTTCAAATTATTATTTTTTTGCACATCAGATTGACAAGACTACTCAATTAAGTCTTGACCATTTGACCATAAATATGTTAGAATAAAGTTCTGTGTAGGAAGCAGAATAAGAATACAATTACGAATTTAAGAAGAAAAAAAAATTTTCTATCAATTAGTTTATATTTTTAAATAGATGTTGATGGGTATCAAACTGTTACTAGATTTCTTTCGGTACCTTTCAAAGAGGGCTGTAACATTTTTATTTTTAAGATTTTACTTATTGGAGAGGGAGAGCGCAGGAGTGGGGGAAGGGGCAGAGGGAGAGAATATCCAGACAGACTCCCCAATGAGCGCAGAGCCTGATGCAGGGCTCAGTCTCCCAACCCATGAGATCAGGACCTGAGCCAAGCAGAGACTGGGACACTTAACTGCCTAAGCCACCCAGGCGCCCTGGGGTGTGACATTTTTAAATGCCAACATTTATGATACTTTGCTACCATTTAAATTTATGAACGTTTTATGTTTTAAAAATGTGCAATGAAGTAATGCGTTTTTGTACAATTGTTTTTACAAGTATGCAGGCATACCATTTCTTCCCGGTTGTGAGATACAAGATCCAAATATGCATATTTTAGGTAAAGAAATTACACCTAAAAAAGTAGTAATATCTAGGAAAGTACTTTGTTCTAACATCCCAGTATGTTACACAATAGTCTTTTCCGTAGACTTTCCGGGTATTCTAATTACTACTGTGGGTTCTGTTTAAAAAAAAAGAGGCAGTAATACATAGCTATCTTTCCAAATGCCTCCTTATCACAGTGCTATAAAAGACATTCTAATGCTTTCATACAACAGAATTATTCACACACACACACACAACAACAACTAGAAAGCAGGCCGGCTTTAGAATCAGACGTGAGTTGGGTCCAGGCTCTACCACTGAATAACCTGGCCTGGGCCATAGGTTCCCCCCGCTGGCTGAACTTCGAGGAGTTTACAAGTGCGAGGACCAAAGGAGGGGAGGAGTGCGTAGCTTTGCCCAGTTCGTCGTCTGACTTAAGGGCGTGAGGCTCCTTCCCTTCAGGGTTGTACCGCAACGCGACACAAGTTCAACGAGCGCGACGTGGTGTCGCCAGCGGATGCAAACTAGTACTGCCCCGTCAAGCAAGCGGGGCCCGAAAGTTAAAGAGCAGATTCCACTAGGAAGTTTCTGGCCACAGTCGCTCTCCTGGAGGAGGGGCAGTTTGGGAACAGCTGGCAACGCTGGGGACCTTTCTGGTTGCCGGGCATCTAGAGAGTGAGGCCACGGATGCTGCTAAGCATCCTACAACGCGCAGAGCAGCCCCCCTCCCTCAGCCCCATCCGGCCCGACGGCAACAGTGCCGGGCGTGCGGTCCTGGGTTTCTGAGGGGAAGCCGGTCCTACGGCCCTCTAACTCCACCGTCCGCGGGGCATCCGGCCGCTGCGTCCACCTCCCTGACCCGCGCTTGGTCTTACACCTTACCTCAAACGCGTCCTCAGGCGCTCACAGCCGGCCGCCGCTCCTCAGGCGCGGCTGCGGGGGGGAAGGTGCGCAGCTGCGCAGAGCCTGCTGGGAGCACGTGCCCTCAGCCTTCAGCCAGAGGCACCTCCCGCGCTCAAGCTTTGTTACGCCAGGCGGCCTCTGCATCACTTCCGCGACAACCCCCCGCGGGCCCCGCCCCCAGCGCGTCCGTAACCCAGGGCAACTGTCGCGCTCGCCTGCTGGCGGGGACTTAACTGTCCCGGGGACTTCCATCCCGTGGGGCCCACAGAAGGGTGTGAGCGGCCGCGGCCGCTTCCCCGCCTACGGGGCAAGGCCCCAGACCACTCCACAGGCGGCAGAGCGACAGGCCCTGCCCGGTTCTAAAGGAAGCTGCCCTCCGCGGCGGGGAGCCAAAAGCGAGAGGTAGTGTGGGCCGGGGCTGGAATAAGAGTGGGCGGGTCCTGGGAGGAGCGGCGAGGAATGGGTGGGGCAGTGGGAGGAGCTGTTGAAAGGGCGGAGCCTTGTGAGGGAGGAGCCAAAGGAGGAAGGGGAGGGGCTCGTGGGCAAGTGGGGACGTTTTGCTGGAGAGGACAGCTCTTGAAAGAAGGGTAGGCATCTTTTGTAGCACGGCAGGAACTGCTGGATGAAGAGGAGGAAGAAGGATCTTGGAAGAAGGGAAGGAGCCGGGGGGAAGGGGAGGGGCTATTCTAGGAAAGGGAAGAGCCAGGTGTGAAAGGCCGGGGCTTTAGGAGCAACAGGTGGAGTGTGTGTCTTTGATGACTTGTGCTTTCATGTAGACTTGTAAGCTGTGTGACAGCTGAGAAGACACGCGTGGCTTTACTATTTTATTACCAGAGCTAGGCATCTAATAGGCACTTAGTGAGTGAATGGGTGTGAGTGGAAAGAGCGGAAGGGTTGGAGACTGGGACTGCAGTAATAAAGGTATGATCCGGAGGGATGGTTGTATAAACCACGCCCTTAGGATTCCTTCTATGGGTCTTCAAAGCTGCTGTGCTCTGTGGGCACGTAATAAGCATAAGGCACAGATAATTAACTTGGAGAGATAAGATTTATACTCCTGAAAATGTGAACAAACTGTGCAGGTTGAGTGGCGCATGTGCTTAACTTTGAGGCGAAGATTCAACTCCCTGCCGAGTTGTGTTCCAAAATTGTAAATTAGATTGAAGTCTTCATATCATTTTCCTTTAGAAACTATATTACCGGGCGCCTGGGTGGCTCAGATGGTTAAGCATCTGCCTTCGGCTCAGGTCATGATTCCGGGGTCCTGGGATCGAGCCCCACGTCGGGCTCCTGGCTCAGCGGGGAGCCTGCTTCTCCCTCTCCCTCTGTCTCTCCCCCTGCTCATGCTCTCTGTATCTTTGTATCTCTGTGTCTCAAATGAATAAATAAAATCTTTAAAAAAAAAAAAAAGAAAAGAAACTATATTACCAGTGATCAGCATGCCCAAGACAATCTTCAAGACTTATTTAACCACTTCATATGCCTGAAGCTTAGCTCTGTATTCAGAAACTTCGCTTCCACCATAGCTAAGTGTTTCTATTCATTGATTTCTTCACTCAACACACGTTGTTAAGGATCCACAGGACCATCCATCCAGAATTCCAATTGAGACTGCCAGAAGACCATCTTTCCCAGGCTGAAATTCTGACATAGATGCAAGATTCCTTTAAACCTGAAATTTCCAGGAAGATGGGGGGAGGGTGTAGGGCATAGTGTAGGGCCAGGGAGGTGGCAGGGAGTTTTAAGGGATCATAGCTTGCTTTTGACTTAAATGTCCTGGGTTTTTTACCTCTCCTGGCCCATCAACATCCCCCCCCCCCCATTAATTACCTGGGAATGTGTCAACCAGGTGTAGGAGTCTAGAGTAAGACATTTGGAATCTGACTTTTTATATAAGCAATGACAATTAGGTGGCATGTATGTTACCACTCTTTAGTCTCTGGCAGACATCATTAATCAACCACAGAACTCTTCCCTGCAGTGGCCAAGTTTTAACATCCTTCTCAACACAACACTCTAGTTGTGTTGGGACTGTTTGGAACCGACAATTTGGAACCTATTCTTCATCCCTAATATAGACAGTAAATATTTTAAGAATTAATAGACATAGATGTAAATGTAAATTTCTATAACTCTTGGTAGGAGTCTTTTTAAAAAAAAATGAAGTTTACCTAAATCGATGGAATCAAGAATCCTGTAGATGAGATTTATACGCATAGGCCAGATAATTGTATAGTGAGGTGAATTTGCAGCCAGTTGGTAATTAGTAAATGCCCCAGTATAAGGCATATCCACATGGCATTGTCCTTTACCCTGTCCTCGCCAACATTTTATCAGTGACTTAGATGAAGTTACAGGAGGTATGCCCATCAAATGCAAGTCTTAAATTGGGAAGGAATGGCCAAACTGTGGGGTGTCAGAGTCAGATTTGCAAGTATCTAAGCAGGTTGGAATGATGGTCCAAAACCAACAAGAGGAAATTTTAGAAAGATCTGATCCATTCAGAGGTCTATATCTAGTGGGAAAAAAAGAGGAAAAAATTTTTAAAAGAAAATTAACAGCATGTATATGGAGTGAAGAAGACAGGGATTATTAACAACTCATGTGGAAAAAATGTAGAAGTTATAATTGACCTCCTGCTGAGTGTTAATCAAGATTGGGATATAGCTTTTTAAACATGTAGCAATCTTTGTCCAATTAATAGGTGTAGATTTCAGATCAAAGGGAGTCAGATTTCAAAATAGACATTTCTAGCCAGACCACATTTGAAATATTACCCTCATTTCCAGGTACTATATTTTAAAGACACTGACAGGCAATTGTGCATTCTTAAGATGAGCACATTTGAGATTCTCTTCTGAAGAAATAATAGCCGTCTTCAGTTATTTTCAGGATTATCATGTTGCTTTTGGGAGGAACACCAGGAACTGAGGAGCATAAGTTTCAGGGTTGCAGATGTCACACTAATCTTTAGAGCCACCAGCGGAATGAAACAAGATGCTTGTAAAGTAATGAGCTCTCAGTTATATGATGGTAAAGCTCCATGGAAGTCAAGAAGTGGAATAGCATGACCTATTGATTTACTTCAAATTTGTAAACTAGGCATAATTTTACTATCAGAAAATATGACTATTATATCCATAGAGATTTCTGCATTTCAACATAAAAGTTAGAATGCATACCATTTGTAAGAAATCACATATCCACTCTTTTAGTTGATCTTTGATTGTTTCTTGTATACTTCTATTTCTCATCTCTTACATGAGCCAGAAGACAAGAATGAGCAATACAACTTGAAGGCATGGTTATTGGAGAAAATTTTTAAATTAAGACTGTTCTTTCCACTAACTGAATTCTTTTTTTTTCTTTTTTTTCTCATTAGGAAAAGACCACCAACATTCCATTTTAGTAGTGGAGCATCTTGATCCAGCTTGAACACCAGTATTCCAGAGAAGCACCTAGCAATCTGGTATGCAGTAATCTGGCCATTTGACTAAGAATACTATGTTTACTGACTTCAGAGATGATTCTTACTTTTTGGTCATAAGGAGTCAATATTTTTCCCACGATCTTCCATTAAATGAATTAAGTACTTATAAAATGCAGTATTTATAACAAATATGTAAAGTGCTCATAACAATGCCTGGTGCATAGTAAGGGCTATTATGCAGCTCTTACTTTTATTATTTAATATTATCATTACTGGGTTTCTTTTGGCACTTTGGAATATAATGTGACTGGAACTTCTCGTGCCCTCACTGGGTCCAACTTCTATTGACTCCAAAATAGGGGCTTCCCCAATACTGCATCTTTGGCCTCCACTGTTTGTCTGTCTCGATATAGAGATAATATTGTCTTCCTCTCAGGTTTCACATATTCTCATGACATGTGAGAAATAGTTGAAGTTGCTGGAGATGGTTAACCTGACAGAGAGAAGAGTACGTGGGACCTTTTCATCCTTTTCATAGGGCCACTGGGGAGCTGAGGCAACGGGCCATCTTCGGATCAATGATTCTTCAATCCTTTGCAGTGACAGTGTTTGTAAATAGAATAGCACTTCTGGTTTTTAGCCACTCCTAATATCGTTTTTTTCCTTTCAGATTTCATTCATTTCCTCTGATGTCATATTGGAAAAGATGAGGATGTCCAAAGATATTTGACCTTCCATAGGTAAATGGAATTTTATTAGCATCAAAATGCTACTTTAAGCCTATGTGAAAAAGCCAAAATGGTAATTAAACAGATATTGTTATAAAAAGTTATTGATCTCTACCTCAACAGAAAATTTAACACGTGGCTTTCTGGCAGGGATCAGGTTAGGGTGAGAGAAAGCAAAGTGTGCGGTCCCCAGTGGCCTCTGTGTCATTACAAGCAAGGAATCCTCAAGAAGGCACTGACTATTCATCAGCATGCAGCTGGACCACTGGAGGTCACTGCCTAGGTCCAGGGATTCATCTCTGCAGCTTGTGGGGTGCCCAGGAGGAGCCTCTGTCTGTAGGAAGGTACTATAATCATGCCCATCTTAGAGATGAGCAGACGGACCCAGAAAAGTAACTTGCCCAAGGTCGTATAGGTACTAATAGGATTGGAACCCTGGCTGTTTGGCAATCAAGTCTGTGCTCCTGATCAGGATGATAACTTCCCATGGGTGATTCAGTCGGTTAAGCATCTGACTCTTGATTTCAGCTCAGGTCTTGATCTCAGGGTCGTGAGTTCACGCCCTGCGTTAGGCTCCATGCTGGGTGTGGAGTCTACTCAAAATAAAAACAAAAACAAAAACAAAAAACAAACAAAAAAGGATGACAACTTTCCTAACTCTTTGACTGATTATAAATGCCAAGTTCCATTTTTCAACCTGGAAAAACATGAGTTAAGGACAGATGGTATCACCCTCGTCGTCACTGCCGCTGCTGCCGTTAGCAGCACACCTGGCACTAGTGTGCTGGGGCTGCTTTGGTACAGGACCACAGACTGGGTGGCTTAAACAACAGATGTGCCGCTTCACAGTTCTGGAAGCTGGAAGTCTGAAATCAAGGTATCGGCAATGTTGGTTTCTTCCAAGGGCCGTGAGGGAAGGATCTGCTCTAGGCCCCTCTCTGTGGCTTGCAGTCTTCTCCCTGGGCCTCTTCACATGGCCTCCCTCTCTGCGTGTCTGTGTCCATTTTCATAAGGACTCAGTCATCCAGGGTGGATTAGGTTGAGCAGACCGACCTAACCTAGGACACATGCTCCCCAGCCTCGACCGGTATCCAGAGTTGCCAGGAAGGAAAAGGAGGGAAAGTGGCCAGGTAACACATGCCCACCACACTTCCCATGGCGTTAGCACAGTAGCATCTGGACTTTTTTGGAATGGACAGCAGGGGTGCTTAAACCTACATTCCTTGCCGCACTCTACCCCATGATGAAGGATAGAGCCTCTGCTAACATCCTCCTATCCTCTTTTCTTCAATCCCAACTTTGCTCTTTAATTAAATCCATTAGTCTTTCCGATTAGCCATATCTTTTATTACATCAATATCCGGCAATGGATGGTTTTGTAATATTTCTTCCAGTCTATTCTGGAATGTGTCTTGATGTTATTTTGCCTGAGTTATTGATTCAGTTTTTAAGAAATGAATATTACAAACTAAGTTCAGCCCGCATTTCATGCTACAGGAAGAAGATGTTAAAAACCTTCAGCCACAATCACAGTAATGGATCTCTGTCAGAAAAATGAGACTGAGTTAGAAAATAGTGAAAATAAGGAAATTCAAAGCCCAGAAGAAACGGAATTAACCTATACTTGCCCAGATGAAAGAAGTGAAAAGAATCATGTTTGTTGTCTTCTCAATATCAGTGACATTACGCTTGAACAAGATAAAAGGGCCAGCGAATTTGTCATCGGAACTGGATGGGAAGAAGCTGTGAGTATCTCCTTGACTGAGTGCCTCATGTGTCTGTGTTTTGATGTGAGCCTTTCCTTTTACTTTTGCCAAAAATAGTTATTACTAAAAATGTATAAGCAATGAAATACAGAAAACTTAGGAACAGAGGTAAAATATAAGTAATGGTAAGAGCGGTACCTTTCTTTGGGTATTTTTGGCCAGTTAGCGTTGGCAAGCACAGGACTAAATGCTTCACATACATCAATTCATTCAACCTCTCAACAGCCCTATGAGGCAGGTATTATGAACAGCCTCAGTTTTCAGACAAGGAAACGAGGCACCCAAAAGGTGAAAGAGTGTGCCAAACATCACCCAGCCGGAGGCCAAGGCAGGGCTTGAATCCAGCTCTTCTGGACTCCAGAACCCAAGCTCCTTAACTGCTGTGCTAAGCTCCCCAAGAGACCTGGGATTTCTGTCCTAGTGGTTCCACTCAGAACCCCAGGGGTTTATTCTTAAACGATTCTTGGAATCGATAATGGAATCCTAAATTTAGAACTGTTAGGAAATTTGGTCTAATACAGTGATTCTTAGGTGATGCTTGGCAATGTCACACAACTGGGGGTGAGGGGAAGAGGGTGCTACTGGCACCTACTGGATGGAGGCCAGAGGTGCTGCTCCACATCCTACAGTGCCCAGGACGGCCCCCACCACAAGGAATGACCCAGCCCAGTCTTAGTTCGGGGCTGCTATAACAGAATACCATAGACTGGGGGCATACGCAACAGACATTTATTTCTCACAGTCTGGAGGGTGGATATCCGAGATCAGGGTGCCAGCATGGTTGGGTTCTGGTGGGGGAACCTCCTCCTGTTTTGTGCTCACAAGGCCCTCCTTCGTGGTGCAAGTAGATCTCTCATATCCTCTTATAAGGGCACTAATCCCATTTTGAGGGCCCCACCCTCTTGACTTCATTAACCCTAATAACCTCCAAAGGCCCCCACCTCCGAATACTATCACTTTGGGGATTCGGGCTTCAACAGAGGAATTTGGGGGAACACAGTCATGCAATCCATAACATGCCCTAAATGTCAGTAGTGTTGAGGTTGAGGAATCCTGATCTAATTGGTTTATTTTATAAATATGGAAACTGAGGCCAAGACGTGGCAGAGCCACTCCCCCAAGTCCACTTGACAGTTGAAGAAGGAGTCGTGTCTTCAGGACCCTCCTCTTGTACTCTCTCTGTGGCACCGCCCCACCCCCACGTGGTGTACACACAGGCTCATGCCCACTAAGGCAGGGTTACAGACAGTTCTATTTGAGGATTTGAAACTTTCCAATTTAGAAGGTTCAGTTTACTATTGAAAGTAATGACTTTGAAATGTGTCTATCCAAGGGCTGTTGGAAAAGATTTTCTATTAATTGGAAGAAATGCCACATGTGCCCCATGCTGAGAGTATGTTTGCCTCTCACAGTCTGTCGAGGATGATCGAGCCACACCACCTCCTCCTCCCTGCTGCCCATTGCTCTTCACTCCCTGCGCACCAGCCCTCCCTGGCTTCTCAGGCGGCCTTGTCCCAGGAGGGGTGTCAGAGGCCTGTCCCACCAGAGCCAGCTTCTGGCCCTGGCTTGTGTCCCTTTGATACTTCCTGTACTGGTGCCAGGGACCCGTGGGCCAGCATTTAAATGAGGACAGAGAACACTTTGCTGGCAGCCATTAGTGAGAGTTGCCTGTTTGCAGAGCCAAGGGACCTCTCAGGATGGGGTGCCTCAGGGCTGTACATTTTTGACCCAGACCAACCCAACCAGCATTTAGCTTACCTGTGACAGCCCACCTGTGAGAATCAAAAGACCCAGGTGTCATTGACCCCCATCTCTGGACTTGGATCCCCTGCCAGGCCACCGGAACACCCTATCCTCTATAGATCCTCTATAGCAGCTTCAACCCAAGGCTCACCTGGGGTGTTTTTAAAACCACCCGCCCAGGTCCATCTTGTGAGTATTGGCTTAGTAGGTTGCTGTGGGGCTCAGGAATCTGGATTTTTAGGCAGCAGCTCAGATGACTCTTAGGGTCAAGCAAGTAGAGAACATTTGCTGATTCATCAGATGCACCTGTTTAATAGATTAAATAGAACATCTGTAAACATCTGTAGAAAGATTCAAGTCCCAGAATTTAGGTTTCCCTCAATAAGTATCCAGCTGAGTAAAAGTTGGCATGCTACATAAGCATAGCCAGGAGACAAATCCCCCTTGTCTGGCTGGAGGAGGATGGTGGGGAGGGTGCAGGAGGGGTGTGGGACTGGTCTCATTCCAGCTGAAACCACCTTCGATAGAGAGGCCAGTTAGCCTGAGGATGTTAGCTAATGTGCTGGGACCCTTCTCTGCAAAAGCTGGAAAGTCACCTGGGCAGTCAGGGTCGAGAGCAGTGAGGTCTGAAGCAAGCAATATGGTCCTCTTGAAGACCCAGTGCCAACTCAGCAGCACATGAAGGGACAGGGTTCCAGAACAGAAGCCAGAAGAGTAGGCTGGGAGAGTTGTCCTTAGGCTGTCTCAAGAGTGCAGCTCAGGGCAGCGACCTTACGGCCCTCATATATAATTGCCATCTAAGAATTAGGACTTAACTATGCAAAAGAAAATGGGGTTTTTTGGTTGGAATATATTTGAGGTATCAGCATGGCTTTGGTAAGGGCTAGGACTTCGGAGTAAGAAAGGTCAGGTTCAAATTCACCACTTACAGGCAGCTAACCTCGGGGAGGGTTCCTGTCCCATCGCTCCAAATTCCTCATCTGTAAATTCTGGCCAGAGGGCTGTACGAGGAGGACAGGAACGCCTGATTCAGTGTCAGGCACTTACTAGACTTTTTGAAAAAGTGATGCTTCGGGGCGCCTGGGTGGCTCAGTTGGTTAAGCCTCTGCCTTCAGCTCAGGTCATGATCCCAGGGTCCTGGGATCGAGCTCCGCATCGGGCTCCCTGCTCAGTGGGGAGCCTGCTTCTCCCTCTCCCTCTATCTACTGCTCTGCCTACTTGAGCTCTCTCTGTGAAATAAATAAATAAAACTTAAAAAAAAAAAGAAAGAAAAAGTGATGCTTCACACTTCGGAATTTGGGGAGCTGAGCACATGCAGTGAGAGGGTGCAGAGGTCAGGAGGGAACGATGATAAAGGGATGTTTTTGTGCAAGATGACCAGAGGCTGGCTCCTCACAGCCTCTCCTTGTCCCCTGCGTGGGAATGCACAGACCTTCTGAATGTGGCAGAACTTGCCATTGGCGGTGATAACGTTTGGAACGGCAGTTTCCACCTCTGTATGCTGGGCATCAGAATACCTGAATTATAGTGCTGTGGCGTGGGTTAAATGAGCCAACACCAATGCCAATGGATCCTTAGCTCAGTGCCTGGAACATAGTAAAAGCATGGAAACTATGTTTGCTTTTTTTTTTTTTTTTTTACACATAAGTTTGCCAGATTTAGCAAATGAAGATACAGGATGCCCGGTTAAATTTGAATTTTGGTAAACAGTACCTAATATGTTTAGTGTTAAGTATGTCTCAGATGTGGTCCTGATTTTTATCTGGCAACTCTATTTAACGGTGACATTTGTGGCAAGCTCAGCCAGGGGACTCTGGGCATGGACGGATTGCGGGGGTTGGGGGCGGGTGGTGCAGGGGTGCTGGGGAGTACCCTGACTCCGGGACCTGCCTCTGCTCATCGTCTCTCCCTCCAGCCCCTCCACACAGCAGTCTCCTGGGGTTTGGTAACAGAGCCTGGTGGTCTGAGAGAGCCTGGTAGGGAGACAAGTACAAACAGTTCTGATTTTATTTTAAGAGTCCTGACTTTATTTTGATGTTTATCTGAAAACATATAGAGTCAGCACATTCAAGATGGCCATGTTCAGATATTTTTGCTTAGTCTTTTAGTATTAAATCCAGTTGCTAGTATTTCAGATTAACAAATACTGTTACAAATGTTATTACTTAGTATGAGGCTAAAATAGTGTTAAGATTAAAAAAAAAAGGTGAGTCAATTTTAAGAAATATATCGGTTCAGATAGGATGGCCAAAATGGGGGTGTGGCCACAGCTGGCCAGCTAGAGTTTGAGCAGCTCTGCCAGGAGTAACATGCTGCTTTATTTGCAGGTCCAAGGCTGGGGAAGGACTTCTCCAACTGCCTGCATCTGGCCCAGGAAGAAGCTTAAAAAGGCGAGGGTGGGAGAAAGTACCAGCAGCTGCTTACTCTGTGGCAGTCTCTCCCAAGGGAGCGCTGAGGCCAGGCCTCAGGCCCAGGCGGAGAAGTTGGGGTCGGGGGCTCCGGCTGAGGTGGGTCCGGAGAAGGATCAAGGCAGCCCCTCCCAGACTCAGGGGACCCCTCCGGGCCCCACCGCTGCCTCCAGGGAGATTAGCAAGATCTGCTTTCCCCCCTATGGTCAGGGAGAGAAAAAAAGTCTGCAAATAAAGGAGTTTATTTGGTGCAAGGAAGACTGGGCCACCCCCGAGGCTCTTAGGGGCAAGGACCCCAGAAGCCCCAGCAGAGGTCCCTCCATCTCAGACTCCTTGACTTCCAGGGCCCTTTTAGTTCTACCTCCCCTGAAGGCTTCACCCCCAAACGGCTTGGATGTTCTGGGTAAGAAGAGTAAGAACTTCTTCTTGCAGCCAGAAGAGAAGGTGCTGAGTGTGGAAAAGGATGAGTGTGTGGCTTGTGCATATGGATTGAAAACAGTTGACGGGAAAGGTGAAAAGAGACCCATTGAGCTGGCCAAGCACCCCAAGGGCAATGACGCACTGCCTTTCCCTCCCCGGGTGGCCCCGACATCCCTGCTGGCCGATCCGGAGCGGTGCTGCCTGCACTGGTCCCTCCTGCCTGAGAAAAACCCGACGTACCCTCCCAACCCCAGCAATGTGCGCTATCTCGCCACCGTGCAGCTTTTGCAGAAACACGGAGTGCAAAACTACAAAGCCAAATTCAAAGCCAGGGAGCCAAGACCTCCCGTCAATACCCAAAAGCGCATTCTCACGGAGGCCAAGCAGGAACACAGGCCCCAAAATTTGGAGACCAAAGTGTTCCCGAGAACTCTCTTGCCATCCCTCACCGTGAGCAGAGTTGTTATTCCTGTCTCCACTCACAGACTGCTCTGAGTTGCTATAATAGAATTCCCTGGGAATAAGCACTGTTTGAATTCATTCATCCTCTTCCTGTCTCTCTCTCCTACCCCATCCCAGCCTTTCTTCCTTTCTTCTCTTCTGCCATACTCTTCCCGCCCACCCGCCCTTCCCTTGTCCTTTTTTTGCAGTAGAACCAGAGGAAATTGAACCTCATGGTATGGGTTTTGATTTATTCTCAAAACCCCCATATTTATGTGTCACCTGCTTCTGTTGCTCAGCCATTTACGAAATGCAGACTGGTAATGCCAGTCTCAGCCTCTGCCTGCCTTATCTCTCTACTCCCCTTAGAAGCCAAGTGGATGGTGGGGACTCTGAAGGGCCTCCCTCAGTGATGCCCACGGCAGCCCCGAGCCAACTGGCAGGGGCTCTTGCTGCCCCACCCCCATGCCTTAACCTGAGTGTAAGGGCTTGTTTAGATCAAATTGTTTCCTGATCTTTTGAACCAGGCAAGTATCTATCTGTTGATTTATTTTCTCTTGCAACAAAGATCTGGAACATTGCTTTAATAGGTAACTCCAGCCTGTGTCCAAATAAATATCCTTGTGTCCAAGGTGTCATATCCTTATATCCATGGATATATCATATCCACTCCATGCTGCGTATCCCAGGGTTTTCATATACTTATGTTATAGCCTCGTGCTAGTCTCCATGTCTGCAAAAGTTTTAGCCACAGATCTATAAAGCCCATCTTGGGAAGCAGGTTAAGAATAATTATTTGAAAAAAAATGTCACTGTGATTATAATTGTCACCCCACATGCTTCCTCCAGGCTTACCTTGCATCTAATATTTGGGAACTCACAACCCCAAACAGACTCTTACAGAATAGGGATGTTACTTTCTCCCTTCTGTCCGCCTTCTTCCCTCATTTTACCCCAATGCATATTTCCTGAAGTTGTATATAAATTAAACATTTGTAAATGAGTTATATTTTAAGTGCCAAGTGACAATGCTATGTAGAGAAATGCTCTGAAAAACCATTTTGTAATATGAATAACCATTTAGCTGCTCTGTAATTACATAGTTTGCATTTGCTTAAGGTAGGTTGTACTTGAACTCTGGACTTTCTGTCCCCTAAATAATGGGTAGACAGATTATATGACTGTATTTGTAAACATCTGCTTTTCACAATTGGTCTTTGTAATGTCTTTTCTCTTCGTTTAGGTTTTTTATTGTTTTGTGATTTCTATTTACAAAACACCAGAAATGCAGAAATGATTATAGTACAACTGTCATTAAAAGGTGTATTTTGCCTACTGAGGTTGGACACTTTTTTATAGTCTAGAAACAATTTAGGTTCTGCCTACCTCTTCTCTGAATGAACAAACCATCTGGATTTTGCCCCCAAGAAACTCTGATTTCCCAGTGTCTGGAGCATGAGGTGTTGGATCTTGTGCTCCGTGAGGACCCTCCAGCTCTAGCCTGCCCACCTAAGTCAGTGGTTCTTCAAGCCCTCTCTAATAAACAGCAAGATCATGACTAAACTCAGTATGTAAAACAGGCAAGAGTGCTGATTAGGAGGGAAGCGCATCTACCAGCATGAGCCAGGGATAGAGCCCACCAACTCAGCCCAGGGGTGCTTACATTTTGAGATCTTGAGGCAGTCTGAAAACACTAAGTTAAAACAAAACAAAAAAATTTTTTAAGATTTTATTTATTTATTCATAAGAGACAGAGAGAGAGAGAGAGAGAGAGAGGCAGGCTCCCCACTCAGCAGGGAGCCCGATGCGGGACTCGATCCCAGGACCCTGGGATCATGACCTGAGCCGAAGGCAGACGCTTAACCATCTGAGCCACCCAGGCACCCAAAACAAAAATTTTTTTTAAAGATTTTATTTATTTATTTGACACAGAGAGAGAGAGAGAGAGAGAGAAATAGCACAAACAGGGCGGGGGAGGCAGAGGGAGAGGGTGAGGGAGAGGGAGAAGCAGACTCCTTGCTGAGCAAGGAGCCCTATGTGGGGCTTTATCTCAGGACCCTGGGATCATGTCCTGAGCCAAAAGCAGACAGTTAACCGACTGAGCCACCCAGGCATCCTCAGAATATTTCTTTCTTAAGAAAAACTCTTTTGTTGAGATAAGGGTTATAAATTCTATAGATTTTGGGGCAAACATAATGATTTAGAATTAAGAGGAGGGCCGGTCTGAACAAAGGAAGGGCCCAAATTTAAAGATGTGTAGTATTCTTCTTTTTGAGCAAATAATTAGTTTGGCCAGCAAAATATTGACTAAGAGATTCCTCTATGAATAAATATGAGTGTTTTGCATTTGGCATCTCTTTAGGTAATTTTTCAATTAACCTGATTAAGCCCTTCTGGGATCTTATTTGCATTAGCCTAGGTTTAGCTTGTTTTCTGTGGATAAAATCACTCCAGGTTTTGCCTGTTTCCATTCAGATTAAATCAGGATGTCCAGACTGGTCTTTGATGTCCAAGTCTAGATAAAGGAAAAATGTCTAATAGAATGCAGTCCCCATTAGGGTTCTAGGTCACCAACAAAACTTTCAGGGGAAATCATGCCACTTAAGAGTGTTAAGCATGTTCTAATGATGGCAACAGCCCTCTTTCTATCTCAGGGTAATGGTCTTAGTTGGGTTTTGGATCCTCTAGTCCTCTCTAAACCAAGCATGGAGGGCTGTGTTTCACCTGAACCTCATGCTATTAGTTTTGGATGTCTCATTAATCAAACTTTCCAAACTCCTCTGTTTTTCTCAAAACTTTAAAAATCACCACGTGGAACTGTGGCAGCACCTGACACAGGGCTCCTGCAGGGCCCGAGGTCACCTTCTGGGTGAGGCTGGGTTGAGGCCTGGGGATGCTGCTGAGGGTCTGGGTGAGGCAAGGGAGGGGCTGGAGGGGCAGGGAACCTGGACAGACAGAATGTTTTCTGACAGAGATGAAGGGGTGGCACTTTCGAAGGGCAAGGGGAAGACTTTAATTCAGAATAAGGCCAGGCTACACTTGGACACGTACATAGGACTTTGGTTACTCAGGGAGACTTTCCCTAATTTTTAGCATTATTCTTTTTATTCTGGACATGGCCCCCTTTTGTGAAATTTACCTGTACTTCAAGGACCATGCTATAAAACGATTGGAACCCAGAATCAAATTGCCTTTCACTCTCCCTCCCTCCACACTTATGAGCTTCAGGACCCAGAGAGACCACAGAATCCTAGCCCATCTCTCTGGGTATCCCCAGCTGGCCAAGGCCAAGCTGCATGACTGGAGGCCTCATATCTGGGGCTTTTTGGGGTGTCTGGGTTTGGGTCCAGTGCAACTTTGGTGCTGCACTTTAGGGGCTACTGAAGATCAAGGTGGGAAATAAACAGAGGGGCTCCTGTGGCTATGACCAAAGGCATATCAGAGCAGTCGCTGGTACCCCAGGGAATACTCTACCATTGTCTGCCAAGCTCACTGGGACGCTGGTGCCAGGAGACTCAGTGCCGTTCTTTTGGTGTCCCGATTTAGCTCAAACTACAAACCTTTCTTCCCTGTGTATTTTTTTTTAAATGAGACAATTTCTCTGCTTATGACTGTTCACTTGAAAACATACCATGAACTAGTCATATTTTTAGTACCACAGGACTGTTAGCAATTTTATTTTAGTCTGCATGTATTCTGAAGAAAACTAGAAATCAAACATTTAATTCGGGATAAATACCGCCAGTTCTGATACTGTTCATGGCTCTATGAATGTTTCGTTTCAATCCTGACTGATTTCTCTCATGTAACTTCAGGAAAATGGAAAGTCAGAGAGATCCTTATGGTAGCTAGAGAACATTAAATCTGAAGACTTACTATTTAGGCACATATCTTGTTAGAAAACAGTGATTTAAATGGTTTTAAAGTAGAACACATCTTACCAAAAAGGTAAAAAAGAACAAATAGACAGCAATTTGCAATTAATAGCACTAGACTCAAATACAGCTAAACAAAAATTGTTCCCATGAACTGAAATAAGCCAATACAAATAATCCTGAAAGCATAGTTGGCTTAAGTTTGGATGGTTTCTTAAAAGTGTACTTTAAGGGGCGCCTGGGTGGCTCAGTCAGTTTGACTCTTGATTTCGGCTTGGGGTCATGACCTCGGGGTCCCGGGATCAAACCTTGCGTAGGGCTCAGCAGAGTCTGCTTGTCTCCCTCTCCCTCTGTGTCCTTCCCCCGACGCTAGCGCACACTCTCTCTAAAGTAAATAAATAAATCTTTAAAAAAAATGTACTATAAAATCTTAATTTCTGAAGGCTCACTTTAAATAGGGAGGTGTTATTGCGGTGCATTGGAAGGTTAAATACCCTTTGTGATTACTTAATTAAGATGCATTTGACTTCTGCCAAGTTTTTATTGCAGCACAAGCTCTACATTTTCTGAAGTCACTAAATTTCTCGTTACAGCACAGGAAAAAGAAGATAAAGTAGGAGGGGGATGACTTTCAAATTCAGTCCTAAACAGCAACATGTTTGAGAGGCAATCATAAAACCAAACAAGGATATGGAAAAAGCAATGGATCACCAGAAAGCAAAGAGTAAAAAAGCTGCAAGCAAAAGCAGTAAAAGATGCCACGCTCAGAACAAGGTCTTACTGACAGATATCAGGCGAAGAAGCTCATGCCTTTATGACAAAAACAAAAAGCTTTGTTCACATTGAAATGACATATTTACTTTTGAGAATAACAAAGTCACCATGGAGATATATTTTTTCAAAAAAATTTCATTTTCTCAAATATTTTTTACAATTATTTTGTTTCTTTTTTGTAGCATTCTGTCCCCTAACATTAACTTTCTTGACAGTCACATACCAAAAGTCTGTGGCAGGGCCTCAGCAGTAAGTTTCTGCTATGCCAACCTTCAGTATTTTGACTTTGTGGACTTAGAAGAGTTACAAATGTGTGTATTTTGTTATTAGTAAGGCAGTATAAAATTTAGAGTTTTTTTTTCTGATGTTTGTTGAAAGGAATGAATATTGGTACTCTTTAAGTGTTATAGACAATGCTTGAATTTATTCACGTGGTTTGGGCATTTGCTCCTTTCACACACACGTTATTAAATGTAGTGCCACAGCTGTTAGTTTGAGAACACTGACAACCTGGGAATCCCCTTCATCTTTAGCCTACCTCTCCTGATATGTAAGCTAATACCTCAGGGTCGATCAATACTGTTGACACAACTGAGAGAACCCTCTGGATTGGAACACTGCAACACAAGCGTATTTACTTGACTATCTTCTTGGCGGTAACAACATTATACTTGCCAACATCTTGATGAAGAAACTAGATGAAAATCCATGTCATTTAACAGTTTTTTAGATGTTGGGAGTATGAAGCCAGAAGACAGACATGCTCTTTCCCAGAGCCAAATCTGATCAGCGACACTTAAACGCACTTCCGATGCGAACACACACATCTGTTGTGAAATGTAAGGAAAATTAAACTGCATGAATACTTGAGACTTCAAAGCTTTCGTCCCTAAATCCCCAAAGGTACACATTTCTCCTCCTCTTTTAAGAGCCTTCTGACAACCCGAGTGAGGAGCACTGCTTGAAATAAAGCGGAGTAAATGCTCCTTAAGAGTCAATATTAGATGGCAGGTTTTGGTGAGGTTTGGACTGGAATTAAGGTAAACCTTCTAATTACTTGAAAGTATCACTTGAAAGTATCACCCTGTCCATTTGCCACTACTAATAAAACAACTTCACAACTAGACTGACATGGATACATTTTCTTCTGTTCAAAAGAAGCTTCAAACCTTACTGAGCATCTTTCAGGTAAGTCTACAGAAATTTTCTGTTTTTATTTCCCCTTTATATCAAGGAATCAGAAATACAGATTGGGCTTTTTGCAAATTAGTGACTGAGCAAAGAACTACTCATATTCTAACCCTCTTACTTTTGCTCGTAACCTAGAATTACATTATTTACAAAGATAAAAGGGACCCCGTTACAAAATGATGCATGTCACCTTTGGCAAATGCATGAGTTGGAGTAATTGCCTTTGAAATTCTTCAAAAACTCAAAACTGTAAGGTGAATAGCTTTTATCAAAAACTTCACATCAAAATAGAAAATTTAGTAATGGAGTGTCTTTTCGTTTTCTTCTACTAGGAAAATTATTAGTATAGTTTCATGAACAAAGGTAAAACAGTAATGAAAATAACTAGGTACAACCATTCCATCCTGTGACTATCAGAAGATGATGGGTTTGTGAAAAGTCAAGGCAACAAAATAGGTCACATTATGAGTATGTCAAAGAATTCACAAAAAAAAGGTAGAATTCTCACTTCTCTTTAATCACTGAATTTCAGTTTTTACGAATAATCTTAGGACAATTCAGGTAACTAAGGTTTTGGGAGGGAACAGTTCTTGTACATGAAGAACTATGACATGCTCAACTGTTCTGTAAATAACTCTATTGGCTGGATTATCAGACATTTTCACAGAAACAAATTTTTTTAAAGCCAAAGATCACTGCATTTATATTTACAAAAAAGCCATAAACAAACATGCACTTCTCCTTTACTGGGAGAACTGAAATCAATGTTTGAACATTAAGGCAGTGACGATTCTAAAACAATGAAATTCTAAGTTAAGGCTTTATGTTTGTTTTGAAACCCATAGTCATAGGCCACTGTGACCAAAGCAAACTCTTATCTACCAGGTTGGGTTCATCTCTCCAGGATATGTTATTTATTCACTACCAACTATTCTTCTATGGGATAGGAATTAGTAGTAACATCATCTATGTACTTGGGGCTATTAGTCCACTCCTTAGGTTTTATTTTGACGATTTTGCCTTCAGCAGCATAAGCATGTGCCACAGAAGGAACTTTTTCTTAATAAACTTAGAAAACGTACTGGTTGCACCGATTTTTCCTTGACTGAAAGTTGGACAACAATCCTAAATACAGTAAACCTCCAAAGCATATATGACCATGCTCCCATCTAAAAACATGGATGTTCTTGATTACTGAAATAACTGGTCTTCACCTCCTTTTCTTTGAAGACGGGTATTGCCATCTAAACAAATAAAGCAACAAAATGCAGAATACCTTATTTTAGGTGGATCTGTTCTATACTTGCTATCCTCAAGGCACAAATAACATCCTTGCTAGGCCAATGTCTTTCCTTATTCAAGGAAAAGATGAGAAGTGGATGAGAAGATTCACTTTAGAATAATTGTTGATTGCACACTTGCCCTATCAACTTACACTGAAATTTAGCAGGCGGGGATGTCCTTTTCTCTCCCCCCCCCCTTTTTTTTTAACATTTAGAGAGACAAAACTCAGATCCAGCCTATGGGTACACTTGAGAAGCAGCTGTGGGAGCACCACCCTCGCCTACCGGGGAGAGTAGGAGGGATGTTCCCAGAGCACACTCCAGTATGAGTTTCCACGGCTGGAATGACGTACGGTTACTCAGACTAGAAGGATCGCTATTTACACTAAGTGCTTGCCGCTACTTCTTGAAGCAGTAATTTTACAGCAACATGTCTTGTGAGGAAAGTACTGTACACTTGGGTTGGTATCAGCAATAGTTCATGTAGAGGAAGAATGGCATTGACTACATGGTCTCAAAAGCTAAAGACAGCTGTAGTTCTCCTTTGTCTTCAAGTCAGAAAAAAGTGAGATGTCAAAGCAGATGAAATCGCAGGCAGCATGAGTCCCATGCCATTGAAGCGCTGGCGCTTACATCTGACGTGTGGCATCCCATTTCTTTAGATTTACTATCAGGAAACAGGAATTTCTAACAAACACTGTCAAATATTGTAGGTGCAATTTAAGTTAAGCAAGACACATTTCCACTGAAATGTTTTGAAGATCTGAAAAGTCTGTACCCTAGTACCTGGTAAGCTTGGCTTCAGCTAATTGCTAGATGGGTTTGAAAGGTGTGAAATACACTTGTGTTTTTAAGATGGGAAGACTCACTATGACAGGGCAAATGTAGGCAACACAGAAACAATATTTTTAGATCAACATCTTACACTTTATAATACACTCACATTTATACACAAATTTCATGTTTACAAGTACAAAAGGCAAAGACCCTCCAAGAATTGAAGTAAATGCATCAGTAACTACATTCAATAGTGTTAACACTGTTGTCCTACTCTCCATTTTCCAAACCCAGAAGGAAATCGTAAACGCCGTCGCATGCTCAGACTTCATTTTTAGAAGTTGGAGACCGTGTGTAGTTCCGCACATGTCTGGGTTTCTACAGAGCTGAACTGAGATTCCATTGTGTTCCAGGCCAAATCTGCCAGAAGAAAGTCATCCATGGCTGTTTGAGTTTCGTTGCTGGTGAAGAACAAGCTCCCCAGGGTTTCGAAGCCCGAATTCATGGTCTGTGTTTCTGTACTGTTCAACTGAACTTTGCTCTCTACAGCAGGTATGTTTTTAGCAGCAGAGATTCCTTCAGTTTGGGTCTCTGTGTCAGATGAATCAGTACTCATGGAAAAGCTGGAGTGTTTCAGAATACTTCCCAGAGGCAGGTGGGGGCTACTGTCTAAAAAGAAGTTTAAGTCTGTCTGTGTCTGCGTGTCAAACATTTCAAGGCCTAAGAAATTAGAATTTCCCCTACAACTATAGGACTGAGCAGATGTGTCTGCAAGGAAGAAGTCCGTTTGGGTCTCTATGTCCAATGATTCCAAGACAGGCTCGGTGGTCATGGTGTTAAGCTCACTCTCTTCAGTTTGAGTCTGGATATTTGAGGCGGACAAAAACTCTTCAATATCAAAATCGATTGCAGGATTCTGGGTCGGGCCAGATGGGAGCTGGGGGTCAGGTACAGTATTTGTGTCAGACAAAAGACTACGATTGTCCAGTGTCTGACTGGGCAGATTACTTGACAAGATGTTTTCTAAATCGCTTAATAAATCTATAGTTTGGGTCTGGTTATCTGTCATGTTCTGTGAAGGAAGCATACTGTGCTGTGCACTGAAGTTTATAATCGGTGCAGATTTCTCAAGATCTTGATGTAAAGTCTTAGGGTGGTTCTGAGGTAACAAATCATGAGCGACGGTCTCCGCTACTAAGCTGCTGCTTATAATGCTGTCTGCAGAAACACCGTAGGATGAATGGACGCTCCCAAAAATGTCAACAGCTTGGTCCATCTGTACTCGGTCATCTGTCAGACCTTGCATTCCACTGGTCTGGGTTTCTCTGGAGATCCCGCCTGACTGGTAACAGGCATCTATAAACGCATCAGTCTGAGCAGCTATGGATGAGGTCACCTTAGAACTGGGCAAAAACGTTTGTGTATGAACACTGATGGGAAGGGAGACTTGAGAACCAAACGTCAAATCTGTCTGAGAACAAGACGATACAGAAGAATCAGGCCCGGCCCACTGTGTGGAAGGTATGAAGGGTTGCGTGGCGTAAGACAGCTCCGTCTGTACGTTGATTGAAGAAATGCTGTTCTTCTGATATGTGTTCCCTAGTTCTTGTAAAGGATTAGACAGGCTCTTCCCCAAGTTCACTTGAACACCTGTACTAACTGGCTCCATAGCAACAGGACTTACAATTTTTGAAAGAGGGAGACTTTCCTTAAGACAGCCAGCCTCTGAATCTAGGCCGAGGATCAGGGTTCCGATCGACAAGGGCAGTATGTGCACAGCGCCCGGGGCAGAACCCTGATGATCGACACCCAACACCACAGGCTGGGCCGAGGAGTCGGCGGTAGGCACAAAGACAGGCATGGGAGAAAACTGCATAACAGGAAGTTTCACCAGAGCCACTTTGGGCTTGGGTAAAAGCAACTTCTGAGGGTATCTCGGAGGTGTTGTAAGAGTCTGCTTTCCGGCATTAGAGCTGCAAGAGTCTTCAAAAGAAGCGACCAGCTTTATATCTGAAGTTTCCAGTTCTTGAGTGTCTGGTCTTGGAACTGGTTGGGTGCTCAAGGACTCAGTGGGCTTACTGGACAACTTCTGGCTGGGCAGGCAGCTCTCCATTTTCCTTTTCTTACTAGGTGGATCCCTGAAACCAAGGACAGAGTAAAAAGAGAAAAACGAGTTTAGGCTGCAGCTTTCTTCTACCCTGGTGCGGTCTCTTCAATTACTTACGAATGCTGCTCCCCACACCTAGAGCAGAGGTCAGAATCCACCAGGTGAGGAGAGATCAATCCTTCTGTGCCCCTCTGAGAACTGGGCCTACTATATGGTGGGCAGAAGTGCAGGAACATGCGACTAGGGAAGGAGGAAGCACATCTTTCTTGGGGGCATACCTCTAAGTACTCTAGCACTCAGCTCTGTAAGCACGAGGAAGTGAACAGATTATTTAATGCAACTTTTACCATTCCTAAAGTAGGAAGCTATTACTCCAAATATAAATTTGACCTTTAAGATGAGGTACAGTTTCATGATAAAACTTAACTCTTCAACAATCTAACATCCCTCTGATGGAAAATGCTGGAAGTTGGGATTTTCAATTGGGAAGAAATAAGGAAGAACAACTGGGTTAGACAGATGTGGATCCTTTGCTAGTACTGCTCACTTTTCCGAAAGCTCCCCTCTTCCACGTCATGTTTTTTCTCCGTTATTCCTCCTTTCTCTCTGCACTAACGGCTTTCCAAAAGTTTCATTTGAAATTCTTCCCACAGCGACGGACTCCTGGGCCACCATTTCTTCCCCTTTACCTGTGCTCTGCCGGGATCTCGTGGCCAGTGCGGTAGACGTGGGACTGTAACGCAGTTCTGCTGGCGTAGGGACAGCCGCACGTGCACTGGAAGGTCTTGCCGCAGTCCTCAGCATGCCTTTTCAAGTCCCACTCCGTGCCATAGGAATTGCTGCACTTACTGCACTTATGCTTCTTTTCAGCATGCATCTTCATAAAGTGCTAGGAAGAACATAGAAGGGACGAAAGTGGAAAACCGCATCTGCTCAAAACATTTCAAAAACCATCCCCGTACCTGCATTAACAATGACTTTGCATGACAAACTAGAGCAGTCTACATCAAAAGAAGGAAAAGCAGGCAAACTGCAGTTTATCACATGCCCCTTCTCCCTGTCACTGCTGCTTTGGGAAAAGTGAGGACCCTCTTTGGAAGCAATTCATAGTACCTGCCATTTAGGTTTTACAAATGAGTGCCGCAGGCAGGAAAAAGTCCTTCCTGCTTTTCTCAGGACCCCTCCAGCCAACCCTCCGGGAAGTATTTCAGCTGCTGGTCTCTGCCAGTCCTACGTGACCTCTTTCCCCACTCACTGGGCCCCTCCCTCCTCCTAAGGCAGCTACTTCTGGAACTCTTCCTGACTTCAGAAGCTTTGTCCTTCCTTAGGAGAACTTTTCCTTTGTGCTTTGCTCCTCTGACCTAGGAGGCACACAGAGTCATGCAAGAGATCTGGAGTACACATTTCTCATTTGCTGCTGCACCGCTCTTCTTGTCTTTCTCTCTAAACCCTCTTCTGGACATCTCCTCCTCCAGAACAAGCCATGTCTCCTTCACTCTGGTTACACTCCATTCACGTCTTCCCCCAACAGGGAGACTCCTCGGTGGCTATTCTCACAGGCAGCTTTCTTGGAGAGTTCTCCAGTTACGTTTGGCGAGTGACAGAATGCACGTTAGGTTTATATCACCTGCATTTCATCCTCAGAGAAGTATACTTAAGACAAATAAAATACCTGTTTTACGAGAGAAAATTGAGAAAATGGTCTGTCAGGGCCTCTAGGGCATCCTTCAATTGGACAACAGTAGAATTTCGGTACAGTTTTCAAATCTTTTCTTATTGTTGGATTTACTATACCATCCTGCAAAAGAAAAAATTACTTTAAATAATTATTAAAAAAACAAACAAACAAAAACCCAATGGAACTGGCTGGGACCAGAAACAAGGAATGACTAAAGATGGGCACAAGGGATCTTTCAAGGGAGATAAAAATGTTCTAAAATTAGATTGTGGTGCTGGTGGCACAACTATGTGAATCTACTAAATAATTAAATTATTCACTTAAAATGGGTAAATGTTATGGTGAGCTAAATTATAGCTCAATAAATCTGTAAAAATTTTTCAAAACAAAAAAAAACCCCATGTTGCTAAAAAATCTTCTATCCATTCCTTTAAAACTCCTCCTTCTAAACTTAAAATCTCTATCCTTAAAGCCAGCTTTCTCTGTTTGTGATATACTCACAGTTTCTCAGGCTCAAGATTTTGGTACCAACCTAATTCTTCCCTTCCCTTTCATCCCACCCTCCCTGAAAAAAAAACCTCCTTTGACTATGGTCTAGGCCTTCCTCCTAGCATCATGACTTTCTCTGATCCTTAAACCCCTAGAGTAGCTGAAGCTAGTTGACACAACTTTTTATACAGCAACTTGAAGAGTCACCATGCTATGTTTGAAATTTAATAATCATTATAGTAACCAGTACGTATATAGCTTTTATTACTGTGTCAGGCATTTATATATATTAACTCATATAATCCTCATCATCCTTTGTTATTAAGTATGTGACTGAATTTTTGGCTGGGAGTTTAAAATAACTGGTGACTTAATTTAGCTTGAAGTGCTCTGTCTTGGTGCCCTCGATGAGCTCACTTACTGCAGGTGTGAGACACCTATGACCTCCAGTATAATTCCTGTCTGGACCTAAAGGAAGGTAGTGGCGGTGGTGGGGGTGGAGGGGTGGGGATGGACCTCTCGACAGGTCACTGGAAACAACAGGACATGTACTCATGTAACCAGGGCTCAAGGGTAAAGAGCACCTGGCTCCGGGGGTCCCAAAACAGACCATGTCTGGCCACTCACCGCTGACACAAAGGCAGTGAGACAAGTGGTGGGGAAACAAGAAAGGGATTTATTTCAGTGAGTCCAGCACCGGGAAGACAGTGGACTCACATCTCAAAGACTAGCTCCAAAGTGCTGAAAATACTTTCAGGTTTACGTAAGGAAAATGTGGGACAAAGGTTGGTGGGTACGTGCAGGCAGGCAGTAAAGGTCAGGTCAGTCGCTGTCTTGGGGTTAACTGTGCGGGGTCTTGCTGGTGTAAAGGCAGTCCCTATTGCTTGAGAGAATAGTTTTGGGTCCGCATCAAGGGATGCTTTGCCCCCTGGGTCTTTTGCCTGAGTCAAGAGATAAGCTGGAAAGAAGAATGTAATCAATTAGAAAGTACAGACTGAGGTCAAAGTGGAGGGGAGTAGAAGTCCCTGTTCATGCAGGCCACAGCATCTAGTGTTCTGATGAGAAAGGATTCATTACTGTTGGAACATGTCCACTTCCTTCTCTACCATTAATGTTTCTGGAGAAGTGAGAAATGAATGGTCATGTGGCTAAGACTCCTTCCCTTTGCCTTCCCAGTGGATCTTGAGAGGAACATGTTGATCTTGTTGAGTCTGTGTCCATTCATTTAGAGGGGAAAAGAAGCTGTTCTTGTTTTATTTTTACACAGCACAATTTATCTTTCCATATCAAATTCAATTAGTCCTCCATGTCTTCCACACTGGTCTATCCTTTTACAATCCTACTGCACCATACTGTTTAGATATTCATATTCATTTGGGTTATTTAAGTGGTCTCTTACATAATTTTCCTTCCTCTTCTCATGTTCTACCAAATTTGACATTCTGAAAACTTATTTATATGTATCACCTAATGGCATGTTATGCCTCCAATCTCCCATTATAACTGTATCTTTTTCTGTTCCCTTTTCATACACCACCCTACTTAGCCTCACTTTCTTCCCACTTCCAGTTGCACCGTCTATGAAGGCTCAATTTGTCCTACATTCTCCTGGCTCTCTTAAGGCAGACTGCGATGGCGGAAGAAGCACTTGGGCTGAAAGACCTATACACCACCTCTACCACCAATTAGGGGTATGGCCTTAACCTCTCTGAGCCAGTTTATTCATTTCTGAGACAGATACAATAGTTAACTCTCAGGATTATCTTGTATTGGATTAGCATAAAGCCAGCCCAGATCATATTCTCAATAAACACTCCCTTGTTCTGCTTACCACCACCCAGATGTAGAGATCTATTTCCTGTTTGAATTCCAAGATAATAAAACTTAAGCTATTTTAAATATTATCATTTTTTTCTAGAGTTCCTGTCTCTCCAACTAAATTTCTTAAGGGCAGGAACTATTTTGTACACCTCTTGGTATTGTCTTAATGTTTAAAGAAGAGAGCAATTGCCTGCTAAATGTAGAGTTTTTTTTTTTTTTACAGATTTTATTTATTTATTTGACAGAGAGAGACACAGCAAGAAAGGGAACACAAGCAGGGGGAAGGGGAGAGGGAGAAGCAGGCCCCCCGCCGAGCAGGGAGCCCAATGCGGGGCTGGATCCCAGGACCCTGGGATCATGACCTGAGCCGAAGGCAGACGCTTAACGACTGAGCCACCCAGGCGCCCCTGTAGAGCATTTTTTGAAAGGCAGTCCTGCATAGGGTAGTGGTTTTCAACCCTGGGGCCTGTGAAAAATCACATGAGACACTTAAAAAAAAAAATCTCTGTCTGGTTCCAACTCCAGGTATTTTGATATCATTAGTTTGGGGTGGGGACTAGGGATCCATATTTGGTTGTTCAATCTCCCCAGATGATCCCAAAGGACAGTCTAGCTTTGGAACCTCTCGTATAGTGGTTAAACCCTTGGGTTCTGGAATGTGGACTGCCATAGTTTGAATTCTCTACCTTGCCACTTTCTTGTGAACTATCTTGGTTTCGTTATCTATAAAGTAGGCAAAACAGGATCTACTTCAGGGCTGTTGTGGGGATTTCGTCAATAATGTACAGGGTTTGGAACAGTCTTATCACATAATCACTCAGTTATTATTGCTGACTTATTTGCTGTGGAGAGTTTTGTTTCTTCTTTTGCTTTTTGCCAACCAACTTTATGCCAACGATCTAATCTAAACCAGTACTTTACATTAAATACTGTCCTTGTGGAAGTCAGACTGAAAGGCTCTTCTGTTAAAACACTGGCAGCTGCTAGCTTTAATGACAAGTGACGTGGTCTCTTATCACCAAACTCATCCTATTCACCAATTCATCTAGGGTTTGTTTGTTCATTTTTTAATGAAATACTTTCAGTTAACTTATTATTTTTCCATCTAGTGTTATCAGCAAGAGAAAACGAAATGTGGGTAGAATATTAAGGAAGACTCAGAAATCACTTCATTCACCTAATAATTATCAAATTCCTCTTAGTGATATGCCAGGGAGATGGCCCCTTTCTATGTTCCAGGCTGTTCAAATGTTCCACAAAACTTCCTACAAGTTCACTACAAAATTCATGCTCACTTCTAATACCCTCTCAACTCTGCTTAGCATGCCTTTTATTTATTTTTTTAATTTTTAATTTTTATTTATTTTTAAAGATTTTATTTGTTTATTCATGAGAGAAAGAGAGAGAGAGGCAGAGGGAGAAGCAGGATCCCCGCAGAGCAGGGAGCCAGATGTGGGACTCGATCCCAGGACCCCGGGATCACGACCTGAGCCAAAGGCAGACACGTAACCAACTGAGCCACCCAGGTGCCCTAGCATGCCTTTTATTATGCCTTTTTAAACTCCCAATCATGTTCTCAAATACCTGTTCACTTCACTTTTTAAAAGTTAATGAACTTTTTTTTTCCCGAGATGTTTTAGGCTCACGGCAAAATTAAGTAGAAAGCACCGAGAGTTCTCATATATCTCTCCCTCCCCAAACATGAACAGCCTGTTCCACTATTAACAATTATCCCCCACCAGAGTGGTACGTTTGTTACAATCAATGAACCCGCACTGGCACATCATTGTAACCAAAAGTCTTTATTAGAGTTCATTGTTGCTGTTGTACATTCTATGGCTTTTGACAAATGTGTAATGGCACATATCCACTGTTATATTATCACACAGTATTTTCACTGCCCTAAAAATCCTCTGTGCTACACCTATTCCTAACATCCTTTCCCTTAAACTCACCCTGGCAACCACTAATCTTTTTTGCCTTTTCCAGAATGTCATATAGTTGGAATGATACAGTATGTACACTTTTCAGATTGGCTTCTTTGATTGAGTATACACCTGACCTAAATTTCCTCCATGTCATTTCATGGCTTGATAGCTCATTTCTTTTTAGTGCTGAGTAATATGCCATTCTCTGGAGGTACCACAGTTCATCTATCCATTCACCTACTGGTGAACATCTTGCTAGCTTCCGAGTTTTGGCAATTATTCACTTCTCTTTATGTGTCTTCTACCACCTCTCTCACCTTTCCTTTCTCACTGTTACATCATTAGTTCAAGTCATCCTGACTCTGGACTTTTATCATTAACCTCTTAACTCATTTCTAGAACTTCAATCTCTTTTTCATTCACTTTGCCAGATTCCTTTTTCTAAAGTGTAGCTCTCATCATGTCCATTACCTCACTCAAACATTTTTAGTGGCACCCCAAGTCTACCCGAGTCCAAATTTCTCTACCTTGAGACATTCAAGTCCCTTACTATATATATATAGCTTTGAATTGTCTTTCTCTTCTGTTACTTACCCCTTTTGTCTAATGGAACTACTTAAAATCCCTCAAACCTTTTCAAGGAGAGGAATGTATTTGTATCTTCTCTTGTATTTGGGAATGTTTGGACAGAATAAATGTTCAAAAAAAAAAACTAGGAGCATTATACTGAACATGTTCATGTGGCCATCTAAGCCAAAACTGTATCATGCACCAGGATGAACCACTAAAGACAGCCGTAAAGGACATCAACAATCCCCCTGTGGCCTTTATTATAGGCATAGCAACAACCTGAGAGTGTTCACTTTCCTGCTTTCTGAGGGCCAACTCCTCACCGTCCCCATCACCATCTCCCCATCCCAGTTCCAGGGCCTTCCTGTCCTGAGACAACAAACTCAAAAGAGGATGGCTGAGATGAGGATGGGGGAGATAAGAAATGGGGATGGCACAATACCACATGAACCGCAGTGAGAAAGTCATGTTCTATTCTGGCATCCTCTATATATGTTCAAAAACAAAATTCACCAGACTTTTCGTACTTTATCTTTTGTATGCATGACTAAAAAGAGAACACAAAAAATACTTCATGTTTTGCATTCCTTTTTTGGGTACGTTACATACAAAACATTTTAAAGTAAAACACATTTCAAAAATATTTACGAAACATTTTAAGTAAAAGAATTTGGAAAAAAAAATCTGTGAGAGGAAACAATAAAAAAAGATGGAAAAAAGTAAACATACAGAAGAGAAAAGCAGGAGTAAGGACACACTTTAAGGAGAAAGGGTAAAAGGAAAGGATTTTAAGAATAGTGGGGGTGAAAAAAAGGCATTATAACTACACCAGCACTTGACTGCCTTCACAGAAAGCATCCAAGAAGAAAATCAGCTCGCTCTGTTGTCTTCTCATTATAAATTTAAAATTGGAGGTCTTTGTACAATATGGCCTATAGAGTGACTTGGAACCTTTCTTTTCCTTTTTTTTTTTTTTAAAGATTTTATTTATTTATTTGACATAGCGAGAGAAGAGCACAAGCAAGAGGAGCAGAAGAGGGAGAAGCAGGCTCCCTGTTGAGCAAGGAGCCCGATGCGGGACTCGATCCCAGGACCCTGGGATCATGACCTGAGCAGACAGCAGACGCTTAACTGAGCCCCCCGGCGTCCCTTTTTTTTTTTTTTCTTAAACAACAACAACAAAACAACTTCCTTGCTAATCATTAAAAGCAAACCCCAGACTGAACATAATACAAAATCCTTTAAGCCAGGTTTTAAAAACATAAATGCTGCTGGGTAAGAGGTTCTTTAAGGGCCCTCCTGTCCCCTTCACTGCTTTCAAACAAGGAATAAAAGAATCTCTGAGAAATGTCCATTTACTCCTACTCTTCCTTTCTCTTAATCCCCAGCTTTCATTTCCCCAGGGATCCCCCTGTAGGCAAGGATAGACAGGGCATTTCCAACTTCCTAACAGGAGATGAAATATAAGAACCCGCATAAAACCAAATGGCAGCATGCCCTTACACCTTACAATTCAATCCCCATTCTTACCCACCATCCTTTAGAAGGGTTTGTTAATTATTTACATTAAGAGGGGAGTATTTGTTTGTGGGCAGGGTACTTTGTGAAGAAAGTCTAGAATAAAATAAGGACCATATAGCAACTAATGGGGAAGTGGATAAAAAGATTATCATAACCTAGAAAAAATAAAAACTAGGAAAGAAACTAAAATTTTGCAAGTAGCTGTAACCAAGAGAACCAGTAGGAAAAATTCCCACTGAATATTATGCAAATCTGCCAAGCAGCTATACTCAGACCACCTTCAGGGCAGAAAGTAGGCAGGCACTGGATTGATACTGGATTCTCTCCAAACAGCTTTCAAAACCACAAGGAGCTCCCAGTCAGCTCTCGTCCCCAGGCCTCCTCCTTCTCCTTCCCTCCTTCTAATACTTTGAAAACAAGTGTCAAGAGCAATGTTTGAACTCAAGAGCCTTCTCCTCAGAATGCAGACGGAGAGTAGAGATTCACCACACTGGTACGGCTCTTTTGTCACACAGGTCATGCTCATGAAAGAAAATGAACCCCTTTCCTCCAATACAGCAGATGCTCAGGGGTGGCTGGGTGCTGTGGTTAGAAAGCCAGAACAAGGCAGGAAAGTGAGCCTCTTTGACAAGAAAAAAAACAAAAACAATGATGGTTCTGGGTGAGATTTCTTTAATTCCTCCTGAAACAGGTGTCCCTAGTGATCTACGAAGGAAAATCAGGAGAGCCCACTTTTCCCTTCAGCATTTTTAGTTCAGAAAGGGATCTTGAGTGCACTGTGCTGTCTTCAGACAAGAGATCAGTATCTGAAAACCGGCTTAGAAATGGGAGAATGACTTCACACAGGTTCTAAGCAAGGGAGGATACTGCTGCTTTGAAAAGTCCAGTAAAGATTTGATTATCAAAATTTGTATTTGCTTCAACTACTCCTCCTTCTTAAGCCTGTTATATTTTATATTTTGTATGTGCACCGTATATTGCATGTGTTTGTATATTTTGTATACGTATGGGTATCTTCAGATATTCGTAAACTTAACATATTTTAAAAAACATAATTAGAAATAAACCTATTATATGCTATCACACTAGTCCTGAAGAGTAAACGGTATCTTTGTGCTTAACAGGTGCTTCACAAAGTCTTGAGAGCGAGAGCGCTCCAGATAGCAATTCCAGAGAAAAGGACAATAAAACTGTTACAAAGCGCTTGTTAGAGTGATCTCTGGGCCAATACAGTCCTGGTCAGACTGGCAGCTTCTCTTGTGCTCAGAGATGTAGAGTGTCCTGGTTGTTTCTCAGGGAGGACATGATACTAAAAGTGGGTGATGGCCGTTGTATACAAGTTGAGAGAACCAACGGACGTAGAATTCCTACAAACCATGTAGTTCACCCACTGAAATTAAAATATAAAGAAAAGGAAGGATTTCGTTAAAATTATGTATGAGAGAGGAAACACAAGATCGAAGACCATTCATTCCCAAAGACCACTGAAGAGTTACCGCACTTGGGTCCTGGAAGAAACGGAGTCTGTTCTGAGGAAAACTGCAGCCCCACCTGCAGGGCCCTCCTCAGCACATTCCTGACTGGACTCCCTCATCTTCCCAGGGGAACGATGCTGCATCTGTTCAGCTGGTGCGGGAGGGGGATTCCCATCCTGGGCAACATGTCTGTCCTACTATAACCTCGAGCCTCCTGGCAAATTAAATTCTTATCAGAAGCCTGAATCTAAGGAAGTCTCCAAGGAGGATTTACCTGAAGGGCAGACAGAACATGCAACACGCTAGGCATTTCAAACTCATTCCTGAATCCATTCAGACCATCAAAAGCTACATTCACAAAACTGCTCTGAGTATCGTGCTTCGGAATTATGTCACTGTTGACACAGGGAGAAGTGAGTAAGAAGTGGAAGGAAACTTCCTATTGTAACGACTGGGAAATTGTAACTTAACAGGTCTAGGGTGGGGCCGGACATCTGGATTTTCAGTGAGCTTTCCACAGATGTGCACTAAAGGTTAAAAATCACTGCCCCATTTTACAGAGGGCGGAAGGGATGTTCACACTACCGTCATGTTAACATACGGGATGCCTTTTAAAAGAAGACCTGGAGAAATTTCCCTTACGTCTCATTCCTGAGCAAACCCGAGTCTATCAATACTGTGAAAACGTGTGACTGAAGGTGCTTCGGGGCAAATCTGCGGCTCCCCTTTAAAAACCGGGCAGAACCTAAAGGCCTCAAGGAGGTATTGTGGGTGTGGTGGAAAGCACTCGGGCTTTAGACCAGGTTTGAATCCCAGCTCTAGTCCGGCTGCGCAACCGGCTTCTCATCAGCAGCGTGAGGAGGCGGACGAGACGGACCTCACCAAGTTGCTGGAACTACCAAGGTCCGTGTGTCGAATGCCCGGGCCGCGCAGCCAGAGGCCAGCGGTCCTGGCTCGTCCGAGCCCGACAGCGAGTGGCATGACACAGTGTTTTCCTACTGCGCGTTCCTGCGTGCTAGCTCCCGCTCTGCCCCGCCGGGACTCCTGGCCGGTTTGGCCCGTTTTGTGGTTGGACGCCGGCCGGCGAGGCTGCACACACACGGCGCAATCCCGGCCGCGCCGCCCCGCACGCCCCAGCCCGCGCCCGAGCCCCCCAGCGCCAGGCCCGGGGAGGCGCCGTTCCGCGGCGGGCTCACCTGCAGGCGGTGGCTCTTGACCAGGTGCATGTTGAGCGCCGGGCTGTTGGGCAGGATTTTGCCGCAGCCGCGCACGGTGCACAGGATGTTGGTCCGCACGGCCCGGGACAGCTCGCTCACCGACGGCTGGATCAGCTCCCGGGCCGGAGGCGCCGGACCCGCGGGCTGCTGCCTCGCCGCCGCGGGCCGCGGCCGGCTGCCCCTCAGCCGTCCGGGGGGCCCCCACGGGCCCGAGGCGGCGGCGGCGGCTCCCCTCGCGGCCGTCGGGACGGTCGGGGCGCCCGAAGCCAGAGCCGCGGACCCCGCCGCCGCCGCCTCAGAGGCCGCCATGGCTCCCGCACGGCAGAAGGACCGAGCGAGCGGGCCCCGCCTCCCGCCGCAGCCACTTCCGGCAGGGGGCGGGGCCTCCAGGCTCATTAGCATCCGGCGGGGCCGGGACGGCCGCGGCGCCCCCTGCCGGCCATAGAAGAAGCGTCTGCTGGAAGCCGCCGCCGGGTGAGGCAGGAGGGTTACAAAACTTAACGGGTTCTTGCGGACAGGTCGAAGGTATTGGTCCCACTAATGCATTCTTCATCTTCCCACAAAACTTAACCTTGGGCAATAATTGGATAGAACAAAAAGCAGTACGTTCAGGAACTTTATTTCCCCAAAGATTAGAAACAACCCAAATATTCAATGGCAGGAGAGGCAATAGTATGTTAATTACATCTATTGTTTATTGAGGGCTTACCAAGTGCTAGACATTGGGGAAAGCACTTTTCATTTCCTATCTCATTTTGTCCTCAAAACAAGTGTAGCGGGTACATACTATAAGTTTTCCCTCATTTTGCAGAGAAGAAACTACCCTAGGTCGCATTGTACAAATGAATGAGTTGCTATGATTGTGTTAATCATTTTAAGGGAGGCTGGATTTACTTGCCTGTATCTTTTTTGTTTTGCCTTGTTTTTGCCTGTCTCTTAACTGCTGAAATCCGATTACTATTTAGGGGACAGTATGACTCAGGGCAGGGTTCCAAAACCTAAGTACTTAGAAGGACTAGCTAGACCAAGTAAATGAGGAGAGGAGGCCAGGTGTAGACAAAAGGGAGAAGTGAGGACTGTAGTGAAATGGAAAATCTATCCTTTGTTTAAAGGGGGGCAGCTGCTACTCATCTGTGGTATCGTTAGATTTATTTTTCAAGGTTTTTATGTGAAAACTTCCAACTTATATATCAGCAGCTGTACTAGTTTTCTATTGCTGCAGTTACAAGTAACCGCAATCTTGGCTTAAAACAACACAGATTGTGTCAGAGGTCTGACACAAGTACTAGGCTAAGATAAAAGTGTGGGCAGGGCTGCATTTCTTCTGGAGGCTCTATAGAAGAATCTTGCTTACTTGCCTTTTCCAGTTTCTCAAAGTCAGTAATGGTGAGTTGAGTCTCCATCCCATCACGGATTTCTTCTCCCTCTGCTCTCTCCTATTCCTGTTCCACTTTTTTTTTTTTTTTCCCTGTTCCACTTTTGAAGATCATTGTGATTACAGTGGCTCCATTCAGGAAGTCCAGAATAATCTCCCCTTTGCAAAGTCCCTTTGCCTTGTAAGGTCATGTATTTACAGATTCCAGGGGTTAGGATGTGGACATCTTTGAGTAGGGGGCATTATTCTGCCCATCACAGAAGCTAATTCTGATTTTAAAAGTACTGTGGGACAAATGAACAAACCCTACAACTATGTGTGTGGGGGATAGCATCTACAGGCTATTGTTTCTTTTGGTACGGTAAGAGTACAGGCTCTGGAATCTGACTGCCTGGGGTCAATGTGGGCTCAGCCACCTACTAGCGTAAGCCTAAGCTTTGGTATTCACTGGAGTAGAATTAGACTAGTAATGCTGCCTGTGTTATAGGATTGTTGTGAAAATACGATAATGCACATAAAATACTTAGCACCGACATAGTAGGTACTCCATAATGTTAGCTATTCATTTTTGGAGACCCTACCTAATGTACAATAAATTCCTTTGGCCGTAGAGGTCCTTGGGTCTGCACTTATTGATCCATCTGTTCCCAAGACTGCATCTGAATGCAGTATGTCTCTGGATCATCAAGTACGTAATAGAAGTTCCAGTGCAAGACAGTGACATAGGAAGAAATTGAACTCACCTCCTCCATGGAATACACCAAATTATACCTATTTAAAGAATAATTCCTCCTAAAGAAGAACTGAGGGCCGACTGAACATCAAGTACAAAAGAGATAGAGTTCCATGTACTCTCATTTCCTTAAGTAGGTGCCTCTGTCTGGGAGGGCCATAGGGTACAGCCTCAAGTGATTCCACTATAGGCTGGATAATATGATTAGTGTCTTCCTTGCTCAGGCTCCGATTGCACATCACTGCCAAGCACCCAGGAGGGCTGTGAGCCTGTTAGAATCCATCTGGGAACCTGCAGGGCCTCTGTGCAGACCTAACAGAGGCACTCAGGCACCGAGCAAAAGTGCCTACCACATGTGCGCACAGAGGGACAGATGCTTGATACCACGTCTATGTCTTCAAGGAAATTAGCATTATTGAGCCCCTGCAGACTCAGGGCCTCACTGTGAGATAATGGAAGTGTCTATGCCATTTGCTAATTACATCTAAAAACATAGATTTCACGTATCTGTAATCTGTAGACATTACCATTACATTGTAAAGCATTGTTCAGCCCTGCTTCTCTGATGGTATTTACATATCTGTATATTAAGCCTTTTTTTTGATTTTCATCAAAAGTAACCAATGTACCAGTTTTTAGATATCTTCATTCACAAATTGGTGTCTTCGTCTCTGCTTTGACCACTGGCTGACTTCATTCTAATTGTTCAACCTTCTAGCAGCTGGAGGCACCTGTATGTTGTTACATGGCTATTTTATCTCTGGCTTTATTCTGTCCTTCTTGCTTTTTGTTTGCTTTCCTATTTGCCCAGAGTGCCTCACCTTTTTTTCATCATCATTGTAATATACGTTTTTATATCCCAAATCCTGTGTGGAACAAAATAGGGACTATATTTTGAAATGTTATTAAGAAAGTACCTGCTATTTAGTGATGATCACTGAAAAATTTCCATCAAAAGTAATTGATATACCAGTTTTTCAATCTTTATTCACGAATCAGTATAGTATGGTGAGTCTGCATGTATGATAAAACAGATTATGACAAGTATCATATTTACAACGAAACTATTACTTTATATTACTGAATCATCTGATGTGCTACCCCCCGCAATCACATCATGGACACAACTCTACCCTTTGAATGGACCAATTTTATGATTTTCCTAGAAAGTTTTGAGTTGAGGATAGTTTCTCGCTGCTTCTTTCCAGGATCCAAGGCTTCAGACAAAATCCTTGGAAACAAGCAATTAGAACCTGATCTCTCCAGGATGGAGGAAATGAGTAAGAAAAAGGACATGTCACTTTTTAAAGGCCCACAATTGCTATGCTTTGCAGGATATGGGGGAGAGGGGTACACAGTGGAGGAGGAAAGAATCAGTCCCAACAATTATACCGAATGTTTCTGAACTGTCAATATCAATAATTAATTTCTAAAACACAAGTTCATAAACAGAAGCTATCCGGCTAGCTGTTGAATGAAATGCATAGGCAATAGTCAAAGAGATGCTGTGCTTCCAAAACCACATACATCTTATTTATCTCTAATTTTAAAATAATTCATTCCCTTATTGGGTATGCAAGTAAGCAATGGAGAAAGTGGTGCATCTGCAATACCTGAAATTAAAAGGAAAGAAAATGAGTCAGTTTAACAATGGCTGAGATTCGAGGGTGGATCATGGACCCCCATGAGGTGCAGAAGCAGAACATGCAAAATAGGGTATGAGGGGATAGCGGACCTGAGCCAGGAGAAAGCTCAGAGGTGATTAGCCAGTAAAAAGAGAGGATACATACTACCCGAATATAGTGTGTTGTTAATTCTTCCCGCTGTAAGATAAGCTGACTACTTACCAGCTGGTGCTAAGGCTTTCAATGCTTCCAGGAGATGTGGGCTGGAGAACTTTATTAGGCACCGGAGGGGCTCTTTTCTCTCCGCCAAGATGTCTCCATTGAAGTCACTTTTGAATTTCGTTTCAAGCTGTCAACAAATACATTTACAAATAATTACTAAATAAATCAGCTGGAATGGTAAACTATACTGAAATCAGGTTTGCATTTCATTAATTCTTGTCATCAAGAAATACAGGGATTAAGGGGGGGGTGCGAGACATTTAATTTGCTAACTGCAAATGTAGAGGGCAACCAGTGTGTCAAACAATATCACACACAAAACACCTTGGTGCCTGACACACAGGGACCTGGGAGGTGAGTTCAACCTTCTGGTGACCTTTACCTGGGCGTTTAGTTTGCATTCCCTTTAAAAAAAAAAAAAAAGATTTTATTCATTTATTTGAGAGAGTGCGCAAACATGAATGGGGGGAGGGGTAAAGGACGAGGGAGAAGCAGACTTCCCACTGAGCAGGGAGCCTGACGCACACCAGGTGCACGTAGGGCTTGATCACAGGACCCTGAGCCAAAGGCAGACACCTCACCGACTGAGCCACTCAGGCGCCCCCTAGTTTGCATTCCCTTTTTTTAAAATTAAATTAGCCAAATATAGTACACATTTAGTTTCAGATGTACTGTTCAACAATTTATCAGTTGCGCATAACACCCAGTGCTCATCACATCCTGTTTGCATTCTTAATGGCAAATTAGCACTATCTGTTGTAATTGGTCCTTTTGATGTAAAAATGTCATGTCTTTTGAGTCACTATCACAATTTCTTTTTACCTTATTATGGAAGATTTCAAAAGTACACAAAAGTAAGGAGCACAGTATAATGACTGCCCGTTTGCACATCCCCCAGCTGAAACCATTATCAATTCATGGTTAGTCTTGTTTCATCGATGACCCCAACTCCCTGTTCCTTGCTGACCATTGTCACTGCATCATTCTGAAGTAAATCCAAGACACCATACTATTCCATCTGTGAATATTTCAGTATGTATCTAAAAACGACCTAAGAAAGACTCTTTTTTAAAAAGTTCACCCCCATAACCTTACCACACCTAAAAAAATTAGTAACAATCTACCAATCCTTTAATACCATCAAATATCCAAGTACTGCTGCTTCAATAGGTACCTGAGTCTTAGATTCTAATTTCAATTTTTTTTAAACTTAAAGTGACTCTAAAATTAAGAGACAGTATGCTGAAATATTTAGAGGGTGAGTAATGTCTGCGACTGCCTCAAATGGTTCAGAATAAATCAACAAAAAGAAAGTAAATGTGGCAAAATGTTAACAATTGGTGAATTGAAGCAAAGGGGAGATGGGTGTTCATTGTAATATCCTTGCAAGTGTTCTGAAGGTTTGACATTTTTCAAAATAGAAAAGGTAGGGAAAATTAATTGAAGGTATGAAGCAATGTGTACCTCGACTTAAACATATTCTAAACTGTATATACAGGGAGATTTGTGGAGTCTTACTTATTCCCGATCAGTGGTTCTCTTTAGTGGGCAGAATCAGCCAGAGGGCTTGTAGGAACAGATGGTTGGGCCCCACCTCCAGAGTCCCTGATCCAGTAGGACCACGGTGGGGCATTTCTTACCCATTCTCAATTGATGCTGATATAGCGGGGCCAGAGACCACATTCGGGAACCAGCGTCTTAAGAGTATGGGCTGTTCAAAGGAACTGGGTTAAAACTGCCATGTAGGGAGCCCAAAATGAAAGATATTAATCAGCTTTTCCCACTAAAAAACAAATCAAAGGAAACAGGTGTTGGGTCTGAGTGATCAGATCAATGGCGGATTTAAAGCATCGCCCGTGGCTGCAGGGGGTGCTAAGCAGAAAGGATTTTACTAGAGGGGAGGAGGGTGTTAGGAGTATGAGCGCAAGTATTAGATTAGGGCAATCATGATATAAACCTTGAATTCTTCTAATGGGGGCAGTGGGCTTGCCCCCAAGCTGGCCTTCCTGATGGGCAGTGGCATGCTTCTGGAATGAGCTAGGTTTGCAGTATTAACGAGGCTACTGGTTTTTCTCCTGTGCTGCCAACTGGGCTATGTCATGACTTACTCATTCATTCACTCTTTTATTCAACGAGTATTTATGAGCACCGACTACATGTAAGTGTTGCTCCAGGTGTGGATGGGCTAGAAAGGTATAGCCTACAATTTTCTCCCCTCAAAAATACAGATTGAGGCCAGTTCCGCATAACTAAATTAATATGTAAGAGGAAATAAAAAGGCAAAGTCATAATTTCTAAGTCTCCTTTGCTAACAGAGGCACTTAATAAATATGATAAAGAAGTCTATTCTAACTCATAAATTCATCATACAAAATTAAAGTGACACTGACTACGCTTATGGTGGTGAGCACTGAGTGATGTATAGAATTGCTGTACGTCCAAAACTGCTGTAACATCGTGTGTCAACTCTATTCAATAATTAGAAAAGGAATTAAAAAAAGAAAAAAGTGATAAAGGAAAAGAAAGTTTCTTATAACTGTTTTCCACTTAAAGTTTCTGTTCTTTTATTTATTTTTTATTTTTTTAAATTTATTTATTTGACAGAGAGAGACACAGCGAGAGAGGGAACACAAACGGGGAGTGCGAGAGGGAGAAGCAGGCTTCCCGCCGAGCAGGGAGCCCGATGTGGGGCTCGATCCCAGGACCCTGGGATCACGACCTGAGCCGAAGGCAGACGCCCAACGACTGAGCCACCCAGGCGCCCCTAAAGTTTCTGTTCTTTTAAAAACGTCTGGATATCTTGTAATTCATGTTTATAGCAATGTCCCACCTTGTATTGTGCGAATTCTAGTCTTGGTTGAGGATAGTCTCCAAAAGCTTCTTGAGTCACTCTCTGGACTCTCTCTTTTTCTATTCTGTTTTCATGAATGATCCGCGAATCCACTATATATGGAAGATTTCAAAAGAAAACAGATTATTAGAAATATATTTCACCCATAAAGTATCTTCCTTTCATTCCTAACCTTTCAACTTGCTTGCGTCACTTAAAAATTATGTTTACTGCTTCTTCTCTTCATTGCAATAATTCCTTGTTATAGGAAAGTTGTAAAGTGCAGGCTGGTAAATAAAATAAAAATCCCCCATAATTCTACCAAGGCAGAGAAAGCACTGTTAACATTTTAATATATTTCTTTTCTTTTTTTTTTTTATCTACTTATTTGACAGAGAGAGACACAGTGAGAGAGGGAACACAAGCAGGGGAAGTGGGAGGGGGAGAAGCAGGCTTCCCGCTGAGCAGGGACACCGATGTGGGGCTCGATCCCAGGACCCTGGGATCATGACCTGAGCCGAAGGCAGCCACTTAAGGTGCCCCTGTCTTGCCTTTTTCTTAATGAATAGAAAGATCTGTGTTTTCTAAACTGGAATTATAAAATACACACAATTTTGTATTCTGCTTTCTTTACTTAATGTGAAATCAATGGCAGTTCTTATGCCATTGGAAAGTCATAAAAATGTTTGTTCATAATTGCTGTACCATTTCATTGGATTGCCAAATCACTGCCGAGAGATAGGAAAATGTTCATTTCTAGAAATCTAGATTGTACCCCACCACTCTTCTCAACTTTCTGGTCCACTATAGTAGTTTTTTACTCTCCTGGGTTTCCACGGAGACACTCCTGCTATCTGTGAGTAGCAACATAGTCACAACTCTGATTATGCAAGAAGCAGTTTATCCAGCACACACTCGGAGCCGGGGCTCCAGACTCGACACATTTGGATTTCATGCCTAGCTTTGGCGATTCCTCGCTGTGTAACCCTTCTGAAACCCAGCTGCCTGATGAATAGGGATTGTTCAGGGGACTACTACAAAGATGAAGGAAGTGACACTATAAGCATCTGAGTGTGGTGCTTGGCACACAGAAATGTTTGACTATTAGTTAATTTTTGTTTTTAAGTGTTACTACTTGATGTTCTAGCAAATTATAAAAGGAACCTTTGGTAGCTTAGTTTCCCTTAAAAAATTTTTTTTAGAAGATTTTATTTGAGAGAGAGTGAGAGAGCGAGCATGAGTGGGAGCAGGCAGAGGAAGAGGGAGAAGCAGGCTCCCCGCCGAGCAGAGAGCCCGATGTGGGGCTCGATCCCAGGACCCTGAGATCATGACCTCAGCCGAAGGCAGATGCTTAACTGACTGAGCCACCCACGTGCCCCTTAGTTTCTCTTTTCAAGAGAAAGTTAATTTTCAATTTTTCTGAAAGCAGTAGATAGTTCTGAATCCGGCTCCTAGTGATTAAATGTTTTACCGAGTGACAGAAATTTAAAAAGGAATGATGTGCTTCCAAATTTCGGTTTTATTTTAAAACACACATACTGTGTATATCCAGCTCCAGGGTTCTTTCCTGCAGAGGCATAGCGGTGTTGTGGGTTTCAAAGTTCTAAAAAAAAAAAAAAAGAAGGAAAGAAAGAAAAAAAGTGAATCTTCTCTTAATTTTAACATCTTGAAATATAAATAGTAAATGGTTTTAGTACATAACAGTGTATCAAATCTTATCTTTATTTATTTATTTTTTTCAACAAAAAGAGATTTGAGGCCATATCCAGGCTGAGTTAAGCATTTCCCCCAGAGCAGGAGACTGGCAGAGACTGCTGGGCCAGCAACATGTCTGTTTTGAATGAGGAGCTCTGTACTTTGTTAGCATAAAAATGGATCTGGATGAAGCATGGCTGGTGAGTGCAAAAGCTAAAGGAATCCCAGGCAGGATCTGCAATGTGATACTTCAGCTTTATAGCTATGTCTTCATCACTGTAAAATACTCGCTGACGCTCCTTTTGGAAAAATCACTTTCCTACTGAAGTGAGTCTCTCAATCAATCCTTTTTCCCTTTGCAGCCGATGTTTTTATAATTAAGTGTTTGACAGTGTGAATTATCCTAGGGATGCAGTTGTCATAGCAAGACAGGTGGAAGGTGGTGGGTAAGAGGGCCTCTAACTAACTAATCTAACTAACAACGTTAGATTTTTTTCCTTAAAGAGTGACTTGTAGGGAGCCATCACTTCTTTCTACTTAGAACAGATGAAAATACATTAAGTATAATGTATCTAAGGGCTCAAAGATATACACAGAGCATTAACAACCCACCTCAGGAGTCTGAACATATGAGCACACTGTTGCCATGCAGAGGAAAAAATAACCCTGAGTCTGTGAGTAAGGCCAGATCCCTTCTTATCATTAAAGGAAACAATGCATTCAAATAATTTTAACAAACAAACTGTGGGACTTAATAATAAAACAACGCTTTCTCCTTTCCTTCTAACTCCCGTATCACCTGCTTGACTAATGGGACAAAAATGAATTCTACTTCTCTCTTGCATAATAGAATAATTAGCTTCGAAAGACAGTGTCAAGTTACTCTAGAGCTAAAATAAATTCTAATTGGAATAGATGATTTGGAAACTGGGATCTGTAACATAAACTCTAATGACTGCTGAACAGTATAAAACAAATTGCAATTGTAACAAGAGGATAGTGAGGCACTGTGGTTTCCTTTCATGTTAACTAACTGAAAGCTTTCTCCACTTCAGTAATATCTGAAATGATCTCCTTCTGTTCGAGGTGGACTTTCCCACCTGCTCAGACACTTCTAAGTCAAGTGTGAAGGAGAAAACGGAGATGTAACTTGAAAGAGAGTCACTGATGGGCTCACCTGATTATACTGTTTAAAAACAATAGCCTTCAGCGAGTCCAGATACCGGCTTCTGAGGTCCATTTTCACAATCTTATGGTGATTGCTAGCAATTGTCAGTGCCTGGAAGTGAAAATTAGCAAGACTATTAGGATACCGTGTTTATCGCCCAATATTTATAATATCTATAATATTGGTTGAATTTTTGCATTAGGCACACATTACTTCTAGATGAAAAGACAATAACAGAGAGCTCCAAACCAATGCTGTGCCATGCTTCCACTTGTAGAACACTTTCTGCTCCTTATTTTAGGAAATCAAGAATTACATGTGGCATTTTATATAAAATGCTTATTGAGCAGTTTAACCCTAGGCAGACCTCTAAGATTAAGAGTAATAAAAATATAGCTTATAGTAATTGGTTCCCTACCTGACCCAGAAGGGGTATATTGCTCTTCAGCTGGCAGCAGGAAGTGAAGACGTAGGGAGTCTGGGAGTAATACACCACATAAACAGGTTTGTACTGGTTTGGCTTTCTATACTGTGTTCCCCAGGCAATTCGAATCCATACTGAATTCTCCTCAGCATCTCTGAAGCTGACCGTCACCTTAAAAAAAGAAAAAAAAAAGAGTTAAGTTTCCTAATTAAAATCTGTGGCACTAGGGCGCCTGGCTGGCTCAGTCCATGGAGCACGTTACTCTTGATCTTAGGGTCGGGAGTTCAAGCACCACACTGCGTGTAGAGAGTACTTAAAAAAAAAAAAAAAGTCACATTAAAAACAAATCTGTGGCACCAGCAAGCGCTCTTTAAGGGTGAAGGATGTCACTAACCTTGCACACGGGCTGAGATCCAGCAGTCTTTTCTACTTTTCATTACAGTGTTTGGGGGATCTTGGGGAAAAGATTTTGTGGTTGCTTTGGAACGACATTTATGCCTTGCAAATTCTTTTGAAAGGAAAACAAATTTTAAATCCTACAAGCAAGGTACCACAATTTTTCAACAATTTCTTGGGCTTGTCTCTAAAACACTGTTCCCTGACATGTAAGAATTTATGAAATAAGGCAGCCTAACAAATGACATACCTGTTAAATAATGAGGCATTTTCAGCATCGAGCATAGACCTAGTATGCACTATAAAGTTTAACAGTAAGATTTCTATGTAGTAATGGACTCAAATATATTAATCCTAATGCTCATATGCATTTAGCTCAGATGCTAACAATTACTCTAAAGTAAAATTATGTGGCAAGAATATAGAAAATTCTATTTCATTTCCATTTCATGGATAAAACACAGATCTTTCTCAACTTCTAAATGTAATTGCCAGTTGGTTTGGAATTTAATAGGCTGTTCCTAGATTCTTTTTTTTTTTTTTTTAAGATTTTATTTATTTATTTGACAGAGAGAGACACAGCGAGAGAGGGAACACAAGCAGGGGGAGTGGGAGAGGGAGAAGCAGGCTTCTAGTGGAGCAGGGATCCCGATGTGGGGCTCAATCCCAGGACCCTGGGATCATGACCTGAGCCGAGTGCAGACGCTTAACGACTGAGCCACCGAGGCGCCCCTGTTCCTAGATTCTTAGGTCCCCCTCGATTCAGCTTCCCCCGGGAGGTCAGATCCCGGACAGGAGGCATCCAAGACAGGTGTACTTGGCTTGCTCACATCTCTGTGCTTCCTCCCCCTTGTATCCTACTCCAGAAAAAGCAGGCTGTAATGTGGCTGCTGGCATTAGCAAAGAAGACCATTATTCCGACTCTGCCCACTCTTTATCTGGCTGCTTTCCCATATGCCCTCGGTGTATGAGACAAGGAACCCTCCCCGGTCTGGGGTGCAGACTGTGTGGAGTGTGTGGAGTCCGCGGAGCTGTCTGACCTTCCCAAGGGAGCAGCACAGCACTTGGCCCCAACAGGCGCTCAGTGGACCTTTGCTGGCTTGAATGGAAGAGGGCAGGGTCTGATTCTGAATAGCCTCTTTGTGTCACATTACAAAAGCAAAGCCTGTAAAATCGAGATTGAATGCAGGAGATGGAGGGCACATTTTTACCAGAGGGAGAAAATTGGTTGCAGTCAACATATTCAGGTAATCTCTCTAGCCCAGAATGAGGATAACTGAAGTAAAGCCTCATGGAGAAGCTTAAAGAGCTCTCTGTCCTCCCTATATTGGATGCAGAGTTGGGCACACATGTGTAAGTGTACCCATTCCTGAGAGAGGTGCTGTGTCACTTAACAACATTTTCGTAAGGGTCTATGATCCAAAAAAGGTTAAAGAAAAATCAATGGACTAAGAGAAAAGGATATTCACAGAGCCAGTATAATCTGGGCCTAGGTGGCTTTCAGATGTTCTGTCTCACTTTCTTCCAGTAAAGATGATATTCAGATACCTGAAGAGGTAGGGCCCAAATGCAGACCTGTACTATTTTCCCAAGAAACTTCCTTAATAGACATCATCCTTCAGTAGCCAGGAGAAAGCATTTTTCATTGAGGATAGCTCAGATAAATACTGTTCAAGCTTAACTGGGACACTAATCCAGCCAAGTGTCCTAAGTGGTTTGGCTAACCCGGGACTATCCTGCTAGCCAGGGTACTCTGGCCAGAAACTGGTTATAACTGGCCACAACCCACAAGCTACTGAACATATCACAAACAAGTTTAGCATGGGAATCAAATGAAGCTTACAACACATAGAATTGCTACATATTTAACTATATTCATATATTTAGTACAGACTATCATTATTATACTACATGATACATGGGTATAAAAAGGAGAGTAAATGTACTATCTTTTTACAATTGAAACATATTTTTCAGTTTGTTTTTTCTTTCATTGTGAGTTTTCGAAGAACATTGTATTTTGAATAGTTTTGCCTGGTTAAGATATACAGTTAATCTCTCTCTCTCTTGCATACAGAGACACACACACTCTCTCAAAGGCTCTGGATCGGATCCCCTGTAGCACAGGCCCCTCCCATCACTCCCCAGTTAGGCTCTCAGCTCCCTCTCATACCAGCTTCCCTACCCAATTGGTTCAGGGGCAGGAAGTTCTTAACCTGAAGCCCCTGGTTAGAATTCAGGGGTCTATGAACTAACTGAAATTGAGCATCTCCTTCAATTGTGAAGGTAGGCAACGAAACGGTAGACTGTTAGGACCTGTTACTTTGTTGTGTAGAAATCCCAAATATTTTCTTAACACGTTACAATTGTTGCACCTGCCTCAAAAATATCATTTACGCCCACCACTACTTTGAAACTAGTTGTTTTTAGACCTACTGTGAGATTATTTACTGTGTTACTAAAGAAGCACATGATGTAGCACAACTTAGTATTTTAATACCTTAATGATGGTATTTCAACATAGTTGGTTTTCCTTATAATTTTATGTATTTTATTATAGCATTTAAAAATAATCTTCTAAGAAGTGGCCCGTAAGTTTCACTAACAGCAAAAGGGGTCCTTGGCACAGAAAGGTTAAGACCCGTCCTATATCAGCAGGCAAGTCACTTTTTAGTCCAGGAGACTCTACGTGGCACCATCATCAGCCTTTGGGAAAGTGAGGTTATCCAGCTGCTAGTTATGAGGAAAGTGAAGTCGAGCTGGGAGTCCTTGGTCAATTGAGAAATGGGGTTAGCACATGTGGGCCAGCTCAGAGCAGGAGAGACAGAGAAGACATAGGGTGGTGGGCGTCTGCCGGCCTTTCAAGCAGGAAGATGTGACTGATGAAAAAAGCTCCTCTCTCCTCCCAGCTTTTCCCACTAGTCTGCCTGAAATTCATTCAGGAGGCAAAAGCTTCTGGAACACAGCGGTGATAAAAGAGGAAATCTCACAACTGAAATACGAGGCCACTGATGTAGGAGGATATGGGAGCATTTCACTCTTCTCCTAGAACGGTTGGGCGGGAGGCGTGGGGTTCAGACAACAGAAGTTCCCGGAGGAGAGAAGGGCAAGAGAGACTGTCAGGGGAAGAGGGCACTGAAAGGGAAAGACGCAGACAAGCTCTGAAGTGCAGCTGAGAACAGCTCTCCCTCGGCGTCTGGTGTGGGGTGAACAGGGAGGGAACATGGTTGTGAGCGTTTCTCAAGAGGAGTTAGCCAGTCATGTTCGGCTTCATAAAAAGGCTGCTTCCAGAAGGGTCCACACCATATATCCCCATTTATGGATAGGTGGCTCGGGATTCTGTGCCAGTGAGGCTCTTTGTTTAAAGAAAAGCAGGTGCACATGCCATACCCACAGTTCAGATGGGACTCTCCTTTAATCTCCAAAAAGTGTATAATTTCATGGTAAGAATATTTTTCAAATAATATAATAAAAGATAACAACTTAGGAACAGGAGCAAAGAGTGCTTATTCACAAAAGAGAAAAAAAACCCAAAACAACCCAAAAAGGAGACACATACCTTCTCTTGGCTCACAATTACCCTTGAACTGATTTATAGATTAAAGTGGACCCCCACTCAAAATGATGAAGATTTCATTTTGTTTTGTAAACCTGATAAAATGATTCTAAGATTCATCAGGAAGAATAGTAACTGGGGTAAAGAAGAGTAATTGGGAGTAGGGACAGCTTTGCCTTGCCTTAATGGTTATTAAAATATTTTACAAACTACAGCAATTAAAGGAATGAGGAGTTTGCAAAGAATGTGCCCAGTCCATTCATCCCCAGCATCTATTCAGCCCTTGCTCGTGTCAGAGGGGAGCAGGATGGTGGGTTTCTTCTCAGGGAGACTATGGGTCAGGAGGAAGACTGACAATTAAAGCAGGAAGTGGGAGGAGTATGGTGACTGGGGAACTGCCATGGTGTGGGGGGGTGGTCAGGGAGACTCTCGGAGGGAGCACTAGATAAGTGGAGGCAGAAGGACAGGGAGGAATGAGCTGTGCAAAGGCCAGGTGGCGGAGGATGTTCCAAGGAGAGGGAACAGCCTATGGCAAGTTCAAGAACTCAAAGACTGGTTCAGTTTGGCTGGAGTGTGGAGTAGAGGTGGTTAATGCCCGAGAGGCAGGCAGTGGATCCAGGAGTGCACGAGGAGAAACAGCTCAAGAGTAAAACACAGACTCTAAAAGCATGAACGAATCTGAAGAATCCAATGTTGATAAACCAGTAGAAAAAGCTAAACTAGTCAACAAATGGTGTTGGGCCGACTCATTTGCTTCCGAAAGGGAAGTGGTGAACGACTCTGTCTCTACCTCCCTCCTCTCTCCCGCTAAAGTAGGTTCCCGTAGCCGAAACTCACCAGGGGGAGGGCTGAGTGCAGAACTTTGGGGGACGCTCCAGCAAAGGGCAGAAGGAAAGGAAAGGAGTTAGCCATGCAGACAATGAAGACCAGTTTAGGATGGGCAGAAGACAACCAGGGGAAGACAGAGATTCAGGATCAAGAGGGTCGGACTGCTAATTCTCTGACAGCGTGACCTTCCTGAGCACGAGAAATGGATGTTGTGCGTCTGGCACATGGCAGAGGCTGAGCCGCGAGAGCCTGTGTAGATGTGAAGAGCACGAGCTCAAAGCCACCTGCCTGGGTTTTGACCCTGGCTCTGACGTTAACCACTGTGGGACCCACCTTGCCTCACCAGGAGGGTACAGTGAGTTAGTGACTGGCAAGGGCTTAGCCCAGGGCCTGGCACACACAGGTGTTTGCAATCGGCATTACTGGTGACAGAGAACCAGCTGTGGGATTTTGTGGTATCACTGGTGCCCCTGAACAGGGAGGTTCTCACACTTGACCGGGCATTAGCATCACCTGGAGGGTTGTGGCCTACCCCTACTGTGTCTGAGGGAGCCCAAGTATTTGCCTGTCTAATATGTTCCCAGCTGATGTTGATGCTGCTGGTCTGGGGATCACATGAGAACCACTGCTTTTCAAAAACTCAGTTTCAATATGGAGGTGAGAGCAGTAGCCTGAATGCAAGAGCCTTAAGCATGAAGCTGGCAAGGATGGATTACCCTTTCAAAGGGTCTTTTTCAAAAGCTTTTTGAGGGGGCCAATAAATACCACCCCTCCTTCCTGTCCTTCTGGACCAGCTGAGAAACAAGGGAAAAAGAGGTGGTAGGCAGAGGCCAACACATATTACTAAGAAACTGATGACTGGCTCATATCTGCAGGCAAGTGGCCCTCCAGATAAAAAATCCAGAGTCAGGCAGAGTTGCCCACATGGTCACTGGCAGAACGACTCTGGGTAGCCTCCCTTGCATGGGCAGAGCCGGCCCTGGAGGAACAGAGCAGGATAGGTGTCCCTGTGGGCACCACTGCTCTTATTCAGGCTAAGTCAGTGCTCCTGCCAGAGAAGGGTGAAGGGGATGGTGAAGGGGGGCCAGCACCATTGTGCCAATGGACATATCAGGAGCAAGAAAAGAATATTTCCCTCCAAGAGTGTTGTGGTAGAAAGGATAGAGCTTGAGGATGAGCATGGGGAGTGGATGTCCTTCCACTGAGACCTGAGCATGTTTATAAGCAGTAGAGAAGAGACTACGAGCGTGAAATAGAACAGAGAGCAGCAAAGCAGGGGCCTTACGAGGATGCAGGGAACAGATTCCAACCTGACACAGAAGGGGCGCTGTGAGAAAGGAGATGAGAGAATACACTCAGGTAGAAGTACGGCAGAAGTCACAGGGGGTGAGATGAGGAGACGGAAAGACCAGGTGGGGGAATTTGTGTAAGGAGAGGAAACACTAGTATTCTGAAGAGGACAACCAGAGAACGGTGACTGTGACAGGTTTTTGGGAATGTCTTGCTATGCAAGGAGGACTAAGGCAGACCAGGGTGGGAAGAGAATGAAGTAAGGGAGGTTGCTAAAAAAATGAATGTCAGAACCTACAATAAGATATTTGGTGGTGGGGTGCCTGGGGCTCATTCAGTTAAGCAGCTGACTCTTGATCTCAGCTCACATCATGTCTCAGGTTGTGAGATTGAGCCCCGCATTGGGCTCTGTGCTGGGTGTGGAGCCTGCTTAAGATTCCCTCTCTCCCTCTCCCTCTGCCCCTCCCCTCGTTCTCTCTCTCTCAAAAGGAAAACAAGAAAGATACTCGGTGGTACTTGTCAAAGCGGAATGGCAGCTAAAGACTCTAGGGGTGCTCTAGAACTGTGCTGACCAATCCTGGAGCCACCTGCCACCGGGGCTACTGCACTAAAATTCACTACAGTTACAGAAGATTAACATTCTAGTTCCTCAGTTACACTGGGCACATTTCAAGTGCTCTGTAGCCACGTGCGGCTGGTTACTAGCTAGTGTACCAGACAGCGTGGATCTAGAACATTTCCATCACTGAGGAGAGTTCTACTGCCTGGCACTCCTCTTGAGAAAGAAGCATTTGGCTCTGAATTGACAGGTGAGGGGAGAGTAAAGTTTTCATAATTAAGTAGGATTTGACTTTGATCTGGCCTAGAATAGTATGGAATATTACTAATTAAAATTCATACAAATAAAAAAAACCTGCACAGATGCCTTGAAATTGAATTTCATGGAAATTCAGATAAATTTTGTTCTTACATTTTTTAATGCTCTCCGAAGAATTTTCACAAATGAACTTTTGAATTGTTCCATATCAAAAGGGTCAATGTCTTCACCTGTCAAAGTGAAAAGAAAAAGGCAAATCAAGGGAGTATAATGTTCAAGAAATACATCTGCAAAGACTCTGAAGGTAAGCATTTTGTGTAATTTCAAAGAGCTACAACAATCAAATCACACCAATCAGTACCTGAGACACAGAGCAGGACCAAGTATATTTCTCGTTTTTCCCACAAAAGAGTAATTTTGAAATTACTCATTTGAAAGAAGAGACGTTTAAGAGGAACATATTGCTATTCATTTCAAAATTTCCAAAATATCAAATATAAATGTTCAATTTAAAATGGAGAACACTGGGGTACCTGGCTGGCTCAGTGGGAAAAGCATGTGACTCTTCATCTCGGGGTTGTGAGTCTGAGCTCCATGGTGGGTATAGAGATTACTAAAAAAATTTTTTTAAAAATGGAAAACATTACCTGGTTCTTTACTCATCTGAAAAACATCCCAAACTTTCTGGTGCCGATGAAATTGAGTATCTGAGAGAGGGAGGAAGAGCTTATTACTATTATATCCTAGAACTCCCAAGTAATGTGCTTATAAATACATATTTTAAATATGTATTTAATGTAATATGACACCAGAGAAAATAACAGTAATTTACAAATTAGGTCATACACATTTTTATTCAAAATGTAACTTTTATATGGATTAAATTTTCTCCAGACAACTAAATCATGAAGAATTAGTGATATAGTAGAGATCTGGCATTTACTCATACTTCGATCACTTCTTCTCTTTCCATGTGAGTCTACTCCGCAGAACGTGGCACTCGCCCAGCAGACGGGGATGCCGTGCTCCTCATGACTGGCCTTGGCACTGGCTGTTCCCTTTGTCGGGAGCCCTCTTCTAGCTGGTGGTGCACCTCATTCTGGTCTCTACTGAGAGGCCACCTATGCTGAGTGGCCTATCCCGATCCCCTGACCAAACTCACCCGCCCTCCGCCCTGCTTTGCTTTCCTTTGTTGCACTTACCACCACCCTGAAGCCATGTGCGTTCCTCCCACTCACTCCACCATGACCAAGCCAGGAGCAAGTCAGGTCTGCTTTAATCCTTGTATTTCCTGGCCTCACTCACTTCTCTCCATCCCCTCCCCCTACCATCTCATCCAGGCTACATTCCTCTCTGGCTTGGATGCTCCAACAGGCTCCTGTAGGTCTCTCCCATCCTCCCTGGTCTCTGTCTCTGCACTGTGAGCTTTGAAAAAACAAGAACCTGATTCTTTCTTGCTCATAATCTTCAGAAGGCTTTGCATTATTCTTAGAATAAAGACCGAAATCCTTCGAGTGGCCTCTAAGTCTCTGTATCATCTGCCTACCTATGTCTCATTTGGTTTGACCCCTCCTGCATCACTGAGCTCCCATTTCCCGCCTTCTCTCCACTCCTCTATTAACCCTCCTGCTCCAAGACTTCCAGCGCTGTGCCCTTTGCCCTCCCGCTCCTTAACCTCCCTTCTCCCCTATGCCTAGTTAATGTCACTCATCCTTTGGCTCTCCGCTCATGTCCTCAGGAAGTCTTCCCTAAACCCTCAGTGTGGCAGATCCCACTCTGCTCTCACAGACCCCCTCTATGTTCTCCTTCATGGCACCTGCTACAGTCCACAAGAAGGCATTTGTGTGATAAGTAACCTGTCTCCTCCATAAGACGGTGACCTCTTAAGAGAGAATGAATCAACCTGTTTGAGCCACCAGCACCTAGCATACAGCCTGCCACACAGTAGTACTCAATGAACATTTGAACAAACGCATGAGAAATGGGAATTATGTGGATCCACCTTTTATGGTCTAGATATAATCCAGTCACTGAAAATTAGACAGACTTAACCAGAGGCAGATGCGTAAATGAATTCAGCTATTTCGTAGTTGGAGTAGAATATAAAGCTGATTTTTATTATGTACCAGGTCATTGAAAGCAGTTAATATAAATTGATAATAATTAATTAGTAAATACCAGGCTTTGTGCTAAGAACTTGACAAGGACCCTTATTTCATCCTCATCATAACCTTATGTGATATCATCATTATGATACGGGTTTGTCAAATGATAATACTGAGGCACAGAGAGGTCAACGGCCTCCCCCCAGGACTCACAGGGAGACAATGATAGAGCCATGAACTGAACCTAAGAAATCTAGCCTTGGGGCCTGTGTTCTTAGACCCTAGACTCTGTTGCCTCCTGAGGAGGAGAGTAGACGTCATAAAAAAAAAAAATACAGAGAAGAAAACTAGGACACAAAGGGAAAGCCCCAAGAAAGGGAAGGGGAGGGGAGATAACAAGCTACAGTGTAATAAGAACAAATTCTTGAAAATGTATTTTCAAATTCTGTTAATAACAAAACAAAGCCTAACAAATACCTACTATGTGCTTCTGGTAGCCAATGACCATGCTAAGAGCTTTCCAAGCATTATCTTATTTAACCCTCCAAGCCACCCAATGAAGTAGGTACTACTGGTTTCTCTGTTTTACTTAGGAGGAATCTAGGCTTAGCAAGGTGATGGGACTCGGCCAAGGACACGGGACTGGTAAGTGACAGAGGAGGGACTGAAACTAGGTCTGCCAGACTGAAGAAATCTGAGCCCTTACGTACAAAATGGCCTCTCTGATGAAACAGGACTGGGGTCTTTAGGGGCGCCTGGGTGGCTCAGTTGGTTAAGCGTCTGCCTTCAGTTCAGCTCATGATCCCAGGGTCCCAGGATCAAGTCCCACGTCAGGCTCCCTGCTCAGTGGGGAGTCTGCTTCTCCCTCTCCCTCTGCTCCTTCCTCTCTTCCTCCCCCTGCTCGTGCTCTCTCGCTCACTCACTCTCAAATAAATAAATAAAATCGTAAAAAAAAAAAAAAGCGGGACTGGGAAGTGTAAATACAAAGCACCGACACTCACAAATGATGTCTAAAAGGGCTGCGTCATGGACACTTGCACGCTTCTCCTGAAAGAGAAGATCACATATTTAGTGAACGTGGAACAGTTTGGTTCTGCTCCATTTATAGCACATTTTAGGGTTGCTTAGAGCAACTGTGTCCAGTCTATGTTCTCCTGCCAAGTGTCTTGGTTCAGGTACTCCCCACCCTCCTCCCACAGTCTATTCCTCATTCATCTCTTTCAGACTCCTTGTTCTGTTCTTAAATCAGCTGTATCCTTCTAAACTTCTTCTATATCAGGATCTCCCAACTGGGCATGACTGACATATATTCGGATAATTCTGTGTGTGGAGGGCTGTCCTAGGATGTTAAGGAACATTCTGGCCTCTACCCACTACAAGACAGTAGCATTCCCACAGGTCTGACCACAAGAAACATCTCCAGACATTTCTAGGCAAAACCGTCCTAGTTGAGAACCACTGTCCTACAACATACATTTTCATGTATGCATATTACATAGTGTTTCTCAATGTTGTATATAAAGATCTAGTTTATCCTTTTTAACAGATGAAGAATACATAGCCCACATTCCTTCATGGCTTAGCAGCTGCCTTAAATCTCTTTTGGACTCAAAAAAGGCAGAAAGAAAAAAACCAAAGGGGTAGTATGATGCTTAAGTTTCATCATTTGGAACACTGTTACCTCACAGAGCAGAACCAAGTCGTGAACAAGAGGTTCCTTTCTCTGCCGGAAGTTTACAGTCTGCAGTTGCTTTTCAGACAAAAAATCCCAGGCTTTGAGGACTGTCATCATTTCAGTCATTGGGATTTTCAAGATGGTCCTCTTGATAAACTCAGCAAGAGTTTCATCCATCTCTTTGGCACTTTAATAAAAACAAAAACAGTACAACAAAGTATTAACCAAATACAAAAGTTTAACTTAACTCAATTTTTCAGCATATTTTTAGCCAGGATTTTGATTTGTAGGTCAAACACCCAAATGTTTACCTTTTTTCAGGCACTCTGCAAAGAGTGTTTCAACAGGAGGATTTAATTATTTTCTCTTTAAGCTGTATACTTATTTTTATTTAAAAAAATGTTTTTTAAAGATTTTATTTATTTGACAGAGAGCGAGCACAAGCAGGCGGAGTGGCAGGCAGAGGGAGAAGCAGGCTCCCCGCTGAGCAGAGAGCCAGACATGGAACTCGATCCCAGGACCCTGGGATCATGACCTGAGCCGAAGGCAGACGCTTAACTGACTAAGCCAACCAGGCGCCCCTAAGCTGTATATTTAAATATGCTTTGGAGGTTTTAAAAATTAGTGGTCTCTCTCCTTGACTGGCTAGAGTATTTTGATCTCTTGATGGTAATGATAAGTAAATCATTCATTCATGGACTGATTCATGTAAAAAATCCGAGCACCTGTGTGTGCCAGGCACTTCTGTGGGCAATGGGGATAGTTACATCTTTAACCATAAAGACAAAAGTCCCTGGTGGTATGGAGCATCCATTCTAGTGGGGAGAGAGAGGCAACAGGAAAATCATAAAATGTGTTAAAAGTGGGAAATGCTGCAGAGGGAATGGAACAGGGCTAGGAAACTAACAGTAGTTAAAATGGAGCAGGCTGGGGATGATGTGGGGGTGGAGTGAGCAGGCCTCATAGGGAAGGAGACATTTGAGCCAACACTTGGAGGACAGAGTGAGCCATGAGGCTAGCTGGTGGAAGAACTTGCTAGGCAGAGGGAATAGCAAGTGCAAAAGCCCTGGGGCTTTCAAGGAACAGGGTGAAGGATGCCTCAAGTGAGGCCAGAGTGGAGAGAGAGTGAGAAGGCACAGAGGAGGGAATAAGGTCAGAGAACATGGAGGCCCAGGGGGTCACTGCAAGGATTATGGCTTCTACTCTGACAGAAACTGGCCACTGGAAGGTTTTGAGAAGAGGTGGATCAGTCTGGCTGCTGCCCTGGGGGCAGGGGCAGAAGCAGGAGGCCAGCCAGAAGGCTGCTGCAAGGCAGGTAAGAGATAAGGGTGGACCGAGGTAGAGGTGGTGGGAAGAGGTCAGATGCTGGATATGCTCTTAAGAATGAGCCCACAGGATTTCTGATGGACTAGATGTGGGGTACGAGAGAAAGAGGAATCAGAGGAGATACCAATGTTTGTACCGGGCAGCTGGAAGAACGGAGTTGCTATTATCTGAGTTGGGGGAGACTAGAGCTGTGGGCAGAAGAAAGCTCAAGAATTCTATTTTGAATATGTACATTTTAAGGTTAATTGTTGGACTTCAAGAGGAGATACTGAATAAACAGCGGGATGTATTAGTCTAGAGGACACAGTAAGAGATAGAGGTGAAGAGAATTGCAGTCTCTTTCTCCTTTAAGGTGTCACCAATTAAAAGACCGCTGCTACCTCACTCTTCCTGCCTGGTGCCTGAAGAGGAGATTCTTCAACTGTCCAAAAGGTCTTGAGCCCCAAATCTGGTATGGCTCCCTCAGCAACTAACGAAGGCAATGATCTTCAGGAGCATGGCTTAGTGGCTGTCTCACAGCTGTGGCAATGGGAAGGGGGTTTCTGAGCCCTTTTATTACTTTTCTCAGGGGGGGAGCTGTGGGCTGAGGATGACAGTTGATCTCATTTGGGGACCCTGATAGGCATCTTCCCCCGGCCCCTTTTAAAATATGGCACATAAAAAGCAAGTAAGTGTGTTTTCTAAACAAAGATTAAGCAGGATAGCTGCAGAATTTCAATTTAAATTCTCTGCCTATCTTGCAAGAAGAGCATACAGACATTGCTGTCCATGTTTAAGAAAAGAGGCGGAAGTCAGTCTGTCAATCTCATCTGCTTACACCACGCCTATGAGATTTGCAAGGACAAAGAGAGAAGTACCCCTCTACAAGAATACAGGCTGTGACTTATTTTTACCATTTGAGTGTTTGTTGAACACTGCATATAATCTATTACCATTGCCCACTTCCAAAAAAGATACTGATAGTCAACAAGATTTTAAGAAGGTACTGAAAACAGGGGCGCCTGGGTGGCTCAGTCATTAAGCGTCTGCCTTCGGCTCAGGTCATGATCCCGGGGTCCTGGGATCGAGCCCCGCATCGGGCTCCCTGCTCCGCGGGAAGGCTGCTTCTCCCTCTCCCACTCCCCCTGCTGGTGTTCCCTCTCTCGCTGTGTGTCTCTCTCTGTCAAATAAATAAAATCTTTAAAAAAAAAAAAAAAGGTACTGAAAACAGCAGTTAGAACAAAATAAAGCAAACTATTAGGAGTTGTGTAGAAGAAAAACAACTGAATTAGGAACATGAGAACAGAATCAACATCATGAAAATTGAGCCTGATTTATTTTCTTATCCAGATACAGGACCAACCTCCCTTAATGTCAAAACTAAAATCCTTACCATGGTCTACAAGGCCCTGTGTTTGCTTCTTGCCTCCCTCCCCATCACCTACCGCTCTCTCCCTGGCTTTCTGAGCTCCAGCTACATTGGCCTTGAGTTCCTCTAGTACAGAAGGATCCTTCCAGAGAAGGGCCTTGTACCTGCAGTTACCCCCGGCCTAGAAGGTTCTTCTTGCACATATTCACATGTGTGGCTCTTGTAATTGAGGTCTTAGCTTAGATGGCTTCTGGTCGGAGAGACTTATTCTGACCACCCATTCTAAAGGTATCTCCCCATCTTCCATTGCTTATTGTCTTTATAGAACTAAAATTATCTTGCTTATTGATTACTGTATTGCTTTACAATATTGAGCCACTAGGGTAAGAACTATGTTTGCTTTATTCATGGCTACATTTAAGGAAATGATTAATACATGCGGAATGAAGTATTAGATACTCTCTGTAAGCAGTGTGCCTGGGGAGATAAGCAGCCTGGGGAGAATTAGGGTCCAACAGTGATATATCAAACCAACGTCTCCCATCGAAAACACTGGATTTCGGGGTAACCTTGTAAAAATGCAGATTCCCTGGCCCCATCGATTTGAACTGGGGGATGGGTGGGCACCGAGCAGGGCGTTAGAGCTTGACTTTTTTTTTTTTTTTTTTTTTGAGAGCCTGCATTTTTAGAATGCCTCAGAAGATTCTTCATTCTGGGTAAAGTTCGCAAAATGTCTTTCTACAGACTTGTGGTAGAAAGAGCACTCAATCTCACCAATAAGGTTGGTAAACCCTGCGTAAACTCTTCTGATTCCCCGTGACTATCTAATTTCTTTTTACTTCTGGCTCTTAGTAGCACAGGGCTTGGCATGTATCATGTGCTCAAGAATGAACACATGACAAAAAAGAACCCTTTTAGGTAACTTTTCTGTAGATCTCCTCCTCTTATATTGAGGAGTTGCCACTGGAGCATAAGGAAAAACCCGAGAGGCGCATGGACGGAAAAAAAAACGGAAGCCAAGCCTGACTTAAAAAAAAAGAAAAAAAAAAATCAAAACACCCAACTCCCCACAGAGCCTCAACCTAAGCCCGGGCCGGTACGGTAGCCCGTCACAGAACTGGCGGCGGCTCCGGAGCTGACGTACGTCCGGGTAAGGCCCCGCCCCACTGTGGGCGGATGTGATGTCACGCCCAAAGCGTCGCTGCCCTCTCTCATCCCAGCCCCAACCGTAGTCCCCCACCTGTGACCCGAGGCCAAGCGCCAAGCCCGTACCTTGGGACGTGTGGCAGTCGCGGAAAAGTCGCCCCACAGGCCTGGGATGTGGCTTTCTCAAGGCTCCCGCCACATTCAAGGGCCCGATCCCACGCCGCGCGCGAGTCTCTTACAGTCCGTCATCGCCAGCAATGTCTCTTCTCAGCAGCTCTTCCCGCCCGCCGCGCCTTCAAAGCCACCAATTGCAGTTCCCGCCGTCCTCCGGCCCCGCCCCCCCCGAGCTCTCTCTTTGGACTGTACCCTGGGCACAGGGGGCCGCGTGGGGGAGTGGCAGAAGTGAAACTCGCCGAGTCCCCGCATCACTCTTGTTAGCGGAGAACATTAGTTAAATGCAGTTAATCTCAGCCCCCTAAATCTGGGTTGTTGGTTCGGCTTGCTGTTTTTAGGCTCCGCCTGGCCTCCGTGCACTCGCTCTCCCTCCCCGACAGCGCCCAGAAATGGGCCCGTCCAGGCCGGGTGGCGCATGCGCCCCAGAGGCCAGGCGCTGCGGGGGCTGGACTAGCCCTGCGTGAGGGGTCAGCTGTGGAGGGCGCGGGAGCTTTCGCCACCGGGAGCTGGCCCACGTCCGGCGTCCTGACTGCCGGCCTTTGAATGGGGAGTCTTCGCTGGTGACTGTCGCTTCAGCCCTCCTGGTGTGGCCGCGAGTCGGGTGAGTCTCGGCAGTCCGGGCCGTTCCGAGGAACGCTCTCTTCCTGCCCGCGGTGTCTGGGGAGGCCGCGGGACGCCCACCTGCCCCTCCCCTCGACCCCTGCTCGCGCGCGCCCCGCCGTGTCCCGTCCCTCCCACCCCCCTGCCGCTCTCGGAGGTTGGGACCTGGAAGGTCCGGCCGCTGGTCTTCAGGGTCGCCTTGGCTCTCAGCTCGCAGGCAGTCCACTGAGTAGTCCACCGCGCGGGCGGCTGGAGGTCTGTCCCGGGCTCTGCGCCCACAGGCACTTGCTGAGGATGCGCTGGTACTTTAGAGCATGCTTTGGCCTAGACCTTTCACTCTCTGCGGCAGTCTATCCCGCCACTCGCGAGCCTAGTGATCTGGGGCGGGCTCTTCCCCTCGTTGAGCCTCGGCTTCCACGCCTGTAAAATGGGTATAACCCATGGCCTCGATGGTGAGAAGGGAAGCCCTTCACAGTGTTTGACACGGTGAGCACTCAATGAATTGTATGATTATTATTGTTATCATCTAGGAGTTTAGGATCTGCATGTAGAAGGTGGGGGCCTTGTTAGGGCACGTCTCAGCTGCAGTGAAAGTTGCCACCAGTCTGTCTTGCGAAGTGGGAATCCAGTGAGATCCTCGTCAGTACACTTTTCAAGGAAAGGACACATTCAGATCCCTTTTACTGGGTTTAAAAATGGCCGTGCTTGTAGGTTCACAGTAGGTGCTTTATGAAGAGTCAAGTAAATCCGAGTTCTGGAAACCTTCATTTAAAATTTTAAGTGCATAAAAGAAGTTTGCACTGGCAAACTTGTGTTGTGATGCCCCTTGTATCTCCTTTCCTATACATACAGACTTCTGCACTTGTTTAGTTTATTTCAGATGAGCCTTATTTTCGTCTTTTTATTTTTTAAACTATGTTGAGGTGTGAACCAATTCTCAGATCTATAATCCTAAATTCAACATTTGGTAAACATTTATTGGACATTTACTATGTGCATTTACAAGAATATTCCCTCCCTAGCCTGTGTGTTCTTTGGGGTATATGGACTGATTTTTTTCCTCTGAAATTCAGGTGATTTGGCAGAATGCCCAGCATCTACTGAGTGTTGAGGAAAAGCTACAGCTTGGCCCATTCCTTAAAAACTGTGTGGTGGAACTGAAGAGCCCTATAGCCCTTTTGCCCAGGCAGCCTAGGGTTTGCTCTCAGTAACAGTGGGGCATGGTCTGTATTTGGGAGCACTAGTCACTCAATAGCATGTGTTTAGATTTGGTTACTTTGCAACTGCAAAGAAAAGGGTAGGGTAGGTAATATACCCTGCTATGTCTGCTACCTCTGCTGAACACGGTGCATAGTTTGAAATAGTTGCAGAAATATTAATTTAACTAATTCCAGTGCTTTCTGAAAAGTAGACTTTAAAAAAGATGTTTTAGAAAGCATTAAGTTTACAGTTCTTCCTAGAGAACAGCTTCTTCAAACTTTGCCCAAGAGACTTTTCTGTACTTGTTTTTTGTTTGTTTTAAAATGACATTAGAAATTGCAGCTGTAGTATAAATTTCTTTCTGGTGCAGCCACCGAACATCAGAATCTTTTGAAAGGAAACCCAAGTGGCATTAAAATAAGGGGTTTCCTCCTTGTGACTATATATTTGCTGAAATGTTATTTAGAATGCTTACTTTTCTTTGCTAGAGTTAATGTGTTGGTTACTCTTGGTTTATTTTCTAAAATTGTGCCACCTGGTGGTTGAAACCTGTCTATCATGGAATACTCATTAGGAAAATTTTACCTCGGTCTTGGTCGAATAAGGTGGAGTGACTAAAATAAGCCTATAATTTTTACGTCTTTAGTGAGAGTACTATACTGCTTCTAAACTCCCAGCTCACCCCCAAGTAAAAGTTAAAATTGCTTTGCAGGGGCCTGTCCTCCAGTTATTGAAACATCGGCTTGTCACAGCTGAACATTTTTAAGAGTTTCAGTGGCTGTTGTGGAATAAATGTGTGCACACTTAAGGCAGTGGGTGGAGTTGAGGTGGGGAGGGAACCATTGTAACTGTGACAAGTTAACCCTTTTGATGTTTTCTAAATGCCAAAGTAAAGGTGGGACTGAAGTTTTGTGTTTAAATGATAACAGTTTGAATGGAATTTATTCCTCTTTATTAGTACAAACACCCATGCATGAAGTCTTATCACAAGTGAATGTTCCCTTCATCTTTGTTCAGCAGTGCGGCTGGTGTTAATGATTTTGGCACTACCCTTTTGAAATTGTTTCGTGTATTTTTAGTGGTGACAAGTTTTTTATTCATTGACTGTGAATTTTATTTTTGGAAATAGGTTAAAATCATTTAATTGTGAGCTTAGATTTGAGAACAAACTTAAGAATGCAATGCAAGAATAAGCTGTGGCGTCCATAATTGATGTAGCCAGTCTCCTTGGGGTACATGAGGACAGATAACCGAGAACTTCACATAGCAGCCTGTTTCATTGTTGGACAGCTCCAGGAAGAGGACATCTGCCTTTGTTAACATCCACCCTTTGGTTTCCAATCCTGTTCTGGGAAGCGCTTTGGAAACACCACTGTAAATTCAGTTCAGCCTTTCCCATCCTGTGACAGCGTATTTCAGATATACAAATAATACTTTACATATATCACACTTACTGCTCACTATTTCAGATGCTTCCACATATGTTATTTTAAACCTTATGACCACCCAGAGATACAGGTCAAGAGCTAATTCCAATTTACGGAAGAGACTTAGGTCTCAGATTAAGTAACCAAAGTGTTAGAATTTACGGACAGATAAGTCTACAACTTTTGATTGTCAATCCATTGTTTGTCTTAGTGAACCAGGTTGTTTCTTTTATCTATCTCCTCTGATGTGAGCTTCCCTAAATTGGTAAATATTCCCAGTTTCATTAACGGCTTCCTGTTTAAAACTAGAGTCAAAGCCATCTTCATCCTGAGCACTCTCCCCAGATTTTTACATTGTCAATTATTTTGGACTTGATTGATCAGGACAAAAACAGTACTGTTCTTTCTCTTGAGGGAGACAGACTATTTCTGATTATACAGGATAATACTACATTGACTTCTTTGGAAGCTAGGCCAAGAATTAGTGTCTTTTGAACTTGTAGCCAACCAGAGGCTCTTTGGGAAATAGTTTTTACTCTCTGTATTTATTTCTTCCACAAACTGCTGGGAAGGCATGTCTTTCCTGTTTTGAACATGGGAATGATCTGTCCTGGTGAGAGATTGCATTGGGTAGTAACTCTGCCACTTACTATGTGACCTGGGGCTTAGTTTTACTATGAAAATGTGAGTAATGCATATTTGAACTACAAAAAGGCAATTTCTTATGGTTCCGCTGAATTTATAAAGGTACCTACTTGCTACAGTTATTGGAAGGATTCTAATAACTTGTGCCTAGCATGTGGTAAATGTTTCAGCAAATTATTTTCTACACTAATAATATAGATATATTCTTACGGCTTTGAAGGAATCTTAAAAGTAAGAATATGGAATATACATTTAGTTTTCTTCAGTTCATAAGTTACTTTGAGTTACAATAATGCTGATTAGAATAGGCTTTTAAAGATGACTGCTGGAAGATACCAGCACTCACATCAGCAGAACAATGCCATTGTTTTATAGCTGTGCTTTGTGGATTACACCAAGCAGTCTGGCAGTACACCTGCGTGAGCACCAATGGTTACATGAAGCCAGACGACACCAGGTGCTGGAAGGAAGTGTGGGTACAGGGTGGATCGAGGGAAAGAAGAAGAAGAGGGTATCTCATGAAAAAGGGTGGAGGAAAGAGGGGAATGACTGGTAAAGCAAGCAATTCGTTAGGTAAGGGATTTGGTCAGTGTTTAGAACTGTAAGTTAAGTAGTAGCTTAGCTTTTTACCAAGAAGACTAGGAAAAGGAAACCATATGAAACCATTTTCTTCTTGGATATAGTTACGTAGGATAAGTAAGTAGAAGGGAAGATGTCTTTTTTTTTTTTTTTTATTTTTTTTTTTTATTTATTAGAGTGAGAGAGAGAGAGAGAGAGAGGCAGAGGCAGAGGGAGAAGTAGGCTCCCCGCCTAGCAGGGAGCCCGATGTGGGACTCGATCCCGGGACCCCGGGATCATGACCTGAGCCGAAGGCAGACGCTTAACCATCTGAGCCACCCAGGCGCCCCTGTCTTTTTTTTTTTTTTTTAAAGATTTTATTTATTTATTTGACAGAGACAGAGGTAGCGAGAGCAGGAACACAAGCAGGGGGAGTGAGAGAGGGAGAAGCAGGCTTCCCGCTGAGCAGGGAGCCCGATGTGGGGCTCGCTCCCAGGACCCTGGGACCATGACCTGAGCCGAAGGCAGACGCTCAACGACTGAGCCACCCAGGCGCCCTAGAAGGGAAGATGTCTTATTGGCACCCTGGCTGGGCCTACAGTGGCATAAACTTTTGTAATAGAGGGAGGAAAAATATACATCGTGATATGTATGCATTTATAACTTATATACAACATGCATGTATTTATCTCAGCAGCCAAAGTGTCTTCTAAAGTATTTAATTTGCCAATTAACAAGGTCATTTCAGTACATTGTGAGCTTGTTTCCGAACTGTAAAAGCGCGCATTTGAGGGCTGGTTGATAGAAATATGTAAAAATTTTTTGTCAAATACATTTACAAAATAAAAAGACTTTTTTTTTTTAGAATAGATTTTCAGTTTTTTTTTTTTAAAGATTTTATTTATTTATTTGAGAGAGAGAGAGAAACAGCATGAGAGGGGAGAGGGTCAGAGGGAGAAGCAGGCTCCCTGCTGAGCCAGGAGCCCGATGTGGGACTCGATCCCAGGACTCCGGGACCATGACCTGAGCCGAAGGCAGTCGCTTAACCAACTGAGCCACCCAGGTGCCCTAAAAAGACATTTTCTAGGTGGCTAAGCAAGTATACATCTTCCTTCAGAAGAAAGTGAGGCTGAAATCAGATAGCCAGATAACTAATAGGTGTAGATGCATAATATTGGTATAGTATTAGATGATTTAAACTGCTAGACTATATGAGATACCATGTTTCTGAGGCAAAAAGATTATGTCATTAAAAAGACTTTGTAGTCAGTCGCAGGCAAACCAAACTTGAACTTGGCTGCATTTCCAATTTCCATTTCAAACACTTACCGGTGCACAACGGGCTGATACGAGATCTTCAGCTGTTGTGTGCTACGTGTGCGTGTGCGCGCACTTGATTGAAGTCACTCAATGGAACAGTGATCTACTGATATTTTTATAAATTGAGGTCTGCAATAGTAGGAATACTATAATTCTCTGGAATTATTTGTTTAGATATTTTTAAGGATTATACTTGTGAGTGGAAGGTAGATAGGCAGTTTGAATTTCTTGAACTTTTTGGTATTAGCTCTATTAAGGTACAATTTACATATAAAATTCATCCAATTGTAAGTGAGTTCAGTGATTTTAGTGAACTGCAGTTGTGTATCCACTACCACAATCCTATTTTAAAACATTTTTTTTTTTTTAATTTTTTTTATTGTTATGTTAATCCCCATACATTATTAAAACATTTTTATCACATAAAAATATTCCTTTGTGCCCAATGGCAAATAATCCTCACTCTGACTTTCAGGCCCAGGCAACCCATCAGCTTTTTTTCTCTACAATTTTGCCTTTTCTAGACATTGCACGTAAATGGGATCATATAGTCTTTTGAATCTGGTTTCTTTCATTTAGCTTGGTGCCTTTGAGGTTCATCCATGTTGGTGTCTGTATCCGTGCATTCCTTTTCATTGCCAAATAATATTCCATTGTCTAGATATACCACATTTGTGTGTCCAGTTACCAGGTTATTCGATATTTGGATTGTTTCCAGTATTGGCTATAATGAATAATGCTGTGAACATTCACATACATGTCTTTGTGTACATATGTGTTTTCATTTCTTTTGGGTAGATTCTTAGGAGTGCGGTTTCTGTGGTCCGGGTCCTTTGGTAAGTTTGTGTGTAACTCCTTAAGACACCGACAAATTGTTTTCCTAAGTGTGTACTATTTTACCTTTCCACTAGCAATGCATGAGGTCTGTTTTCTCTGCATCCTAACTAATGCTTGTTATTGTCTGACTTTCTGATTATAGCTATTTGGGCAGATGTGTAGTTACCATCTCATTGTGGTTTTAGTTTGCATTTCCCTGTGACTAATGGTGTTCAGCATTTTTTCATGTGCTTAATTAACCATTCCTCTATCATCTTTAATCTGAAGTATTTATTCAAATCTTTTGCCCATTTTTGGGGTCCATTTTAAATGTTAAGATTGTTTGTAAGCATTGCTTATATATTTTAGATAACAAATCCTTTTTCATATATGATTTGCAAATATTTTCTCCTAGTCTGTCGCTTGTAGGGTATTTATTTTTTAGAGCAGTTTTAGGTTCACAGCACAATTGAACAGAAAGTACAGAGATCCCATTTGCCCCCTGCACTACACATGCACAGCCTTCCCACTATCAACATCCCCCACCAGAGTCGTATGTTTTTACAACTGATGAACCTGCATTAACATGTCATTATCACCCAAAGTGTGGCTTGTCTTTTTCTTTTCTTTTTTTATTATATGCATTATGAAATGCTCACCATGATAAATATATTACAATATTATTGACGACATTCCCTATGTTGTACTTTTCATCCCTCTGTCTTTTCATTTTCTTAATGGTGTATTTTGAAGTGAGAAAGTTTTTTAAGTTTGATAAGATTTTACCAATTTTTTCTTTTGTGAATTGTGCTTTTGACCTATCTAAGAACTCTTTGCCCAACTAAGGTCATTATTTTCTCCTAGGTTTTCTTTCTTGAAACTTGTGAAAGATTAAAACATTAATTGGTTCTTTTTTTTTTTGGTAATGTTTTCCAAGTTAAAAAGAAGAGGTTAAAAAAAGGAAGAGGTAAATAGTGCTTCATAACTGTGGCAAACACTTCAAAATAATGCTTTTCCTTTGACGTTGGCTGCTAATTTTCTACTTTGTGAAAGAACCAATTAAATTTAATTTCTGAGATCTCAGCTTGTTGCTTTCATTGTAATAATTGCATTTTATGGATATATCTGCTAAATTGAGAAACTTTTTTCCCATCTGCTTTTTGTTTCTCTTCATTGTTTAGTTGGATTTTCTCAGCCAGATGTTAGGAATAAGAAAGCAGTCCATATGAATTGACACTAAAGTGAGATTGGCTAACGAGGCTTTAACTCTCTCAGAAGAATATGCATTTTAAAAGGATTAATAAACCAATTCTCTTATTTTATAGAATTTCAACTGGACAAAATGAATTGTAGTCAATTTCAGGAATGTGGGGAAAATAATTGAAATCAGGCTTATTAATATAGGCTAGCTGTTTCTGCTGGAGCACTTATTTCCAGGATTGGGTCTCTTGAGCAGTTCTGCTTTTTTCTGAACCTGCAGGTTCTCCAAACAGCACCTGATGACTTGTTGAATCTGTTAAATTGTTGGATAAGGAAGCTGAGGCTCAGGTTTAATAATTTGCCTAAGGTCAACATTCTTTTCTGATAAAGCTCACTGCACGTTTATACTGAAATAGTTTTAGGTCGCATTAACAAATACAGTCACACATATTCAAGACACTCTTGTATCCACAGGTTGCTCTGCTGTGCTCCGTCACCTCCTAAAGATGCATCCTGACTTATCTCCACACTTGCACACTGAAGAATGCAACGTCTTGATTAACTTGCTTAAGGAATGTCACAAAAATGTAAGAGTTCAGAAAAATGACCATAAAGCAAAAATGAAACTTAGGTACAACACACTGATGTAAAATGTTACCTCCACTAATGGAAAGGAATGATAATACAGTGGATCTTGGCTTACTAAAGATTAGTAACTGATGCTTGTGATTTTTTAGACACCATCTCCTTTCATGATTAGTAAAAATCAAGTGTGGTAGTTTGTTAGGGAACTTCTGAAATGATATGTAATAGTTAGAATCTACGTTCTTACAATAAAATACTTTCCTTTTTTAAATTACAGGGCACTGGAACACTTACGTTAAATTCTGACTATTCTGATCATAATGGAATTATTTTAAGATTTTTCTAAGATTTTCCTTGATGTCTACTATTCTGTGTTTAAAGGAGATTGAAACATTTTTTATAATAGATGTTAGCTAGATTTAAATTATGATTGTTCTAATTTGTCACGTTTGCTTACTTGTTAGTGGAATGGAAGTAAAATTCCACAGTTTAGACCAAAATAGAAAGGAAGCCAATTTTTGGAAATCATTAAATTAAGCTGATATTTTTACAGATGTCACATATTTAGCTTTTTCCATATACTTGACATGTGAGACAGTTATAAGGAGCATTTCTGTATTTCTTTAACTTTGCATGATGTGTTATTTTCCTCATGATATTCATAAACTGTACATATATCAAATTATAATAATAGTAAATATCATTTAAATGAGTAAAATTTAAAGACTAATGGTAAGGTAGTAAGTAATACCTGTGACCTGTGAAGTTAGATATTTTTGTTGGTTCAAAGAATGTTGTTTGACAGTAAACTTTAGGCAGACTCTTTTAAGCATACATCTAGATCAAGAATTGATACTGTCTTTTTAACGTTAATCATTTTATGGGTGTGCACTAGTGTCTCATTTGGTTTTAGATTTATTTCCCTGGTGGCTGGTTTTTGAGCATCTTTTCATGTGCTTATTGGCCACTCATATAAAGTCTTTTGCCCATATTTTATTTTATTTTTTTTAATTTAAATTTTATCTATTATTATTTTTTTTCTTTTGCCCATGTTTTAAAATTGGGTTGTTTGCTTTATTTAGTTTTAAGAATTCTTTTTTTTCATTCGACACACAAGTCCTTTGTCTGATGACTGTATTTGAATATGTTCTCCTAGTCTGTAGCATCCTTTTTCATTTTCTTAAGGTTGTGTTTCAAAGAGCAGTTTCTAAGTTTGATGAGGTCTAATTACCAGGTTTTTTTCTCTTATTGTTTGTGGGAGGTTTTGTTGTTGTTGTGGGGTTTTTTTTTTTTTTTTCTTTTTTTTTTGCCTTCCAAGTATTTTTTTTTTTTTAAAGATTTTATTTATTTATGAGAGAGAGAGAGCATATGAGAGGGGGGAGGGTCAGAGGGAGAAGCAGACTCCCTGCCGAGCAGGGAGCCCGATGCGGGACTCGATCCGGAGACTCCAGGATCATGACCTGAGCCGAAGGCAGTCGCTTAACCAACTGAGCCACCCAGGCGCCCCAGCCTTCCAAGTATTTTTGTATGTTTCCCGGTCACAAGGATTTTTCTCCTGTTGTTTTCTTCTGGAAGTTGTAGAGTTTTAGCTTTTACATCTAAGGCTGTGATTCATTTCAGGTTAATTTTTGTGTATTGTGTGAGGTATGGGCCAGTGTTTCTTTCTCTGTGGATATTGTTGTTCCAGGACAATTTGTTGCAGAGACCATCCTTTCCCTACTGAATTATCTTGACCGTATGTGGCTGGGTCTATTTCTGGGCTCTCTAGTCTATTCCACTGATTTATGTGTCTGTTCTTAACACCAGTTAATTCCAATGTTATCTTAGTGGGGCCACCCTGGTCTCTTGATCGTTTTGTCCTCTTCTCTGTCCCCATTCACTTGCACTGGAGTGATCATTCAAACGTAAGTTGAATCGTTGTTCCCCTCTAATGGCTCCCTTTGCCTGCGGTTATCAAATGTAAATTTCTTACTTTGTGTTGTTTCAGGGCCTTCATGAACCTGTCCCCTACTCACCCCTTGCGCCTCACCACCCTGCTGCGCCTCTTCTGCTTGCTCCTGTGTGCAGTTGTGCTGGAACACGCTTCCCTCTTCTAAGCCTCTGTGCTTGCTTTCTCCTTGCTTGTCTTAGAGCCCTCCCCACTATCTCCGCTTCCTGTGTGCTAGACCAGGTTTCACCATCCTCCAGGTTTTATTCAGTGTCATTTGTTATTTCCTCTTCCTTTTCTCCTTTCCTGGCCTACATTCTCTTGGTGTAGTCGCTCTGTACTCCAGTAACCCCACACATAATACAGTTGCTACTTTAAGATAGTTCTCACATTTTTTGGTCTCACGACTCCTTTATGCTCTTAAAAATTATTGAGGACCCAGATAACTTTTGTGTATGTGGGCTATAGCTACCTATATTTACTGAATTAGAAATTAAAAAAATATTAATTTACATAAAAATACAATAATAAATCCAATACATGTTAACGTAGTGTTTTTCATAAAAAAGATCTTATTTTCCAAAACAAGAGGGTGAAAAGAATGACATTGCTTTTGCAGTTTTGCAATTCTCTTTAATGCCTGGCTTAATAGGGTATAGCCAGATCCTCCTATCTGCCTCATGTTCAGTCTTTGGTGATATTGCTCTTTGTGCGGCCTCTGGAAAATTCTATGGTAGCCTTGTGAGAGAATGAAAATGAACAAAACAAGATTTTTGATTATCAGGGAAATAGTTTTTATCGTGTACATGCTCTGGAAAGGTTTTGGGAATTCGTGAGTGTCCCTGGACTACACTTGGAAAACTACTGCTTTATAGCAATCACTTTATTAGCAGGCTCTTCCCTCTGACCATGTACTGAGAGTAGGGCCCAGGTCCACCTTCCTCACTGCTGTATCCCTAGTGCTTGGGACATTGTCTTCAAGGTGTCAGTTGATTGATTCATTTATTCAATCAATTTCTCAGTCGGTTTGATTCTCTAGAAATAGACATTGCACACTAGAGGTTTATGCCATGTGTATATAAGAGAATTGTAGACCCCGGGCATTTCATAAACCAATTCCAGTGGAGCACTTTGGTTTTGTTTTTCATGTAATGTCACGAGAGTATAATTCTTCTTCGGGTTTAAATGTTGGAAAAGCAAAAAAAAAGCTTCTGTCTTGGATTTAAAAATAAGATGTATGTCTATGGGATGATATGAGTCAGTGTAAACCAAACTATGAAATATTGCCTTACGTTCTGAAAGTCTAATCCTTTCTGTTAGTTCTGCTTCACCAGAAGGTGTGTGAAAATGCATGGTTCCTGTTCATTTGTTGTCAAGGAAATAGTTTAAGAAAAATACACAAGAGATACTTACTCTGAAAAGGTCCTTAGGTAACCAGTAGGAGATCTTAGTTTACCTTAAATGCTTGCCAGAAAAAATGACGCATTTATTCACTGTGGACCAGAAAAGGACATTTACAGTCACGGTGAAAGAAAGGACTAGCATGAGGCACAGTTTATTAATTACGTGTTGTCTGGTTTCCATGAAAGCCTTAATTAGAAAGAAAAGGAAAAGGTGCTTATTATTACAAGTTCAGCCCTTATGGCATGTCATTATAGGACATCACCATGCTGTCCTACCCTTTCCTTAAAAATCGTGATATGCAAATACACTAATTATAGCCCAACTAAAATTTGTGTTCTTGACTTCAGTCTTCATCTTAATCTGCTTCATAGCATTCATACTTTTTGCCATGATAATCATCATAGGCCTTGAAACCACGAGGAGATTTTTATTTTTGCTTTGCAAAGAAAGCAGACTTTGAACTTTACATATAAGTTTTCTTACATTGTGGATTAGTGGCTTACTTATGTGGCCCATATAGGCCATTTAATAATAGTGTTATGTGTTTCTGATGTATTTTGATGACATTTTGGATGGAGGCAAATGAGAAAATTAGTGTTGGCCCCCAGCATTTATCAGGTAATTCTTCAATGGGACAGAATGTTTGCTAGTGAAGAAGTCAGTGGTCCTGTTAATATGGCCACACTGCACTTGGATATCGCTCCCTGTGGTAGAGATGGCTGTGCTGTGATTTTCACATGCCATTAAAGAAAGGGCTATTAGAAAACAGAATTGTTTACACTCTGTCGTCGTGAGGTTTGGGCAGGTTAATAGGCTTCCTTTTTATCAAGGAAAAATCTTTTTAGTTTTCATTTCTACCTATACAGCGTTTATCCCTCCTTTTTGGAAGGCCAGGATAAGTCCGTTTATTTGTATATTTTATACTTGTGATTTAACTGTTTGCTTATTAACAGGGTGTAACACATTAAACCCATTTCTCTAGGAATAAGTATTTAAATTCTATGTGCCAGAGACCTTAGCATATTATGGGATGAAATATTTTACCCCTCTTCTTCCTTTTAGCACAGCATTCTGAAATATTTTGGTCATTGCAATGATCTCGATCGGGAGATGAGAAAATGCTTGAAGAAGGAGGTAAGAAAAGTGTTAGAGGATGAAAATGGTTGAACAGTAGAATAGAACATTTCTGAGCAATATTTAGAATACCATTACTACTTTTTATTCCAAATTTTAGTATAACAGAGAGAATTGACACTTTATATGTATGTTCTCCCCTAAAACCAAGAGGAGAAATGAAAGGACATTGCTGGGTTTTTTTTTTTGTTTGTTTGTTTGTTTTTGCATGCACATAAATGAAAACGACTTCCTTATTATAATCATTGTAACTCCTCTGGATGAATTGTAAGGGCTAGGAAACTGAATTTGTTTAGTGGAAAGACTTTGGTCATTCAGCTATTAGCCATCGCAGATAACTAACACTTTCTGGGCCTCCGCTTCCTCACAGAACGTGGCAGGAGCTAGGCTTGGGCTCCTCACAGGTTTAAAATTGTGAATTCTTCATAACCATGGCATGTACGAGCCACACGGATCTAGTTTGACTTGGCCGGAAAGACTCATTTCCTGAACCCGGTTTTAGGCCATGACTTGGACTTGGGCATATAGCAGAGTGCTTTTGAAATCTTTAAATTTAACTCCCATTTCTGTTTTGTACATCAGTTGTTTTATGTCCCAAACCTTTAAAAATCTATAACTACTGAACACCTGCCGTCCACTTTTCTTTCCTTTTCTATATTTTTGAAATTTTTTCCTATTAGCGTCATATTGAAAGGTATTAGTTATAATATTTGAGCTGTCCAGCATCTATCTTCAACTTTTGTATATTTCAATCTGAAGCTTTTTTTTTTCCTTCCCAGAATCCCTTTCCAGTGTCTTTACCGTTTTGAAGAACTTTCTGGAGTTCTCGGTTCAGGGTGATAATTTTCTTTGCACAAATGTGTACATACAGAAATGTTTTAAATTGACTTTCAAAGAGTTTTTCTTCCTATTTACATGTAGAGCTAGTTTATATGAAAACTGAACCTAGGGCTTTGTTCCCGTTTTAATAAGAGGATGGGAAAAAGAAGCCCACACTACTTTATTCAGTACAACTGTTTATTTCTCACATGCTTTCAGTTGTGTCAGATCACTTTTTCCCTAAGTTTAGATTTTTTTTTTCTTCTTACAGTTCAGTAATTTTTGCCATTGGTTTGGTGATTAGGTATTTATTCGAAATTTTCTTCCCAGATGGTCCTGAGCTGTTAGTGACTATTAGGTAGAATGTCGTAGATATTTTTCTTACTTTGAGTTTGTTTTCATATAAATTCTGGATTTTCTCCTTGACTTATTTTCTAAGTCCTCTGTGTGGTTTTTATGTTGGTAAATTACCTGATTTATAGATGTTTTTGTCTGTTCTTTCCTCCTTCAGTCCTCTGAACCTGCACTCATTTATTTCCTCTCTGCCTTTAATGCTTTCTAGTTGACCATTTCCTGCCTTTCATGTGCTCCTCTAACCATCTCCTTCCTGTACCATTTGAGTACTTCATTCCTTGACGCTTTCAACTAGAAAAAGGGTCTGGCCAGTTCCCTTAGCCTCTATTTGCTGCTGTGTCGCTGCTTTTGTTCTTTCTATCAAAATAATCACTAATACTACTTTTGCAGCATCCTGTTTTGTCCCTCTTAATTTTTCGATTCGGTTTGGTTTGGTTGTGTTGTTCACTGAAGCTTTGTGAATAACATCGTGTTCGTCCTTTTTTTTTTCTTTTATTCAAAGGCCATCTGGACTCCCTTTGGGGATATCTTAACATACCTTTTAACATAGATTATATTTTTAATTTGCTCTTTAACTTATTATTTTGGCTGCCTACAAAGTATTATCTTCTGAAGATTTACCCTTACAACCCTCTTCCCAACCCGATTGCTGGAGGCAGTCCAGTATATGTGATTAAAGATAGATACCAAATATTTTTCTCAGAGTAGGTATCCCTCCATGTTCTAGAACAGTGCCTTTTTTTAAAAAAATAGTTTTTAAAGTGATGAAATGCTCTTTCCCCCTGACAATCTTAGGAGGAAAATTAATGTGTGACAGATAAAAAGAATGATTTTGGTTAAAGGGACCTTGTGTTTCATCTGTAATTTGAAGTGGCCCTTTGATGAAGAAGAAAAAAAAGTTTGAAAACTATCATTCCAGAGGCTATGTTAGAACTCTTCAATCAGAACTTTAGATCTAGAAAACTTCTGAGAGATGATCTAGCCTAGCTCCTCTTATTTGAGGTTTTGGGACCCGAAGATGCAGTAAGCATGAACCTTCCCAGCACTGGCTCAGGGGTCCGGGGCAGGGGACCCAGTCGAGTCCCTACTCAGCTCTCTGTCATTGATTTTCATTTCTGCGGCCTTTTTCCATATCTCTGGCTCCTAAAAGATTTTGATGCTTAGTTGTTCACATATACTTAGTTTTTTCAACTTGAATTTACTTTTACTTTTTTTCCTTTTTCCATAGGGACCCTTCATTCACTTTTAAAATATGTCTATCGGTGTATATAAGCCTGTACATATATCCATACAAAAACACTCATATTCACGTTTCTCTGCTTTACACAGTGCTTCTTCTAAGTGCCAGGCTGTGTATTTCCTGTTACTTATAACCTACTGGCCAGATCCAAATACTAGGCTGAAAACCTCCAGGGTGAAAACTGCACTTAGATCCAACTGACTACAGAAATGTAGGATTTGGAGAGAATCAGGTTTGATGACTATTCATAATGAAAAGATCCTGGGAGGTTCAGCTGAATATAGGTTTCCATGTGAACTAATAGGATAATATGGTTGCCAATATTTATAGAAATAAAATGTCTAGGTCGTAAGAACTAGTAGGTCCTCTGTAGCCCACATCTGTCAGACTGTGTGGAACACTGTCTTTAATTCTGGTTGTGATATTTTTTATAAGGGATACTGATATTAAAGCACCTTATAAAAGGTAGCTATTGGAAGGCAGAAGCCATGTTCTGTGAACCTTTGTAGAAACCAGCAATGTTCAGCCTAAAAAAGAGGTAGTAAGTGGATTTTCTGTAATCAGATATTTGCAAGAAGAAATAGAGGGCAGTAGGAGAATTTACAGGGAAACACTTATTGGTTCAACATTAAAAAAAAACCAAACCTTTGGAACAAGTAGAAGGGTCCAACAATTAAACAGGCTACCTCTCAGGTAGTTAGCTGCTCATAGCTAGAAGTGTTCAAGCAGAGGTTAGATGACTTCAATAGATCGTGAGTTCCTGCAGAACAGGACGGAACTCACTCATCTTAAATATTTACTGAATTCATATTTTGGGAGAAAATTAATTCAGTAAATATTTGTGCACCTATTAGGATGTAGGTGCTGTACTGTGTTTGCAATTTCAGATTCAGTGAAATAAAAGACAAATAAGAATTTTATCAGCAAAAACTATTTTGCAAATATTTTAAAATATTTAACTCAGCTGATATAAATGGTTAATATAATCTGCTGTCTCTTTTCTCCCCCCTTCCTTTTATTTTCCAGTACATGGAAAAGAGGACCAAGAGCAGGGAGCATGGCAATGCGATGCGAAAAAGACTTTTTAATCCTGCAGAGGAATCTGAAAAATAAATTAGAGGCATACCTCGTTTTATTGTGCTTCGTTTTATTGAGCTTCGCAGATAATGCATTTTTTTCAAATTGAAGGTTTGTGGCAACCCTGCGTCGAGCAAGACTATTGGTGCCATTGCCATTTTTCCAACATCATTTCTCACCTCGTGTCTCTGTATCACGTTTTGGTAATTCTCACAATATTTCACACTTTATAATTACTATCCTATTTCTTACGGTGATCTGTGATGTTACTATTGTAATTATTTTGGGGTGCCGCAAAGCATGCCCGTATAAGACAGTGAACTTAATCAATGTTGTGTGTATTCTGACTGCTCACCAACCAGCCATTCCCTCGTCTCTCCCTGTCCTTGGGCCTTCCTATCCCCTGAGACTCAACATACTGAAATTAGGCCAGTTAATAATCCTACAGTGGCCTCTCAGTATTCCAGTGAAAGGAAGAGTCCCCCATCTCTCACTCTAAGTCAAAAGCTAGAAGTGATTAAGCTCAGTGAGAAAGGCATGTTGAAAGCCAAGATAGGCTGGAGCCAGGCCTCTTGCACCAGTTAGCCAAGTTGTGAATGCAAAGGGAAGGTTCTTGAAGGAAATTAAAAGTGCTGAATGTGTGTGCCAGTGAACACACGAACGTTAAGAAAACAAAACAGCCTTGTTTCAGTGGTCTGGACAGAAGATCAAACGTCCCCTTAAGCCAAAGCTTAATCCAGAGCAAAGTCCTAACTCTTCAATTCTGTGAGGGCTAAGAGGTGAGGAAGCTGCAGATGAAAAGTTTGAAGCTTGGAGATGTTGGTTTATGAGGTTTAAAGGAAAGAAGCCATCTCTATAACCTAAAAGTGCATGGTGAAGCAGCAAGGGCTGACGTAGAAGCTGCATCAGCATCGAGACAAGACCTTCCACCAGCAAAAAGATGATGACTTGCTGAAAGCTCAGATGATACGGTTAGCACTTTTTAGCAATAAAGTATTTTTTAATTAAGGCATGTATGTTGTTCTTTAACATAATGCTATTGTACACTTAATAGACTACAATATTGTGTAAACATAACTTTTATACATGTTGGGAAACCAAAAAATTGATTTGACTTGCTTTGTTGTGATATTTGCTTTATCTTGGTGGTCTGGAACGAAACCTGTGGTATCTCTGAGGTTTGCCTGTATACTTTCCCTGGATGCCTTGGCTGAGAGAAGACCTAAAGACTCTTGGTTGATAACCAAAAGAATCTTACCTCATTTTGTCTCCAGAATCCTTTGAATGGAAAGTGACCCATGGAGAAATACGGAAACCCTGATGCTGAATATTTTTCGGGCGGAACCTTAGGTACTCTCTCTTGTCTGCCAATATACCTGACTTCCAACACGTTTCTTCCCTTGGCCAACAGTCAGTTAACATTTGCATAACTTATCTCCTTCAATAAAATAATCGACTTTAATGATATTTTCTCTGTTCTCTTAGACTTTCCTGGAATTAGGGCAAAATGGTCCCATTTGACTTTCCTTTTTGACAGTGTGGTGATTCTGGAGCTTAAACATTGAAGACACAAGCTAGGGCAAAAGAGTTTGGGAAGTCCCAGCTGTGTTAACAATATGAAAACGACCCAACTTTATCGTTCCCAGACTCATTTCCAGGAGGCACCCCCCCCACCCCCAGTGCTCTTTCTGCCAGGTGTTTCTGAAACTGGCAACAATTGATGTCACCAACTTCCTGCCATAGCCACAGCAAGGGCTTGATCTTCTTGTCAGATGAGGTGTCAACAGACTGTGAGCTGTGAGCTCCTTCTAGTGAATTCTGTGTGTATGTCCAGAATGAGGCCTTGCTGACGTCGGTGTTTAATAAGCAACTTCCCCATCATCAGAGGTGTTCAAGAGGCTGGACATTCACTTAGCAGGGTGGTTACACAGGGTAACAGGCATTTGATGAAGGGATGGAGGAAGAAGTAGAATTAATTCTGAGGGCCCTTTCGAGACTGAGTTTTATGAATATTTATTCAGCTCCTTCCTCCATGTCAGTAGTACAGGTACAGAAATGAGACGTTTTGCCTTTAGAAGCTTGTAGGAAACTGACGAGTTGACTATTACAGTAGTGTTGTGGCGCCATGATGAGGTAGCTGTCGTAGAGAACACAGAAAGGGCATCTATGCCCGGCCTTCAGGAAGAAGGAGCCATTCCAAGAAAGCTACTTAGCAAGGTAACCTTTGACAAATAGTGAAAACGGAATACATTCTGGGGAGCTTCAAGTTGTCTAGCATGACTGGAATGTGAGGGCTCATGGTGGAGGCAGATAAGAAATGGCTTTGAATTCAGTTGGGGTTTTTCTCCAGTGCTGTGTGACCAGTTGCAGATTTTAATATGGCGATTGGTGATTTGTGGAGGGGCCTTAGTTGGAAGGGTGATATGTTTTGATTTGTATTTTAGTACGATTTTTCTGATTATAGTTTGGGGGATAGATTGGAGAAGGGAAATTACACCCAGGGAGTCCCATTCGATTTTTGCCCTAACTTCGGTGGTAAATGAAGACCTGAAATAGAGAAGTGGCTTGAGGATCCAGACGAGTGGCTAGATTTGAGGGGAATTTGAACACAGAATCAGCATGGCTGACTAGGAGGTCTCGGGCACTTGTGTCTGCATGCTGCTGGGGCCCTGCCCTGAGTGGGAGGGGGTGTAGCAGAGGTGCGGGGTAAAGTGCTGGGTTTGAAGTGTGCGCAGAAGACCCTGGGTGGAGGGGGCTTTCCAGCTTCTGAGGATGCACGTCTAGAACGTAGTAGTCGTCTGGACGAGAACAGAATTGGGAGACAGCAGCTTGCATGTGGCCACCAGCACCCTGTGGGCCGGTGTTGATTGTGGGCCACCAGAGGCGGTTTTTTTGTTTTGTTTTGTTTTTTTAAAGATTTTTTATTTATTTGTCAGAGAGAGTGCAAGAGAGCACAAGCAGGGGGAGTAGCAGGCAGAGGGAGAAGCAGGCTCCCCGCTGAGCAAGGAGCCCGATGTGGGGCTCCATCCCAGGACCCTGAGATCATGACCTGAGCCAAAGGCAGAGGCTTAACCAACTGAGCCACCCAGGCGTCCCCCATCAGAGGAGTTTTATAGAGCAGGATGAAACTTTGGGGTCACTTGATTTTTTTTAAATTCCACATTTTGGTAGAACATTTGGACAGTCTGTAAGTTTTGTAGACTTCTCACCCTAAGACCCCTGAACTCCCCAGAGGTATCGATAACTGACAGTTGGGGGGGTCATCTGTACATGTCCGTCACTATTTCAGGACAAGAAAAGGAGCCCCATATATGGAGAAGGAGCAGGCATAGAGGGAGAGGGCAAACCATAGAGAATGGTGCCACCGAGTTCCCAAAGGGTTCCAGAGGAGGGAGTGTTACTGGATCAAATAGGGTCGGAGGCGCCCTTTGAGACTTTGGTTCCTTTTTCATCCTTGACCTGAGAGCCGCTTCCCGTGGCGAGGAGGGGGCAGGAGCTTATGGGGAGCTGGAGGACGCAAGCATATTTGGAAAGGCTTGGCTCTGAAGGGAAGGACATTGTAAGGTTGAGAGAGGGCCTTACAAAATCAAAAGGAAATGGTGAGTGACACTTGGGAACCGGTATATTTGAAAAGAATGCTGGACAGGAGGGAGGGATTGATGTGTGGAGTGAAGTCTTTGAGGATGCAGAAGCGAGTGAGATTCAGGGCCTTTGCTGACAGGGATGCCGTTTTTTTCTTTTTTTTCCCAGAAAACTAACGAGAAACTGAAAACTTAAAGCACCATAGGCAATGTAAAGTATTGTTTTCGGAGAGCAGTAAATACCTGTCTGCACCAGATGCACTGCTCTCACCCAGGCTCTGTGTCTGCTCTTTGAGGACCCAAGTCTCAGACACACTAACGTGGTTACCAATAGCTAGTCGTATGCTGGTAAATGTTTAATAACTGGCCCTGACAAACGAGCATAAAAGACACGAATTTGTAGCATTTGCCATTGTCTGTGGTGGACGGCGTCCTGCCAAGGCAGATTTCAAACTACCAAGCTGACAGTCACCCAAGTGGAGCTGGGCAGACGTGCTCACGGGAGGCTCTCCTGAGCTGGTCCCGGCGGCCTCTAGTTGCCCGTGGCACGACACTACTGTGTGGAAGGAATGCAGGAAGTCGTCACTGATTGCCCACCAATGGCCACCTCTTCCACAGCGAGCATTCTGTCATTTGGAAGTACCTGTCACCGAAGATGTACACTAACGCAAGGCCGCCGGGCCTTCGGCGACAGAGCACCTGCAGTCCACAGCTGCTGGAGTTCACGGAGTCTGCAGGGGCGTGTCATTCTGTGGAAGAGTGAGGAACCGTATGCCAGGTGGATTAGGGAGAAAATGGGACCTGCCTGTGCCTTGATGGTTGGATTTGTGCCCCAGCGCTCGGCTGTCTGCATCTCTTTCTTTTGGGATACCGTGCATGACCTTCTGGTTTAGGACATGTCACCAGCTGCCTGCTTTTCTCAGCCCTCTATGGGTCAGCGTGAGATCTCACAATTTTCTCCTTTGCAGAGCAAGCACACTTTCCTCCTGGGGATTTCTGTTTTTTTTTTTTTTTTTTAATTAAAAATTTTTTTTATTGCCACTTGTAGTAGGAGACTAAGGCTGGAGGGAGATGAGGTGGGAAGGAGCAGAGGTCCTGTGTCCTCTTGCCTTTATCAGGCACCTGGCACTGCGTTGACTGGTGCTACAGTGATGAACGAGCTGGACCTAGTCTGGGTGAGGGCTCATGTCACGAAGGACCACCTAAGTCCTGGTGAGGAATTTGGGTTTCCTTTCAAGGGCTCTGGGAAGACACTGTCTGGTCTATGCAGGATGCAGAGTGAAGTGATAGATGGACTTCACTTTGTGTGGATTTCTAGTGGCTTTGGGTCATAAAGGGTCATCTCTTGAAGAGCTCAGGCCAAGGTTTTCCCGAGAAATCTAATTTTGTAGACCGCGTGAGCCCTGATTCTCTGTTCATGACAAATTTATTAACGTTTTACCATAAGAAACACGACACAATGTTACTTAGGAGTGAGGATAGAAAGTTGAACTTCTTCTGACCCTTCATAAATGGAGTTTAAAATCACTTTAATCTCCATGGGGTTTTTGGCTCAAAGCACAGAGTTTGTTTCCCGACAAAGAGTTTGGGGTAAACTAATAAAGGCAATGTCGTTGGCCTGCCAGGTGGACACACCAGAGAGCTTTCTGTGCTTAGCAGAAGAACAAGTCCCTACATCCCAGGGAAGCTGCCTTTGCCACCACACTCAGATGGAAACTGGTGCTCTTTAAATGATGTTCGGATATGGCACATCCTGCCTTACTCCACAGTCATGCCTGCCTCGCCCAGTGAAGTCACTGAAGGAGATGGTCCACAGTGGAGAGTGCAAGGGGAGGCAAGAGGAAGGCTTGTTGTCATCGCTCTCCTGCCTCGGTGGTATTCTAGGTGGGGCAGGTGGCCTAGGCTGGAGGCCAGGGGGCCAGTCTCCTTCCTCCAAGTGCAGCTAGTCACCCGGGTAGACAGGACACTGAAAATGAGACTGAGGGTGGAGAGATGGGGTGGGAGAGCAAGCTGGCTGAGCTGCTCTCACTCGTGGAACACTCTGGCTCAGTGTGAACCACCTCCGACAGCGTGAGGGATGAGAGTGCCACACGCATGTGCGTCACCTCTGTTCAGCTCGCTAACATTGCCATTCTCTCTGTAAAAGAAACATCTCAAATTCACAGAAGTGTACAGACTTTATGAACACCCGCGTACCCACCCTCCAACTTTATTAACTTGGATATCTTGCCATGTTCATTTCAGGTTATTTTTTTAAATAAATGATACGTTACAAATGTGGGTGAACCCTTCTTGTGTGTCTTGCCCCAATCCCCCATGTATGATTTTGTACTTCTAATATATATGTAAGTATCCATAAACTGTATTATTTTGCATGTCTAAATATTTTACTTTGAAGTTGGCATGATGTGTATAGCCTCCCGTAGCTTACTTTTTTCACAGTTATGTTGATAAAGGAAGCTCTTCTTTATTCATTTTATCTGCTATGTAATATTCCATTGTATGACTGTACCACACTTTATGCATTTTCCTGTTGATGGTCGTTTTAGATAGCGAATTTTTGCTGCTATTAAAGTGCTTTCACTAGTATTCTTACATGTCTTCTTGTACAGTCTGTGGGAGTGTCTCTTGAGTATAAACCTTGGATTTTGTTGAGCTGTAAGGATACATCTTCAACTGTACTAGAAGTTTCTAAATTATACCACAAATAGTTGCAGACATACAATTAATCCATCTTACTGATACTGAGTTGTTTAAATCTGTGAACATAGTATATCCATTTTTTCAGGTCTTTTATGTTTCTCAATAAATTTTTATGATTTTTAAATGACAGTCATGCATCTTGCTAGATTTGCTCTTAAATGGTACTTTAAAAATTGCATGTTCTACTCTACTATTACTGGTATAATACAGTTGATTTCTTTATATTGATCTTACATTCAGAAAGCTTGCTGAATTTTCTTAATTCTACTAGTTTATAGATTGTTAGGACGCCCGTGCTGTGTGCCTCTCCGTACTGCTGAAATGGGAAAGCTGAACACTGCCTTTTCTCAGATTCTCTTACAGTTAGGCTGTAACAAATTAGTGTCCATTCATTCCGGAGACTTGAATTTGAAATGGGCTTGAGCTGGAGAGAGGGAGGCTGTCCGGTGTTCGTCTTGCTGGTGTGGATCGTGGTGGACATGGCGCAGCTACGGGCCGGCAATTTTTGCTGTGGTTTCCCCTGTTTTTGCCAGGCAGCTTCTTAATTGTATCAGGAACCTAGACTCAGCTCTGCAGTGTGGCTTCGGGAATTGTTGATGAAGTTCTCTTCACCCCTTCCAGTGCTTCGGTAGATTATGTAATACCTGGTAGTAAATACCTTTCTGCCATTACATGCGTTATATGCATTACACTCTTTCCCTTTTGACTTCCTATCGCTTTACATCTCTGCGCTGCCTTCTTGGTGATTTTCTCAAATCTCTTTTCCAGTTTATTAGCTCCTCTGCTGTGTCTTCTCGGCTGTTTCAACGACCATCAAGTTTTTAATTGACTGTTAATCCCTTTCTAGAAGTTTTATTTGATTCATTTTCAGATCGACCTATTTTCGTAAAGATTTAAAAAATATTTTTAATTCTTTGTTTTATTTTTAATAAAGTTTTCTTTAATAGTTTATATTAATAGTTCCATTATTTGAAGTTTTTGATATCTAACACTTCTGCTTGTTTGCGGTCTCTTCCTTACGGCAGATTATTTCCTTATGTGTTTTACTTGACTGTTAGTATATCTCTAGTTGGTTTATTTAACTGGACTTTGTGCAGTGCATCTTGAGGGTGTATCTCTATGCCCTTGAGAGCTCTTGTATTTGCCTCTGCTAGGTACCCCAGAGGTGTTACTGGCTCAGAGGCACCTTTTGTGCTAATTGTGTTGTTTAGGGACTCCTGGACCACTTGAGTAATTACTCAAGTTTAGGTGTGGGAAGACTCATGGTTATGAATTCTGGGTGAAAATTTTTTTTCTTCTCAGAGCCCAAGATAAGTCAGGCTTTACTCTGGTCTCCCTATGCTGGTGAGTGGATGGATGTTTCCTAGTTACCTTTTCTTAGAGGGTGTACCCTTTGGTGGTCCTGGTACCGTGTGGCATTCTTCTCATACCATGCCTCCTACAGACCCAATGTCTTTCGTCTTTGTCCCGTGTGTGAATGAAAATCTGTTTCTAGGTTTACTGGGACTGGTCTGGGATGTACAGCATCTGCTGATGCTTTTACCTTTTTGGTTTACAGTTTTCTGTGTTTAGCCTCCAAAGATTTTCTGTACTTTCCTGTGAGGTCAGCTGTGCCTTAAAAATTTTATTTGAAATATGTTCTTTAGTATTTTCTACATTTAATTAGGAAAGTTTTCAGATAATCTAATCAGCCACATTTCCCGGAGCAGGTGTCCCGTGCTTAAAATTTTAACCTGCAGAGATGGCTACTTGTGAGGAATGGTTGTACTTTGAACAGTTAAGAGGACTAAGTTTTCATTCCTAGAGGACAGGTGGGGAGTGAAAGGATTTGGGAGAATGTGGGGAGGTGGGAAGGGCATGGCAAAGAGGTGAGTTGTAAGGGAACATTCTTTTTTCATGTGTCTTCATCCACATCTGGACTCTGGCTGCTTACACTGTGGTCCATGGACCAGCAATTTCAGCATCGCATGGGAGCTTGTTAGAGATGCAGAGTCTCAGGCCCTGCCCCACACCTACTGAGAATCTGCATTTTTTAAAATTAATTTTTTATTTAAATTCAATTAGCCAACACATAGTACATCATTAGTTTCAGATGTAGTGTTCAATAATTCATCAGTTGCATTTAGTAAAATCCCCAGGAGAGGAGTATATTAAAAATTTGACTTAAGGGATGCCTGGGTGGCTCAGTCGGTTAAGCATCTGCCTTCAGCTCAGGTCATGATCCCAGGGTCCTGGGATAGAGTCCCGCATCGGGCTCTCTGCGCAGCGGGGAGTCTGCTTCTCCCTTTGCCTGCTGCTTCCCCTGCTTGTGCTCAATCTCTGACCAAAAAAAAAAAAAAAATTTTTGACCTGAACTATCTCTGATGTAACTGCCTTCCATAAAGTGACTACTTCTTTGAGGTTAAAGACCTTCCTCCAGTCTTGTTGGCCCCTTCTCTAGCTTAGTTCTTTTTCTCCACTTAATTTTTTTTTTTAAGATTTATTTATTTGAGAGAGAGAGAGTGAGTGGGAGGGGCGGAGGGGAAGGGAGAGAGAACCTCAAGCAGGCTCCATGCTCAGCATGGAGCCTGACAGGGGGCTCAACTTCAGGACCCTGAGATCACGATCTGAGCCAAAACCAAGAGTTGGATGTCCAACCGACTGCGCCACCCACGCACCCCCTTCTCCAGTTAATTTTTAAGCACTTTTCTTAAGTGGCTTTTGTACCAAAGTTCTTTTTTTAAATTATTATTTATTTTACTTTTTATGTTTTATTTATTTATTTATTTTTAAGACTTTATTTATTTATTTGACAGAGAAAACACAAAGAGGGGGAGCGGCAGGCAGAGGGCTTCCCGCTGAGCAAGGAGCCCGATGATGCGGGACTCCATCCCAGGATCCTGGGATCCTGACCTGAGCTGAAGGCAGACGCTTAACCCACTTAGCCACCCACGCGTCCCTATTTTTTATGTTTTAAAAAGATTTTATTTTTAAGTAATCTCTATGCTCAACACGCAGCTCAAACTCACAACCCCGAGATCAAGAGTTGCACGCTCCACCGACAGCCAGTCAGGCGCCCTGTATTGAAGTTTTTTGTTGTTGTTTTGTTTTTCGTACATGAGGTTTTTGAGAACAGTTCCAATTGGTGATATATTGAGGGAGTGTTAATATGACATATTGTCATATTGAATATGACAGCAAAATCTTACTTAAGAGCAGAGCCATTATGAAACTTTCAGGGCATTTGCTTTCTACGCAGCTCTTCGGGGTAGAGAACTGAGAAGTTGAAGCATTCTGTGTGGAGAACTTTAGACCTGGCTAAACTGGAGTGTTTGCTCTGCACACAGAGCCTTCGCAATTCCTAATATCCCCAAGTGCCAATATCCCCTTTTGTCCACATCCTCCCCAACACTTACTGTCTCTTGTCTTTTTGATGATGGCCATTCTAACAGGTGTGAGGTGATGTCTCATTGTGGTTTTGATTTGCATATCTCTGATGATTGGTGACGTTGAGCATCTTTTTATGTACCTGTTGACCATTTATATGTCTTCTTTGGAAATATGTCTGTTCAGGTCTTCAGCTCATTTTTTAATTCAGTTTTTGTTTTTTTGCTTTTGAGTTGTATAAATTCCTTACATGGTTTGGATAGTAACCCGTTGTCACCTATATGGCTTGGAAATACTTTTTCCCATTCTGTAGATTGCCTTTTCATTCTGTTGATTGTTTCTTTCGCTGTGCAGAATCTTACTAGTTCTATGTAGTCCCACGTGTTTATTTTTGCTTTTGTTGCTTGTGCTTTTGCTGTCATCTGCAGAAAATTGTTGCCAAGGCCACTGTCAAGGAGCTTTTCCCTAATTTTTTTTCTTGGAGTTTTATAGTTTTCAGGTCTTATGTTTAAGTTTTAAATCCATTTTGTGTTCAGGTTTGAGGGTGGTGTAAAATTAAGAGACTCAAGACACATAACCAAATGCAATATATTAATTTTGCTTGGATTCTGATGGGAACAAACCAGCTGCAAAAAAGACATTTTTGGGGGACAGTTGGAGAAATTTGAGTATGATTTTGTTTCAGATGATAAGAGATTACTGTAACTTTGTTAAGTGCGATAATGGATTATGATTACCTTGAAAAAGGTGTCCTCAGTTAAAGATGCATTATGGAAGTATTCACGGGGCAAGTGATAGATGTGTGGGATTTACTTTAAAATAGCAGCAAACAAAGTGAGTGCAGGGGGATTAGATGAAACAAGATTGGCCATGAGTGGATAACTGTTGAAATAAAAGGTGGAGTCATAAGGGTTTATTATACTTTTCTCTCTAATGAATGCTTGAAATTTCCATAATAAAAATTTTTTTGGAAGAGTCTTAGATTCTTTGAGTCAAGAAGCAATTTCATCCAGAAATATAGTGTGTCATCAATATGTACTGTTCTGAGAAAAGGACTCAATACCGTTGGTGGTTCTTTTCCTAGGTAGGATTTATTTTTATTTTTATTGATTCTGATGGGTTCTGAGTTTTTCTGCTAAAAACAGAGGGCAGCCTGAAAAAAAAAACCCAACAGATGTTGACAATGGAAACACTATGAGTGGAATTAGAAATATGTTCAAGGGGCGCCTGGGTGGCTCAGTCATTAAGCGTCTGCCTTTGGCTCCCAGGTCATGGTCCCAGGGTCCTGGGATCGAGCCCTGCATCGGGCTCCCTGCTCCACGGGAAGCCTGCTTCTCCCTCTCCCATTCCTCCTGCTTGTGTTCCCTCTCTCACTGTGTCTCTCTCTGTCAAATAAATAAAATCTTTAAAAAAAAAAAGGTATGTTCAAAATATGAGATATGTATATATATCCATCCTCATAGAACCCTACTCATAACTATTTCGAAGGCTCTTTTTCTCTCCAGACCTTATTTTCCATGACAAATTCCTATAAATCCAAAATGTCTATTTCAGACTTTGTTGAGAGCCAGGGTACTGCTATGGGAAGGAGTTTAGAATCAGACAGACTGTATTCGGATCCCAGCTCTGTCGCCGATGAGCTGTAGTGATGGAGGGAAAATTTACCTAAACTCTCTGAACCTTGTTCCTTCAGCTGTGAAATGGGACTGATTATCGTACCTACTGCATAGAGTTGTAGTGAGGATTGAATGATCGCATTTCAGACGTGGTGAGGTTTATATCTTGTTCTTGGAATACTGTGAGTGTCCACAGAATCCTAACACGTGTGTGTGTATGTTAGAAAAAACCTCTAGAACATGGCCATATGGACACAAATGCCTGCTGTTTGCCCTAAAAACCCTATCTCAAGTGTGGCATGTAGCTTTCTGTGTCAGTATAAGGAACTCACTTATCTGAAGTGAATTTGTGCAACATTTCTCTGTTTCTGGAGTTGACTACTCAGAAGTGCATTTCCAAGTATTTGTCTCATTTCCCTTTGGACTTGATTTGTCTTCTTAACTTCTCCCTAGGGAAGAGAGTGAGGTGTAAAAACCAAGCTTAAGCATTATTTGATTGAAGAAGGCACTGCTAGATATCACCTGGGCTACACCGGTGAGTAAGACTCATCCTGTGTTCTCAAGAAGGCCTAGGACATATCTCTATGTCTTTAGGGAAGAAGGAGGAAGAGGTGGAGGTGTGAACGGCAAGTTTTTAGAGTCAGAATTTTTCACTAGAATCTTGGCTTCTCTGCTTATCTTTGGCAAGTCATCTCTCTTTACTTCTTTGAATCTCCGTTTTCTCAGTCATAAAATGGAGGTCTCTGCTTCACCAGTTGTGTGGATCAAAGGAGACCATGGCATTGCTTTTGAACTCTGAAGAGCCACACATATTTTCTGGAGAGAGTGTGTCAGACTTCTCTTGGCATCCCAAGGGGCATCAGAACAAACTAGGAGCAGTCCCTGAATGCTCTTCAGGCTCTTCTGGGACCTTAGCTGGATCTAGGGAGGGTCTGAAAAAGTCTAGCCCCCTTGTCTTATTCTTGGCCTCCTGTGCTGCTCCCTGGCCTAGACAGGAAGCTGCATGGGGTGTGGTCCCTTGGCCCATATTGCAGTATCCCTCCAAGCCAAGAGGAAAGCCCTACTCAGCAAGGAGAAGGTGTGAGGGGGGATCACAATCCCTGGTGTCACTCTGCACCTTCATGTAAGTCCTTATGGGATTCCCAAGGAAGGCCAGCCAGCGTACCTGGTATTGGAAATGCAAGATGAACAGACAGACCTGGAGTTTTTAAGTTTGCTGAGAAGTTGGCCAGGTGTTCCGTGTGTCTGGGCTAGCACTGTCCAGTAGAACTTCCCGTAATGATGGAAATGTTCACCTGTGCTGCGTAATTCAGTAGCCTCCGGCCATCTGTGAGTGTAGGGCTCTTAAAATGTGGCTTGTGTGACTGAGGGACTGAATTTTAAATTTTACTTAATTTTAATGAATTTAAATTTAAATAGCCACAGGTGGCTCATGGCTACCATATTGGACAACACTGGACAATGCTGGAAAGATTCTGAGATGTTTAGAAGGGCACCCAAGCAGGCCAGAGGCTTGACTTCCCTTCTTTAAAAAGCTGTGAGACTCAGAAGACCGGCTTGTAGCTGTGCTTCCCACTGTGTGTGGATTTACTGTGACACTTGGCCTCTTCTCTGGTTTAGTTTCCTGGTCTGTAAAACAGGAACAGAGGGAGGATTGGATTAAATTTTTCCCAGTGTTAAATTTTGACTCTGTTATGATGTGCCTTTTACTTTTATAGTACATTAGTATCCTGTGGCCACTGTAACAAAATGCCACAGACATAGTGGCTTAAAACAACACAAATTTATCGTCTCAGTTTTGAAGGCCAGAATTCCAAAATTGGCTTCATTGGGCTAAAATCATTGTGTCGGCAGGGGTGTGTTCCCACCCGAAGCTCTAGGGAAAAATCCATTCCTTGTGTCTACGAGCTTCTGGTGGTTGCTAGCATTCTTTGGCTTGTGGCTGCATCCCTCTAATCTCTGCCGCCGTGGCCAGATGGCCTCTTCTGTTTGATCTCCCTCTGCCTCCTTCTTATAAGGGACCCTGATGATGGCATTTAGGGCCCACCAGATAATCCAGGATCATTGCCCCATCTCGAGACCCTCAATTTAATTACATCTGCAAAGACCCCTTTTCCAAATAATGTCACATTTATAGGTCCCAGGTATTGGGACATGATCTCTTTGGGGGCCATTATTTCAGCCTCCTATACGCAGTAATATTTACTGATAGTGGGTTTGCTTTAAATCTGTGTAATTGAATGTGTGAAAGTTGCTGCCTGCCCACATGCTCTTCCAGGGAGAACTTCTCTCAGCTTTCTGAATAGGGACCTGAGTTTGATTGAAAAAAAAAAAAATAGCCTTTCCTGCTCCTACCTTGATTGGTTTATGCCAGAGCATCTTCACTAAAACATCGGTTAACTTATGAATGTGCCTCTTCCCGTACACTGCCATTATGGAGATAGTCCCCATGGCACCCCCAGTCTCCAAAACGTGTGGAAGGGGGCTTTGACTGGGATTTGAGTCAGGAAGATCCAAACTATTGCATGTGAATGACAGGAGAGAGCATTTGTTGGATCAGCTGGGTAAGTGATGTTTCTCTAGTAGCATACTCATAAATTTGAAAATATAAAGGATTGGCCCTGACACAGCCCCAGAACAGCTTGTTACTCTGATTCGGAATGTCATGTTTTAGTGTTACTTTACCAAATCTGAGAACAGTGGTTGGGGAAGAAGGCTTTGTAAATATTGCTCTGAAGCTTTCACATTTCAACAGAAAACAGATGCCAAGTGTTTTCATTATTATCAATGTTCAAAGTTATTGGAATAAAGCACAGATCTACTCCTTTGTACAGCAAAATGCCAACAATGGCCTGGGGTGGGGGGAAGGTGGAGGATGGGGGAAGAAAAACGAATTTGTGAAGTTTGAATGGGGAATAAGTTGGCTGGAAGACCTTCGTTTTTTGCAAATAGGGCTAAAAGTGAAATATTTATCACCAGAGGGATATAGAAACACAATTATAATTTAATGTGAGTCACAAACACTGTTGTTCAACCAGGGAACAAAATGACTTGGAGGCAGAATAAAATTACTTCATCTGTGTCTTTTAAGAACAGGGTGTTCTGTTGGTCTGCTCATGTCCTGGGGTTAAATGGCTGAATGTCTATTTTGTTCTGCAAGGCGGTCAGTGGCTTTATTACTTGCTATTTGGGGTTGCTATTCAAAGAATTAATAATAAAAAGTACTAACGTGTTAAGATATTAAGTGCCAGGCCCTGTCCTTTGTGCCTTACTGACTCATTGAACCGTCATGTTACCCTATAGGGTAAGTATCGTTATCCCCATTTTATAGATGAGGAAACAGGCTTGGAGAAGTTTGGCATCTTACCCAAAGTTTCTCAGCTACTGAGCATCACAGCTGAAGTTTGAACCCTTTGCCCTCTGACCTAGAGCCCAGTGCTTAGTCGCTTGCTCTCCCCTTTCCGAGTAAGACGGGCTTGGGAACTCCCTTCACTTTCTCCTGAAAGCCCATGTAACTGCTCTGGCAAATTTTGCTGCGTGATGTTCATTCATGGTCACTGCAATGTGGTGGTGAGGGGACTGGGGTGGGGGGCGGAATTGATGTATGTCAGGTTTGAGCTGCCTTATAGTATCAGAGCATTTATGCTTTTTCTTTTCTTTTTTTTTCTACTGTGACTGTATTTTTTCGACTCCCTCATATTTCTAAGTGGGAGACAAGATAGGATTGCATAGCTTTGCAGGGATAGAGAACAAAATCTTTTCCCCACATCTAAAGACTATTTCACTTCCTGGCAGAGAGGATATTTTCCCTTCAGATTCCTAGACAGTTTCTGACTGATGAGTTAACACTCTGGTTTTCAGTGTGTGCTTGGAGCAGGCACTTGGGTTCTGTGAGCTCGTGCCATACAAGACTGCATTCACCCATTTTTTCACATGCTCCCGTGGGGACACACTTGTGACCTTGACAGGCCTCGCCCTCAGCCTCCCAGGGCCCACAGCATTTTCAATGGGGGCAGTACTGGCATTTTAGGTCTGAGAGTTCCTTACTGTGTAGCTCTGACCTGTTCATTGTGGGCATCCTTGGCCCTGACCCACTAAATTCCCAAGCAGGGAGACCGCTGAAAATGCCGCCACGCATTTCCACGTGCCTCCAGAGGGCGCTGCTGCCCCTGGTTGAGAACCACTTCGGGGAAGCTGGATTTGGAACAAACAAAAACTGGATGCAGTCCCCACTGTCTTGGGTGTGGTGCACACTTGTCTTTTTCTAGGAATTTGGCCCATACTAAATTAGGACAGTAGAAGGAGGTATTTGAAAAAGCAGAGGGAAGACCAAATCCATTTATGAGCTCAGAAATTTGTGTGTTGGTATGCTCCCCACCAAGGTGGGACCAGGAAGGCTGCTTTTCTTCTCTTTTTTCATCCCTTCCTCCCTGCTCACCCATCCACTTCCCAACCCCCATCTCCATTAAAGGGTATACAGGATGGACCTGAACAACTGAGTCTGAGGAAGACCCTGGCCAGGAGGCCTAGTTTGGGCTTAGGTACCCAGAGCACCATGGGAGAAGGAGAGAAGAGAGGACTCCTGACTGATAGGCAGTTTGAGGGCAAAGGTAGAGACAATCTTTTCTCCACTCTCCAGATCCCATGAGTGTGCTGAGTCAGCTAATAGCAAGATTTTCCCAGTGACTAGACTATACCCTCCCTCCTTCTTATTGTTAACAGCACAGCAAAGGGTTTATGCAGAGAAGAAGGAGGCTGGGAACCTGCCCTAAAAAATTTGCTCAGCATCTGCCCCATCTCTTTGTCACAAAACCTACCAAGTGCTAAGCATTGTCTGGGGTCTGGGAGTGAATCGAGTAAACAGTGGTTGGTTGCCCATCCGTGTGGAGTTTGGAGACTAGCAAGAATGACAGACCATTTAAAGAAGATTTACAAGACTAACAAATTTTATTTTTTTATTTTTATTATTTTTAAAGATTTTTATTTATTTATTTGACAGAGAAAGAGAGCGAGAAAAGGAACACAAGCAGGGGGAGTGGGAGAAGGAGAGGGAGAAGCAGGCTTCCCACTGAGCAGGGAGCCCGACTCAGGGCTCGATCCCAGAGTCCTGGGATCATGACCTGAGCTGAAGGCAGATGCTCAACGACTGAGCCACCCAGGCACCCCAAGACTAACAAATTTTAAAGTAGAGCTCAGCATGTGTTGGCAAGGGTGTGGAGGGGCAAAACCCTCATACCTAGCCGGTGGGATATGATTTGGTACAGCCTCTATTGAGAACAGTGAAAGTTAAAGATCTACACACCTTGTAACTCAGTGAGGCTACTTCTGTTATATACCCAAGAGAAACTCTCCTAGGAATACAGAGTCATGTACTGAGAATGTTCACAGCAGCTTTCTTTGTAGTAGTTAAAGAAAAAAGCGTCAACCTAAATGTTCACGGACAGGAGAATTAATCCATTCATTGGAATACATCCATGAAAATGTGAGAACTGGAACTTCACATATTCCTGTAGGCGTGTCTAAATCAGAGGATGAACAGTAAAAGCAAGTAGCAGAATAGTATGTACACATCCCATTTATATTAAGTTTAAAAACATATAAAAGGATGAAACATACTGCTTAGGCATACAAACGTATAAAAACAGAATGAAATCTGTGAGAATGATATGCCCTAAATTTACAAAAGCAGGTAACTCTAAGGAGGAGGAAGGGATGTAATTGTGCAGGAGAATGCAGAGATCTTCAACCATGGCTGTATTTTGTATTTTAAGGTAGACGGGATGGTGGGCACATTGGTATTGTTGCATCATCATTTATATACAATACCTACCCATCAGTGTTCCCTTCCCTGTCCTTCCTCACAGACCTCCATTTTGTTTAAGTATCTACTCCCCATTTAATGCATTCTGGGGAGACCGTGCGGGAACCTGACCCGCCTCAAGTTCAGGGTGCAGGGCCTCATGAGTTTGAGGATGACCCATCATTCTTACCAGCAATTGGTTAAAAAAAAAAAAAGGCATGTGGTCCAATTTTGGCCAATTAACTTGGAGAGGTTTGCTGAAGTCTTCCGGAAAGTACCTTCTCTAAGGAGAGAGCTACAGAAAGCATCTCTCTCTGTCTCTGTCTCTCATTCTCTGACTCTCTTCCTGGACCTAAAAGAGGAAGCATGGAGTCCTGCTTGCCTAGGACAGCCTTCCTCCCACAATGAGGGGGACAGCTTTGAGAAGTAACCAGCGCTGTAAATGGCAGAGTGGAGAGATGATGAAATCTGTCAACTTGATCACCCTGGCTCCGAAGTCCATCCCACCTTTACTCTTCCAGAATGTGAGCCAGTAAGTGTTGAGGTTTAAGCCACTTTGGTCTGGGTTTTCCATCATCTTGCAGCTGAAAGTATTCTAACTGCACCACCTTGGTTGCTATGGAAGCACTCAATAATCACTTCCTAATCAGCAGGAAAATTAAGTGTTTCTGAATTTCTCAATTTTAAGTTTTTCTCCTATTTTGACTTAAACACTTGTAGTCTGCTCTGATGGTTGGCCATCGGTACTAGCAAGAGTTAGCCATTGAAGAAATCCACCAACAAGAAGGAAGCCAAATCTTAATGGACAAGATCTTGAAAAATCCAGTGTGGTTAGTGTGTCAGATTGCCTTTTTCTGCGAACATGTGTGTCAGTTTCCTGTGTCCACTGTAACAACTTACTACAAACTAGGTGTCTTAAAACAACAAAAATTCTCCAGATGTGTGAGATCAAGGTGTCAGCAGGGCCATGCTCCTTCCAGAGGCTCCAGAGGGGATTCTCTTCCTTGACTCTTCTATCTTCTCATGGCTGTTGGCATCACTCCAATCTCAACTTCCATCTGCATGTGGTCTCCTTGTGTTTCTGTGTCTCTCCTCTTCAGCATCCTATAAGAACACTTGTCATTGGATTTAGGACCACCTGGATGCCCAGAATGATCTCATCGCAAGACCCTTAATTAGGGGCAGGCACCTGGGTGGCTCAGTCATTAAGCGTCTGCCTTTGGCTCAGGTTGTGATCCCAGGGTCCTGGGATCGAGCCCCGCGTCGGGCTCCCTGCTCCGTGGGATGCCTGCTTCTCCCTCTCCCACTCCCCCTGCTTGTGTTCCCTCTCTCGCTGTCTCTTTCTCTGTCAAATAAATAAATAAAATCTTAAAAAAAAGGACCCTTAATTATATCCACAAAGACCAATTTCCCAAATTAAGTCACATTCACAGGTTTTAGGGGTTAGAACATAGACATATGTGTGTGTGTGTGTGTGTGTGTGTGTATGTGTGTGTGTGTGTATACATATGTTTGATTTTTCCAATCAACCTACTACAATGTAGTTGCTCCTTGTTGTGATTCTCTAGTGCAAACAGATAATGTGGTTCTGTTTTCAACCTACAAAGTGGTTCCTGATTCATAAAAATAGGAATAAATAGATCAGTATTCACTGGTGTTCTGCAGAAAGCATTCAGTCTTCTCTTTCCCACATTGGATAACTGCTTAGTTAACACTTGAGAGATTTTTTAAAAAGATTTTAACAGGAGGCATGCCCAGCTGGCTCAGTTGGTAGAGCGTGTGACTCTTGATCTTGGAGTTGTGAATTTGAGCCCCACGTTGGGTGCAGAGATTACTTAAAACTAAAAAAAAAGTCTTAAAAAGATTTTAACAGGAAATAAAGTTGTGTGATATAAATGTTGGAAAACATTTTCTCGACAGTGTAAGTTCCTGGATCCCTGGGAGAGAGGCAGTATTTACCCTCAGATATGTCCCAGGACAAATGTGGACAAAGAGGCCCAGCACCAGATATGGGTTTGCCAGAAAAGGAAAGTATGAATGAAATTAGCAGAGAGCAGATGGGTGTGAGAAGGGAAAAACCAGTCCCGTTATGAGGCCATTTAATTTCCTCTGAGAGATGGTGGATAGATCCCAGGAAGACAGCTGCAGATGCTGGAAAGGAAAGAAAGGACACGGCACTTGAAATGGGAGAGACCCACTCATGTTTCTGATGTGTTTCCATATGATCCCCAGGTCTGTTTTATCTCCCCTACGTTTTAGGAAAATTGCACTGCCTGACACAAGTTTATGTCCTAGAAAATGGGGATGATGACGCACACCTCTCAGGGTTGTTACGCAGATAAATCCAGTGAACCTTGTCCACGAGGGAGCTCAGTTTATGTCTGTTGCATGACAATCTGAACTAGAAATGTCTTCAGCGAGTGGCTGGTTGGGGCCACCTATGGTAGATGTGTTATCACAATTCTTCAGATTCACCAATTTCTATAAAGTTTTGATTAGAAATGGAAAGGCCAAGATAAACATACTGGACTTGAGTTTCTAGCCACGATGGGGTAACGGTACAGATTCACTACAAACAACTAGGCCTGACAAACTATGTGGGGCAACTTTGGTCAGCCAGTGGACAACAGGTGTAGCAAGACTGATCCCTGAGAGGTGGGAAACTTGAATCGAGTCCTGTAATTGTCCAGCTCCCTGCTTGGGGACAGTGTTCTAACTGTGGCGTCAGGAGCTGGAATTTGAGCAGAACACAATGGCCCCACTGACTGCAGGAGGCATAGATCAGAGCTCAGGGCAACTGAAGAAGCTAGAAACCATGGGGCCAGAAGGAACTGTGTGTGGTGGTCCCCTCCGAGTCTGTGGCTGAGACACATGTGCAAACAAGACTACCGGAGCTTCACCAGAGAGCCTCTGCTCCAGGTCGGAGAGCAGAGTATAGGTACTAGAGGAGCAGCGGTGCTGGTCTGGGGCTCTTTGCATTTTCAGCCCTGCCAGAGTGGAGAGGGCTCATTAATGGCTTGTTAATGGCTCATTAATGGCATCTGGCTGAGATGCTAGGAAGGCTGTGCCTTAGGAGGAAGGACTGTCCTAGAGCAGAGTTTCTCAACCTTGGTTCTATTGCCGTTTTGGACAAGAGAGTTCTTTGTTGCGGGGGGGGCGGGCGGTGGGGAGGCTGTCCTGTGCATTGTGGGATAGTTAGCCTCCTGGTCTCCATCCACCCGAGACCAGTAGTGCCACACCACTGACTTGTGACAGCCAAAAATGTCTCCAGCCATTGTCAAGTGTCCTCTCGAGGCAGAATCACGCCAGTTGAGAAATACTGCCTGCGGAAAAAGCTAATTTGTACCTTCCCTAACAGAACCCAAAACAAAGTCATGGTAAGATTTGCAGTAGAGGGGCGCCTGGGTGGCTCAGTTGGTTAAGCATCTGCCTTTGGCTCAGGTCATGATCTCGGGGTCCTGGGAGCGAGCCTTACATCAGGCTCCCTGCTTAGCGGGGAGTCTGCTTCTCCTTCTCCCTCTGCTCCTCCCTCCCGCTCGTGCTCTCTCTCTCTCTCTCTCTCATTCTCTCTCAAATAGATAAATAAAAATTCTAAAAAAAAAAAAAAAGAGATTTGCAGTAGAGGCAGAGTTTTCCATACTCGTTGAGTCCTACCAAGTTGGAGGAGCTTGGGAAACACCGGGCTTTCCACAGATCTGCACTAACATCTCCTAAAACTAAACCTACACTAGGTCAAGATGATCCGCCAGGAACTGAACTGTGGAAGCAGTGCCTTTGAGGAGAAGATAACAAAATCCAGATGCGTACGCAGTGTTGTGTACTTTACACACGGATTAATCACGACGCCCAGTATTCAGTCAAGAGACACTAGTGTACAAGCAAACAGAAAAATGTAATGTTTAGTCAAGAAAAAAAGCAGGCAATAAAGACTAAACCCACGATGGCCCAGATGTCGGGCTTAAAAAAGGACAACTCTAGGGCAACTATTATAAATACATTCCGAGAACTAAAGGAGTGAACAGGCGATCTATGCAAAGAAGTGAAGACCACAAAGAAGAACAAATGGAAGTTCTAGCAGTGAAAGTAAGAACTGAAATGAATAATACCTGAAGGTACTTAGTGGCAGATTTGAGATAGCAGAAGGCAAGATCCAGGAACTGGAAGGCAGAAGAGTAATAATGGCCCAATCTGAAGAACAGAGAGTGAAAAGATGTCAAAAGTGAACTCAGCCTCACGGACTTGTGGGACAACATCCAATGGTCTTTTATATGTGTACTTAGAGTTGCAGAACCAGAAGGAGGCTGAGAGAACTCACCTGCAGCAGACGTACACTATAAGAAATGCTAACGGATATCATTCAGGCATAAGGGAAATGATACTGAAACATAAAGACCAATCCAGGGACCATGTCAATGACAAAGCAACAACAAAAAATTTCATGATTAAGGCAAAAAATATTCCAAGCTTCATCCCACAATAATATTCAAGGGAATCAAAATCACAGTCTGCAGCGATATACCCTAAATCCTTCCAGTGGTTTTAAAATATGTCCACAAATTCTTCTATGTTCTCCCCTTTCAAAAGATGGAGGCCCGTTCCCTTCCCCTTGAGAGTGGGCTGGACTCGGTGGCTCACTCCTAGTGGACAGAATATAGTGGAAGTGACGGTGGGGGATTTCCAGGGCTGGGTCAGCTCCTTCCTGTTCCCTCAGCTGACTCACTTGCCCTGGGGAAGCCGGCTGCCATGTTGCAAAGATACCCAGGCAAGCCCTTGTGGTGAGGAGCTGAGGCCTCCTGCCCATAGCCGTGTGAGGGGGGCTTCTAGTTCAACTTGTCTTGAGGTGACTTCATCCCTGCCTAACGCGGTAACTGCACCTTCATGAGAGGTCTTGAGCCAGAATAACTCAGTCTCCCCAGTTCCTGACCCGCAGAAACCGTGAGATGATACATCTGTATTGCTGTGAGCTGCTAAATTTTGGGAAAATTTATGCAGCAATTGAGAACTAACTCATCACCTTTCCTTGGTGCATCTCGGTTACCTGCTCTCTCGCACTATCTATCCAAACAGCTCCAAAGTCGTCCCATTTCTTCCTTTCCTGTCTTCAAAACTTTCACAGATACCCTCACTTTTCAGGCCCTCTTTTCCCCTTTCCTTCTCTCTCTTTCTCTCTCTCTCTCTCTCTCTCGTTTATTGTTTGCTTGTTTTTTTTTTTTTTTAAAGATTTTATTTATTTATTTGACAGAGAGAGAGCACAAGCAGGCAGAGAGGCAGGCAGACGGAGAAGCAGGCTCCCCGCAGAGCAGGGAGCCCGACGTGGGGCTTGATCCCAGGACTCTGGGATCATGACCTGAGCTGAAGGCAGACGCCCAACTGACTGAGCCACCCAGGCGCCCCTGTTTGCTTGTTTTTGTTTCTGTTCTGTTTAGCCTTTTCCACTGCAAGTCCTTATCCCCATTTCTTTCGCTCTTCTCCCACCGATTAGCTGGATTTCCCCAATAAGACCCCGAAGTGGAGGAGAGCTGGGAGAAGGGGGAGAAGGAGGAAATGGTGACCAGGTAGCACCAGCTTTTCTTACACATATGTCCATCATTTTTGTCTCTCTTATATTAGTTACTTCTATCTGAATTCTGTTATTTGCCTACTATCTGTCAGATACAATGCTAGGAGTTTTAGATGTGTGTATTAAATCCCCAAAACACATCCCAATGAGGTAGATGCTATTATTGTCCCATTTTTCAAGGAGAAAACTGAGGCACAGAGATTAAATGACTTGCCAAGAGTCACAGAGCTGTCATGAAATAGGGCCAGGATTCAAAGGTCTGTGTAACTCAGAAGCCCACCACCAAAGTCTCTGTGCACATTGCACCAATCTGGGCTCAAATCAGCTCAAACTCATTGTTAACTTCCATAAAACCCCAGGCTGACTGTCTCACACACTTGGTGCGAGCTAAGACATTTTTAAGCCCCTGTGACCTAATCTCCTTTCTTGGGCCAGAAAGGAACCCAGGATTTCCAACTCATACTGAACTCATGGTGGCCTTTCTCTTTCTTCAATCTCAAATGGGATCTGAGCAGAAAATCCCTGGAACATCTGGGTTGGGGACATACACACACACACCCCCAAGGAAAAATTTTTCCTGACCACCACCTTTCCATTTGTCAGTCATTACATTAGGTGGCAGGACCATTTGCCCCACAGGATTGAAATTATACACCCTTGGTGCGTCACCCGACATATGAACCTTCCTCTACACCGTGAGGTTTGACATTGGAAAGCAGTTGCCTCTGCTGTCCATACTCTTTTAGGCTTCAGGAATGGCTCATGTCTTTAAAAAAAAAAAAAAAAAGCTTATTTTTATAATTTAAGAAAGTAGCACAATGACTGTAATAGAAAACAGATGGGAAAATTACTCAAAACCCCGAGGCAATGATTATTCCTAGGACACACTCATCAGGCATTCCGTTGGGCCACTGTATTCTGGTCTTTTGTGAGTTCTCTCTTTGGGCTCCAGATGTTGAAAGCCTTAGCTCTCAGGACTTTCTGTTTTTGCCACTGAAACCTGGCCTGTCTGCAGCTGGGGCTCTGTCCTTGTTCAATTCGTAAGTCTCATCGCTTTGTGTCCTCTTCCCAGCAGCCCTGCTGGAGGGCTCCCTCTGACGAAAGGTGAATTTGTCATACGTTCTGTTGTTCCAGCCCATGCTTGTTTCTTGGTGTAATTGATTATGTTACTGTTTGCAACCATCTTCTTCCTCCCTCTGAGGGTTTTATATATCCACACCCTTTGCCATATGACTTCCAGGAGTGATTCCAGTGAGTGGAATATATTTCTTCCAGGAGTTATTCCAGTAGGCGGAATATATTGTCAGGCTTGGCCATGGGGCTTGCTTTGGCCAGTGTGATGTGAGGGGACGTGATTTTATGTCATATCAGAGCAGAAGCTTTTAAAGATATTGCATAGTTTGGCTTGGCCTCTTGCCTTTCTGCCTTCTGCAGTATGATCGGCATGTCCCAGATGGGTGCTGCTCCTTCAGCCTGAGCCCTGGAGTGAGAAGACTTGTGGAGCAGAGTGGGGCAGAGATGCAGCTGACTGCAAACCAGAGTGCAAGAAATAAACCTGGTTGTTGGAAGCCACTGAGATTTTCAGAGTCTTTTGCTGCAGCAAAATACTAATACATTGGTTCTCTCGGTAAGCTAGGAAGTGTCCATCTTCTGGGGCAAACTCTTTTCGTTGGAAGCATCTAAACTACTTCCAGCTCCCTCCCCAGACTGAGGCATGACATCACTCTGCTTTCACTGATGGGAATCAAATGCTGGCACGCACTTTCATCGCGTTGATGGAAAGCGATACAGCATGGTGGTTGAGTTGGAGCCCTACCTCCTCTGTTCTGCTTGGCCACTCACCACTGTGTGACCTTGGCCAATCCGCTTAACCACTTTATTCCTTTATTTGGCTCATTTTGGTAAAATGAATAGAACCTACTTTAGAGTTTTGATATGAAGAACAAATGCAATGAAAGGTAGCTATGAAGTTTGTTGTTACTGCAGTTGATGTTTACTGACTCTGTCCAGGCTGTTATGAGAGAAATTCATGGAATGCAAAGAACTTCTAGAACTAGAACTGGGTCTCCAGCTGCTGGAGCTCCTGCTACCTGTCTCTCATCTCTTCTGGTTTCTGATTGACTTTATTCTCTCCTCTTGAAGATTAGTTTTCTCCAGAACTCAAGAGGCAAAGGGCCTTCCGTGCTGTCTCCCATTTACACAGTCCAGGGAAGACGGACTCGGGTCATGTTTCCATCCCTAAATCAGCCTCTCTGTCCAGAAGATGTCCCAGGTAGCTCACATTCCCCGTGGCTTGGGGCAAAGGCAGTGGCCCACTGCTGGAAGCATGTCACGGGTGGGGGGCTGCGAATCAAGACAGTAGCACCACAAGTAAAGTTACCACAAAGACCAGTGTGTGGTTCTCAGCACTTGGATGTGGTTTGTGGTAGTTGTTGGCAGCATGGAAAACACATGGTCTTGGAAGTCAGGCAGCTGTGCAACCCTGTGGAAATTTCTTAACCTCTATAAACCTTGATCTCATATAAAAATGGGGATAATAATTTCTGTCTCACGTTTGTTATGATTAAGTGAGATAACATACAGGAAAGTTTATTACTCCCCAAGTCCTGCTATACTTGCACCTGAGCACCCTCAGATAAGGCAGCCCCCTCCCCAGTGTCCCCCCCATTTCTTACTTTGCAGTGAGAAACACAGCTGTCAAGTGGAGCTAAGGGCCCCCCACCAGTGGCTCACTGCATTCTCTCCCTGGAGGGAAACTACATGGGATAGCAGATTATCAGAGAGTGTCCTGAGAATGAGACTGGAATATACAAAAGAATTTGATGGTTTTAAGAAGAGTTTCTCTGTTAGAATGCCTGAAATACTTTCACTTACTACGTTAGCAATTTGTAACCTACTTGGTGTAATGAGCCCCCCATGAGGATCCTATTGAGACTATGAACGTTCTCCAAAAGATGTACAATTGTACGTACAATTTCAGGAGGTTCACAAAACTCCAGGAAGCCCAGCCATGGGACCCCCAGGTGCAGAGCCCCTGCACTAGATGGGGAATCTTGCCGAGGGAGCTCTGATAACCTGTTAACCTGTATGGCGCTTGGATGGGCACTGCCGACTCTTTCTCCTCAACCCTCCTTTGTCCAGGCATGCATGTCTAGCCAGCCCTCCTCTGAGAGATGTTTTCAATGTCAGATAACTTAGAGTCTAGGCACAACATCTGCCCTCAATAAGTCTTTGTTCAACAAGGTTGCAGTCAAGTCTTGCCAGCCACAGGGCCATTCTCTTTCTTCAAGTTGATCCCATACTTCTATTTTGTGGATTTTGAAGCTTTTCTCTCAAGGGGTATTCTTATTTCAGTGTTCGTTAGGGATATTAGGACTCTTCTGCTTGTGACTGATGGAAAATCCACATTTAAAATCGTTTAGGCAAAAAGAAGGAATGGCTTACACAGCTGTTCAAGAGTCATGTCTGCCTTCAGGCACAGCTGCATCTAGGGGCTCCAGTGTCGCCGGGGGAACGTGGTCTCATGGGTAAACTACCTTCCTTTGTCTCAGCTCCCTTGCCAGGCAGTGTTCTCCACGTGGTGGTAGCATGGCTGCAGTAGTTTCAGGCTTACGTCTTAGTCACTCTCAGAAATGGAAATCAGCTTCCCACAGTCTGCCTGGGAAAAAAGCAAATGCAAGACCATCCCCTTTACCCGTCTCCAACCAGAATGTACTCATTCACTCATCCTACTCTGTTTGAGATGATGTGCTTGTTAGAGGGGCCAGAGTGAGACAGGACTTGTAGGATAAATGCAGTGCAGTGAAGCCAGAGTGGAACTGGGAAACAGTGTAAATACAAAAAAAGCAAAGAATGTTCTGGAGTCAGTGAAAACTTTTCCTGTGGGTGGAGGAAGGTGCTTGGGTAGGAGTGTTGAGAGATGAGAAGAAATGGGTCAGCATGGCAAAGGATACAAGACTTTGTTTACCATGATAAGGAGCCTGGGCTCTACTGAGGAGCAAAAGGCAGAGTGTCAAAGAGCTTCAAGCTCCTGACACAACCATGTGGAAGATTTCAGCAAGATCGCCCTGACTGCAGAGTGAAAGATGAGTTGGAGGAGAAAGGCCCAGACCTAGGAGGCATCTTCTTGGAGAAGCTTTTGCCATCTTCCAAGAGACAAAGGATGGAGGCCTGAACTGAAGCAAATGAAGGAAGAATGGGTTTCCAAGTTTTTAGGAGGCAGAGTTGACAGACCTGGAGACCAGATGAATGGGGGATGAGAAAAGAAGGGTCTAGGATAATTCCCAGGCCTTTCCATTGGGAAACTAGAAGGATGGTGGTGGCCTGCACTGAGACAGGGAACGTGGGAGAGGAGCAGGTTGAGGGGTGACGGGGAGACGATGAGTTCACTCTTAAACACATTTATGCCCTTGGGATGTCAGGTTGCAGCTGTCCAGGTGTTAGCTGTGTTCCTGCATCTAGAGCTCTGCATGGGCGGACATGAAGCTTGTGGGTGGTGGGTGGTGGTGGGAGCACTGATAATCTAGATAGGGCATCACCAGCATGAAGAAAATGCCCCACTGTTGTTCTAACTTTACTATTTTTATTAGTGTTTTCCTCTGTCTCTGTATCTTCCCATCATGATTCCAAGTCCTGAGGGGAAGGAGAGTCCAGTTGGCCAAGTCGGGTCACGGGCTTACTCCTTGGTGTGAGGAGGGCAGGAGACTGATTTTCAGCTACTCAAGATGGCACAGGGCAGGTGAGGTAATTTCCCCAGAAGAAATCAAGATGATATTAACCATAAAAAGGGGGGAATGGATGCCGTATGACCCCAAAAATGATAAATGTCCATTTATAACTCCTCCAGTTATTTCAGCCTGTTTTCCTCCTGGTGGTTGCTGCTGAGAGGCTAAGAGAGTTCTTTCACCTAAAGCTCTGACACCCTCCATCTACCTCGTAGCAATTGCTTTTTAAGTGTTTATTATTTTTTATACCAATGATCCAAAACATAGTTCTGTAGGTAGTGGTCCCAGGGCCGAAGTATTTCATAGGAAATATTTCAGAAAAGACACATTTCCTCAAGCACTTGGTTACTTACTGTCTCAGGGCATAAGTAACTATGACGACATAAATCACTCCTGACCAGGTGCTGGCCAGCACCTGAGGCCATCAGTCGTGCCCCCTACAAAGCAGCTTCCTAATGAGGGGATAAGCTAACATTTAATTTTTTTATTTTTATTTTTTAAAGATTTTATTTATTTATTTCACAGAGAGACAGCGAGAGAGGGAACACAAGCAGGGGGAGCAGGAGAGGGAGAAGCAGGCTTCACGCTGAGCAGGGAGCCCGATGTGGGGCTCGATCCCAGGACCCTGGGATCATGACCTGAGCCGAAGGCAGACGCTTAACGACTGAGCCACCCAGGCGCCCCTAGGCTAACATTTTATACTGAGCACTTGGCATGTGTCTGTGGTCAGTCCAGGCATCCTGACCCACGTTACTTATTTACTCCTCACCCAGCCCTGGGATGTAAATGGCATTTTCTGCATCTTAAAAACAAGAAAGATGGGACACAGAGGCATCAAGTGACTTGCCCAAGGACACCAGGGGGAAAGTGGCAGAGCTGAGCTGACACCGTGAGCCTGTCCTTCTACAAGTTCTGGGCAGGTGCTGGGAGGCCAGCTGGAGCAGGAGGAACCTAGCGCGAGTCACCACGTGGGCCTCCGGGCCGCCTGGAGTCGGGGGACATCAGCCAGAGAGGCGAGGGTCCCGGAGCACAAGAGGCTCTAGTCCTCTTCCAGGGAGAAGGGCGCCTGCTCTCTGGCCGCAGATCCCACGGAGCGACTCGGCTTTAATAGACAAACCGGCTTATCTCTTCCAGGAAGCCTGGCCGCAGTGTCTGCGCGGGGATTCCCCCGTTCCCGGGGACGCCGGCGGGGGGGAACCTGAGGGCTGTGGGCGCGGAGGAGGAGGCCGCGGCGGGTCCAGGTTGGCCTCCTCCCGAGCCTGTGCGTGTCTCCGAGGCTCCGGACTGTCTCAGCAGGAGCTCTGGCCACAAACCGAGGGCCCGGAGGAAAGTAGGTCAGCGTGGGGCCAGGCGCTGCTTTCTGCCCGCACCCGCGCCTCCCACGCTGCGCTGGGCTCCTCCTCCCCCGAGCGCTGCCCGCTCATCTCCCGGTGCTTCCCCTCCCGCAGCGCCCCGTCCTGCCACTCCTCTTTCCGGCCCCCCCGCTTCTGACCCTGTGCACCTGATGCCCTGCTCCTCCCTCTCTCCTCCTCCAGCACCTTGGCACGTTCACCTCTGCTGTCCCTGCTTCTTAATACAACCCCTCTAGAGTCTTTTTAAACAGATAACGATGTGCTTGTTGTAAACAGATCAAAAGATGCACAGAAGTTAACGCAGGAGCAAAGGAAAAATTCTACCGCTCAGAAATAACCATCGCTGACACTGGGTGAACAACTAACTGCTCTAGATATATTTTTATAGATATAGGCACATATTTTAATGTATTATGTATATGTGTATAGTTAGAGTATAGATGTAAATATTTTATGAAAGGGAGATGGTAAAAAAAGGGAGATGCTATTTCTATTAAAAGCATTCAGTTTAATACTTTTATTTGAAGTCAATACTCACTAGAAATTATAGTGAGAGGGAAAGAATTGTTGATTTTTTTTTTTTAAATGTGTCTTTACCACAAGAGATATGATAAAGAATTCCTTTAAGGGGCCCCTGGGGGGCTCAGTCGTTAAGTGTCTGCCTTGGGCTCAGGTCATGAACCCAGGGTCCTTGGCTCAGGTCATGAACCCAAGGTCCTGGGATCGAGCCCTGCATCCTGCTCCCTGCTCAGCGGGGAGTCTGCTTCTCCCTCTCCCTCTCCTTCTGCTGCTCCCCCTGCTGTGCTCTCTCTGTCAAATAAATAAAGAAAATCTTAAAAAAAAAAAAAAAAAAAGAATTCCTTTAAGAGGGACAAAAGGACGTGAGCAAGGGATAGAGGTGGGGTGGGGAGAGAATGAGAATTAAGTGATTGGAGATTTTATTTATTTTTATTTATTATTTTATTTTATCTTATTTTAATTTGAGAGAGCACATGGGAGAAGGGGGAGGGGGAGAAGAGAGGGAGAGAGAGAATCCCAAGCAGGCTCTTCACTCAGTGTGGCGCCAGCCATGGGGCTTGATCACACCACCCCAAGATCATGACCAAAGCCGAAATCCAAGAGTCCTACACTTAACTGGCTGAGCCACCCAGGTGCCCCTATTATTTATTTATTTATTTATATCAAGTGGTTGGAGATTTTAAAAAGCTACATGTTTCAGTTTTTAGCAAGTATAATTATTCTTGCTAAGAAGGATGAGAGTGTTAACATGTATGCGTTTCCTCCTATCACTTCTTTTGTTTCTTGATTTTTAAAAGTTACACTATTTTTAATTTTCCAGGTTTATAACATTCACATTCAGTTATTTAAATATATTTCCCCATAGTTCTTTACTCTTGGTTCTATTTTGAAATAGATGCAGTGCTCATCATCAGCCCTGTCCACATGTCTTTTGCATCCATGAATTATTTATTTAAGGTCATCTCTCAGTTGTCCGGATTTCAATAGAAGTCATTGTTTTCCAGGATGATTTATAAGCCCTGTATTGCTTGAGCAGCATCCTGGACTGGGTATAACATTCTCAAGATACACTTTCTTCCATTTAGAACCTTGTGGACATTATTCCATTGTCTCCCGGCCTTGAGAGCTGCCATAGATCTGTTTGAGGATAGCTAGGAGTTTTTTTTCTTCCTTGTAGGTAATTTTATTTATTTTTTATTTTTTTAAAGATTTTATTTATTTATTTGACAGAGAGAGACACAGCGAGAGAGGGAACACAAGCAGGGGGAGTGGGAGAGGGAGAAGCAGGCTGCCCGCTGAGCAGGGAGCCCAATGCGGGGCTCGATCCCAGGACCCTGGGATCATGACATGAGCTGAAGGCAGATGCTTAATGACTGAGCCACCCAGGCTCTCCATACGTAATTTTATTTTTGGTCCTGGGTATGGGAGGAATTCCTTCTGATTCTATATAATTCCAGCTTAACTGGGATATATTTGGTATTGAGCATTCTCAATAAAATTTTCCTGCAATAGATTGTGCCCTTTAGATCTGAAAATCATTATTACTTTTATATCAGGACAATTTTTTTTTTTTTTTTTTGTATTCTGTCTGTAAGCATATCTTCTTAAATCTTTATTGGATTAGCAGTTTAAGGATCAAATATCCATACGTTGGATAATTTTTGTCTTCCATATCTGTCAGCTTCTCTTGAGCAGTTTTAAGATGTTTGTCATTTTAATTGTAATGCAAGACTTTTATTTCACTAGTTCAGTTTTCCACACAAGATAAGTTCTTTCTTTGCTGTCCTGAATTAGTGTTCCATAATATTATTGTTTTGGTTCTCAATTTGTTTCCTTAGTTCTTCAGTCTCCATTCAGAAAATCCCATTCTATTGTTTTTATTCTCTTATTTGGAGCTCTTGTTTTATTGAGATTTATGTTCTTATTGTTGGTGGTATGAAGTAGCAATAAGGGATTTCCTACTCTCTTTTGAGTCATGTTTTTTGAGTTCTTTCTCCCTTCTTCCTTCCTTCTTTTTTTTCTTCAGTAAGTCTGCATAGTTTCTGTGACATTTCTTTTCATCTTTCTTATGCTTGGGCGACTCTGACCAGATATTCTATTTGCAATTATGTAGTGTGGATGACTTCTTGACTCTCTTCCTACCCTATCTGAAACCAGATTGTTTCCTTTCCAAGCTATATTTCGAGGGCTAGGTATTTTGTGCTCCATCCACTTATCTGTGACCTGGGGGAATGGTGGAGGGAGGGAGAGAGATCTAGGGATAAGGGCTAGGTTGCTTTAGCCTGCAAGGACAAAAATGCTTTCTGTTACAATTGGCTGGGCTCTATTCTCTCTTTTAAATTATACCAAATATCCTGGATCAAGGTTCACTCCACTCAGTTGAGGGGTGTATACTCATCTCCCCAGGGGTTGGGATAGGCTGGTGTTTTGTTTTCTGCTTCAGTGTATAGGTTGGGAGCTTTTCTAGGTGTTCCCTTTTCTCTGTTGTTCCTGTGTTCTCTCTGTTTCTTCCCAGCAGCCCTTTCCCCATTTCTATATCAGAAGAGAAAAGGGTAAGAGTTGGGTGATTAAGTAAAACTTCTCTGGATTTAAAGGGACAACTACTGGGGGATGAGGGTGGTTTGAGAGCCATGCCATGTTGTACCTTTTGCTTTGCTCCAGAATTTTTTGTTCCTTTCTTTAGTTGATTTTTCATTAGTTTACCCTTGATGACTCTTTGGTTTTATACTGGTTTAGCTGTTTTTCTCATTGTGTTAGGTATTGGGAATGGGGAATTTTGAGATGGAATTTCAGTCACTATCTTAAACCTCATAATCTGTAATTTCTGAAGTTGTGTTCTTTACATGACCACCAATTGCCCACAGGCTCACACTTTGATTTTAAAAAAAGAAATCCTCCCTGGCCCTTGTCGATACTCATTCAATTGATTATTCATTCAACAACATTTATGTTTAAGACACTGTGGTAATTATACTGTTTTTTCACTGTTGCTTCCAAATCACACATACTGTGTACATCCCCACACATCACATTGATCCCAACAGCTTAACTGAGTTGAGAACATTTTCATATCATGTAAGAACTATCAAAAACAAGAAGAAGGAGAAGGAGGAGAGAAGAAAGAAAGGAAGGAAGGAAGGAAGGAAGGAAGGAAGGAAGGAAGGAAGAAAGAAAAAAGGAAAATTTAAGAAACTTTTTTCAAGATATTAAAAGGTAGCTTAATTTTTAAACACATTCTTTCAATTTTAAAAAGTCTCCTGGCAATGTTCACTGTAGAACCAGCTCATAAACAGACACATGCACCAAAAACAAAAAACAAAAAACAAAACAATTTAAAAACCCCCTGGAGTTGCTTAAAATTTTATGTCATCAGTCCTGCTATTTATTAGTCTTCCAACTTCCTGTTGAACTATTGCCTTAAGTTTTTGCTATTTCCTGATACTTTTGCAACATGTTGTTTATATGGTACATTATACTTTAGAAAGTATTTTCCTTTAGTTTTTATTTTTTTTTAACTCAACACTCACTATTTACCTCTATTTACAAATGAAGGAACCAAGGCTTAGAAGGTGTGATTTTCCAACACTGCCCATAAGGGAGAAGCAGAAGAGAAATAGAATTTGACACAATCCCTGTCCTTGTTTTCCAAATAGTCTTTTCCAAATGGTCCTGCCTCCTGCTGTCTTGAAATATATGGGATGTTTTTGCTTACAGGGAATAAAATTTAGAACCTGCTTATGGTGAAAAACCACTACACATACAAATTTTGTACTTTTTTTTTTTTTTTACCCAAGACTACATCATTAGCATTTTTTAATTTTCTTCAATGTTCCAGATGTCATTTTTAGTGGCTGTATCATAATTTACAACACAATAGTCTACTGTTGGACATTTAGTTTCTAGTTGCTATTTTCCTGTAATAGCTGAGAAAGTAATCAGCATATTTGTGACACGTAGCATTTTGCCTTTGTTGAGTTATTTCTTTAGTATAAGTTTCCAGGAATGAAATTATTGGGAATGTTTTATAATGCGGCTTTTCAGAGAGGCCATCTTGATTTATAATGGCACCTGTAATGAACGAGATTCTAGTTTCACTCCAACTTGGCCCGCGTTACATACTGTTTATTTTGTGAAATTTTGCCAAATTGGGTAGGTTTAAAATGATATGTCAAGGTTGCTTTAGCCTGCATTAAAATTTAACAACATGGATATATTTTCCCCATGCTTCTTTACGATTTGTACTGGCCCATTCAAATTACCTGTTTATATTCTTTACCTATCTATTATTGGGTCTTGAAGTGTCCATATAAATCTGAATTACTTCAGGGTTTGACATGTTTATTCTAAATATTTTCCACTGTCTGGTTTTTTTTTTTTTTACATTTAAATTTTTAAAACTTGAAACACAATTTGCATGTAGCGAAAATTCATCCCCTTTATGGGTTTTGATAAATACATATGGTTGTGTCACCACTACAGCAGTCAAGAAGAATTCCATGACCCCCCAAATCCCCTTGTGCCCCTTTGTAGTGAACCTCTCCCCTCTCACCAGACCCTGGTGACCACTGATCTATTTTCTGCCCCACAGTTTTGCCTTTTCCAGAACGTCATATAAATGGAAACATGCACTATGTAGCTCTCGAGTGTGGCTGCTTGCCCTTGAATGGCTGTGTTCCTCCTCCTCGCTGAGCCCTACTCCATTCTGTGGCTGGAGCAGCTTGTTCATCCCCCTTTCTGCTTTAACCCTTCTGTTTTTAGTTTTGTGACATCTCGCTCTCTAAAATTTTTGACTTTTAGATACTTCTCTGTCAGCCAGTCCTTTCCTTTGCCATCACTTCTGTTGAGATTTTGCTTCAGCAATTTCTTTTGCAAACAGGAGAATTCTGGGAAGCGTAATCCATACATTTGTCCGCTGTCCTTTCACAGAATGGCCGATATTTGTGAACACCTCCATTTCTACCACCATGGGCAAATTCATCTTGGATGAAGTGGCACAATCCTGAGGCTCCCTTGCTGTGAGCTTTCAATTTCTGTGGAATTTTAATCGTTAGTGGCAGACGTGAAAATGCCAAAAATGAAACATTTTCTCCTGGAGGCAAGGGTAGATGCCTGGCCCAGCAGGGATGCGGCAGCACTGAGGAGCTTGAGGAAGCCGGGTGGCATCTCACCTGGTTGGGATACTTTGGCACGCTGAGAGTAAACATTACTTTAAATTCAAGGAAATGGTTTGTTTTTTATACCAGTTGAACACTCAAGTAATCAAACATTCTCCTTGGCAACTTCTTTCTTTTTTTTTTTTCTTTAAAGATTTTACTTATTTATTTGAGAGAGAGAGAGCGCACAAGCTGGGGGGGAGGAGCAGAGGGAGAGGGAGAAGTAGACTCCCCGCTGAGCAGGGAGCCCATGTGAGGCTCGATCCCAGGACCCTGGGATCGTGACCTGAGCCGAAGGTCGATGCTTAACCAACTGAGCCACCCAGGCGCCCCTCTCCTTGGCATCTTCTTAGAGCAGCTGATAGATTGTCTCCAATTCCTTACCTGGGCCATTATTAGGAATCCGAGCTTGTGTAGCTTCCTTGGAGATAAGTGGGGAAAGTAGAAAGCTTTTGCGGCCTGATTAGCATGAGGTTCTTGTACCCTACAGGAAGGGGTCCATGTGACAAAGAATCTGGGGTTTTTCCAGACTTTGGTCATGGCCAGAGATGCATGAAACACTCTCCTGTTCCCCTTGGCAGGAGAGCTTGCTGAATAGGAACAGCCTTTCTGAGCCCCGGGATTAATGCCTATTGCCACCCCTGGACAATAACCTCCATGAGGGCAAGGCCATGTCTGTTTTTGTTGCTCTTGTAGCTTCAGAGCATAGTGCTTGCTAAATGTTTTATTAAATGGATGGATGGATGAATGGATGAACCAATAAACTGAAAACTTTTTGGTCCATTTCCTGAAGCTACAAAGGCGTGCATCACATAAATCCATTCACGAAGCCAACCGTGTTCCCCTGCTGGTGCAGTCGGAAATGAGTTAGGAAGGCAGACCTTGAGAGGGGGCCGGAGGAGCCACCTAAAAGGCTTTTGGCTATAGCCTCCAAGACTCCGAAGATCTGGATGAAAAGTGAACCCAAACCTGTGCTGTGGGGGCTCAGAAATGTCCAGATTCTCCATGAGGAGCTAACTCAGCAGGCTATGGAGGGTCTGCCTACGGTTCACTTTGACAGTCACGGCTAGAACGGCAGGGCTCAGCCTGATGGGGGATCTCTGCCAGCTTCAGGGGGCAGAGGGAGGGGAGATTCAGAGGAGTGGACACAAGATAGCTCCTTGGCCCAAGAAGGTGCCAACACTGGGCTATTATTATTTGAGTAAAATACTGTCACATTTTCTGAGCCTGTTTCTTGAGCCCTGACAGCCTCTGTTCACATCCTTCGTCTTCCGTTGTTCCTTCTAAGATACCTTGTAGCCCCCACCAGGAGATGAGTCTTCAGCCGGCTGTGGAATATGGGGTTGTGGATTGTTATTTTCAGCCTAACCCAAGTGACACTAACTCAGCAGAGTGATCTTGAGCCCCAGGGGAATGCAGACCTGATGACATGGGTCCCTTTGATAAGGATCGCGGCATGTCCTTGGGTTGGCAGATGCTGTGGGTGGAGACTCGACAAACCCAAATGCCTATGTGAATCTACTACTTACTTTGTGTTTGTTTGTGTGTTTGTTTCCAGTGTTGATACTCTGTTGACAAAACAAGTTGTTTAACTTTTTCTTTTTTGTAGCTATTAGGGTTACAGAGTCCAAAACCCTGTATCTGAGTAGAGACACTGCTCATTACCAATGTGGAGAAGTTTGATAGAGAGAGATGCTATGCAGGGAACCTGACAACCAGCCGCAAATCACAGAAATAAAAACTACCGTCACCTCCCCACTGTCCGGCTCCAGCTGGATATCCCTTAGAAACCTGGAGCTCCATCTGTCAGAAACAACACATCCCATCCCCTGGGGACCTCGCTTAGCTGCAATACTGTGAATATATCCACTTGTTAATGTGGATACCCACGAGTCACTTTCGACTTCGTCTTCCCTTCACCCCCGTATCCAGTCACCCACCAAGTTCTGATGATTCTACTTCCTAAATGTCCCCCTAGTCTGTGTACCTCCTTCCCCTCCCCACCATCCTGTAGCATCTCCAGCCAGAGCTACTCAGAGAAGAACCTCCTCACCAGGCTCCCTGCCTTCATTATCAGCTCTCCTCACATCTGAGCATACCACAGGCCACAGATGTTCTGCATTCTCCAGGATAAAGGTCCTTCATGATCTCAGCCTAGCTTTATGCCCTTCTTATAATCCAGGCCTCAGCCATACAAATCTCTCTCAGTCCCTGCAATGTGTGGACCACTCTGTATTTACCCTCCAAACTGTCCCCCAACACCTTATTCCTGTTGCCTGGCTAATTCCTACCCATCCATTAAGCCGAGTTAGACATCTCTCTCTGGTGCCCCAACCTGGCAGAGCTGGGGGCCTTCCCATGCGTCCCTCTAGTGCCCTTTGTTTTCCCTCGCCATGGCAGGTGTCAGGCTGTGTCATAATTGCCTGTTTGTCATTGTAGATTTGCTGCCTATGACAGAGCCCGACACATAGTAGGTGCTTAATGTTTTTACAATGAATGAATGAACAAAAACAAGAGAGAGATTGGCTTGGCACAAAATGAGCATATTAAGACCTAATAGGTGGGGTGCCTGGGTCGCACAATCGGTTGGGCATCCAACTCTTGGTTTCAGCTCAGGTCATGATCTCGGGGTCATGAGGTCCAACCCTGCATCAGTCTCCACACTCAGCGCACTCTGCCTGAGACTCTTTCTCTCCCTCTGCCCCTCCCCTCCACGCTCTCTTCTCTCTCTCTAAAATAAATAAATCTTAAAAAAAAAAAAAAAAAGACCTAATAGGTTCCCAGGATGTACTAATGAGAAATTATGACTTTGTGGGTAACGGTAGTGGTTATTTCTAATTTCTTCCCTCTCTTTCCATTCTCTGCCTCCTCCTTTTGACTATACATTTTCTAAAATTTCTACAATCAACATGTATTTCTTTTCTAGTAATATAAGAAAATACTACTCATTCATTTTATTGCCCCAAAGAATGAATTTTGCGTCCTGGATTTTGAATTTTGCATCAAAAGAGGGGGGATTGAACCCTGGGTGCTGCTCCTCGAAGGTCAGCAGCAGCCCTTTACTCTAGATGCATTTTTCTCATTTAGCTATGTTTCAGCATTTCAAGGATTTTCAGCCAATTAAGATGTACTCGGATGAGATGGCTTTTAAAAAAGAAGTCTTTATGGGTATTAAAGAGGGCACGTTCTGCATGGAGCACTGGGTGTTATGCACGAACAATGAATCATGGAACACTACATCTAAAACTAATGATGTAATGTATGGGGATTAACATAACAATAAAAAAATTAAAAAAAAAAAGAAGTCTTTAAAATGCTAAAATAGGCAAAATAGCAAACCACGCTTAAAAGGAAGCAAAAACACTGAAGGGATGAAATGCTATGTATCATGGAAAAAGGAATTAATTTTGACACGATTGTTACACATATAAAATTAAGGTGGACGTGTGCTTGGATGAACGAGCTGAATGGGCTCAAGAGCTCAAGCAGAGAAACGGCTGCCCAGTGGGTGCACCCTGCAAGGCCATTTGGGTGACTGCATGGTGTTCTGTGTATTCTGTCTGGTCCTTCACTGTGAGGCCCCGCCCATCCCACCAGTGGGTAGACGGACCTTGGCTGGAGGAGAGCGTTCTTCCGCAGGCCAGTCACCTGGGTGCCAGGGATTTCTCGGACAGGAAAAGGGGGCTGGAAGTTTTATCGGGGAGAAGGAAGGGTCTTTGGATCTAGACTTCAGGGAATCAAAATGTCTAGGAAAGTGCTTCCGTTCTGCATCTGCCTCCTGGCTGGTTCCTGCACCACACAGCTGTTTCTTCCAGTTACCCAACTGCGTAGTGCGTCCTCCACCATGTAGTGCTGTCAGACGAACAATGTTTGCATCGGTGCATTCTGTGGGGGAGGAATTCAAACAGGACACATTGGGGACGGCTTGTCTATCCACCAGTGTTTGGGGCCTCAGCTGGGACAGCTCTGCAAGGCTAGCAGCTGGAGTCAACTGCAGGCTTCTTGACTAATCTGTCTTGTGGTTGATGTCAGCTATTGGCTAGGGGCCTCAGTATCTCTCCATGTCATTCTCTCCATGTGAGCTTATACCTGGGATGGTTTGGTTGTCCTCACAGCATGATGCGGACTTCCCCCAGAGCAAGCATCCCAGAAGGGACGAACAGGGCAGAAGCTGTATCCTTTGGACAACCTGTCTTCCAGAATCACATGGCACCACCTTTCCTGGGGAGAGCAGACCCAGCCCCTGTCCTGACTCAGAGGTGGAACCAAGACCCGACCTCTCAATGAGGATGTGGCCAAGTCCCGCTGGAAGAGCGTGTGGCAAAGAAGATCTTGTGGTCATTTAGGAACTGCCCTGCTTCAGGACCTTCAGGAACATCCCTTACAAGTCTGGGATGAAGGCTGCTCTCCAAGTCATATAGACTCTCTCTCTCCCCAATGCCCACTGAGCAGTCCCTCATGCCTCCTTTCTGGTTCTCTAACATATCAAGATCCTGGTCCACCCAGGGCCTTCACACAGGTTCTCCTCACACCTACCATCTCCGTTCCAGCTGCGCAAGGCTGGCTGCATCTTTGATTAAAGGTTACTCCTTCTACAAGGTCTTCCCTGGCCAACCTGAATCCGCTCAGATATTCTCTATCACCATGCCCTCCTCATTTCCTTTATTGGCCTATTCCACCTTGGGTTTACGTATTGATTTCTTGGTTAAGTACCAGATCTATGCCTCTTTTATTCGTATCCCCACTGCCTAGCACAGTGCCTGGCACATGGTATTCACTCAATGGAGATGGGTTACATGAATAAATGCTACAAAGTGCCTACCTCAGAGAGGCTGGCTGGGAGCTGACAGCACTACATGGTGGAGGACGCACTACGCAGTTGGGTAACTGGAAAAAACAGCTGTGTGGTGCAGGAACCAGCCGGGGGTGGCTTAGATCCCTAGGTGATCATGTTTTCAGTAAGTCCCTGTGTTTAGCTCCGCTTTGCTCTCCCGTTATTTGCAAATCCTGATATCATGCTTCAGCCTTGACCCCGCTGAGCTAAGGTTCCTCATTAAGGCTAGGGAGGGCGTTAAGTGGGAAGCAGCATCCCCTAGTGGCCAGGATGCTGGTGGTGGTGACAGATCCCCAAAGGAAGGCAGGTGTCTGGGCACAAGAGCTGAGATCCAGCTGCCCCAACCACATGGAGATTCACTGAGATTCGTTTCCCGCTTCTACTCTTGGGGAATCTGGGTTTTATTGGTATTAGTGGAGGTCACTTTTGATTACAATTGGAAAGACCCCTTCACATAAATGTGCTTACCAGGGACTGTTGTGTCATGTATTAAAACATCTCAGTTCTTTAAACGTGACTTTTAGTAGCTGTCACTAGGCAAGCTGACTTACAGCAGCTGTGACTTACCTTTGGCTTATAGCTTCCATTAATAAAAAACATGTAATTATGCTCTGACCTCATTGCTAATCCTCTTCCCTTTGTACACTCTGCCCTGGCACTCGCACACTTTCCTCTTTGCTAATCTTCAAACCCGTGCAGAATGCCCCACCTCAGGGCCTTTGTACCTGCTGTTCTCTCTGCCCCAGGTACTCTTGCTCCAGGGTACATGGCTCACCCCTCATCTCCTTCAAGTCTTTTGTTCAAAGTAGGTCTTCTCCACGAGGCCTTCTCTGACCATCCTATTAACACTTGCAAACTTCCCACCAAGGCAGGCCCCATCTCCTCTCCAAAAAACTTATCTCCTTTTAATGTCATGTAATAATGCTAATTGTCTGACTGTTTCCGCCAGACTTTAAGCTCTAGGAGGGCAGAAATTTTTGTTTCCTTTCTTCACTGTTGAATCCCCAGCTCCTAGCTCGAACATAGTCAGTGCTCAGTAAATACTTGTTAAATGCATGATTAAACAACTCTGTTAATAACCATTCTTTATGCTGGGCATTTAACAAATCATTTTCATGATCCACTCCAGCAACCTATTAGGTATTTCTTTTTGTCTCTGTTTCATAGAAGAAGAAACAGGCTCACGGAGGTCAAGTATTTTGCTTGGGGGAACACAGCTACTACCTGGCTGAGTTCGGAGTCAAATTCAAATGTGTCTGACTTCAAGGTCAATGCTCTGTTCGGTTCTGCTTCCTCCCTGACCGATACAGACACCCAAAAGAGACCCAGCCCTGCTCTGTGGCTGGGTGAGGAGGGGCAGGGTCAAGAAGAGCAGACATACAGGTCCAGGGTTGGGAAGTACGGTGTGGGCAGAAAATGTTGGGGGTGTGGGTTGTTCTCCACACCATTCCACAGAGGCTGTGCGCCAGAGGAGATGGCTGTGAATTTCAGGATAGCCCTGTCTGTCGCAGCCTGACCTGAAGGCCCTAGGGAGACCTACTCCACCCCAGTTACACACTGATCAAACTCCCCAAAGAAACTATGTTTCTGAAATTGTGGAATTCAGGGAATTCTATGTCTCATGTTGACAATCATGATTATAAATGATTATAGGCTACATGATGATAAGTATGGGGAGTCTTTTTAAATACAAGACTTTTTTCCTTAACACAAGGCATTTTAAACGGAGTGCCTGCCCTGTGACCGCCCACCGCCAGGTCTCAGAGGTGATTCAAAGGGAGAGGTTGGAGGAGTCTGGTTAGTGCTGTGAGGTTCCCTCTCGGAGCTCAGAGATGAGAGATAAGACTGAGAGATCTGAGTTCGGAATGGGGCCCTTCAGGCACCCTGAGCCTGAGCAAGGGAATGTGATGGTATAAATCCATGGTCCTCAAAGTGTCGTCCTGGATCAGTGGTGTCAATATCATCGCCTGGAACTCGTTAGAAATGCAGACTCTCCCCTCTCCCCTACCCAGTGCTGATATGGGGCCCAGCAGCCCGGTTTTAAGAAACTCTCCAAGTGGTTCTGAATGAGAACCACTGGTGCATACTTTAATGCAAAAGTAGGGCCTCGCTCATTCTCTGGTTCCTTCAGTAATATTTGTTCCCCCCATCCCCCCATGGCTGTGCTATAGGGTCTAGAGTCAGATCTGGATTTGAAAGCCGCTTTGAATGCAAGGGTCGTTAATTTCTCTGGGCCTCAATTTCTTTCTCATTAAAATGGGGATAAGGAGCACCTGCTCTATAGGGTTATTACATATGGTTAAAATGGAAGGAGACCATGTGTATAAAGCTCCTGGCATAGAGTGTGTATTCAGTACCTTCCTTTGGTATTTGCTTCCTGCCTCCCTCCTCCATTAGTCTGGACATTTTTGATTATGAACCACAGAAAGCCGTTCACAGTGGCTTAAGGAAAAATAAATATTTGATGGGTTCAAGGAATTCCTTGAATAATTGTCCATACTTGCTGCCTTTAGTTTCTCTCATCCCACTCATTTTGAACCCACCCCCATCAGGGTTTTGTACCTCTGCTCCTCCACTGAAAGTGCACTTCGGGTTTGCAGGGACGACCTTGAGGCTTAATCCAATGGCCCTTTCTGAGCCCTTATCTGATGTGCCTTATCAGTAGTACTGGGCACAGTTGGTCATGTTCTCCTTGATATGCTTTCTTCTCTGGCTTTGGGGACAACCTCCTCCCCCGACCCTCCTCCCATGGCTGGGTGACCAGTCTTCTTTGTTGAGTGTCCATCATTCTTTAGCTCTCTAAAGGCTTAAGTCCTGCAGAGCTCTGGCCTTGGACCTCTTCTCTTTTCTACCCATACTGTCTTCCTAGGGGATCTCATCCAGCTTCATAGTTCTGATCCTAACCATATGTTGCTGCTGCCTCGCCAATTTATATCCCCAGCCTGGACCTCTGCCCTGGACTATACTCCAGAATATCCACCTGCCTTTGCAGTGTCTCCACTTAGATGTCTCACAGGTTTCTCAAACGCTGACATGTCCAAACAGAGCTCCCATTAGCCCCCATTCCCTACCTCCCACCGAATCCTGCTCTGCCACAATTTTCCCATCTCGACTGTGATTGGTCAGACCAGTGTCATGTGCTCATTTCTGGAAATGGGCAGTGGGTTGGGGGCGGTGGAGGTTACCCTCTTCCCAAGTCACTGGATGGAGAATCAGAGAAACGTGTCCTCCCAAAGGAAAATTGGGGTTGCTATTACCACGAGAGAGTGAATGAGTGCTGGGAAAACAAAACCACAACTGCACTATTCCCTCTAATTTTAGACTTATTTGAGATATCTGACAGGTGGAAGTCTCAGGAAGCAGAGAACAGCTTGCGGCCTGGCTCAGAAGCTGTGGAACTTGGTTTGGGACTTTGAAACTGTTCCTTGTCTAGGATTATGATGAAAGAAAAATCCACAGCCCACCTCAAACCAAAATCAAAGTTTTGGCAAGCCTGTATTCCTTCTGGAGGTGCTAGTTTCCTGGGTTTTTCCAGCTTCTAGAGGCCGCACACATTCCTTGGCTCGGGGCTCCCTTTCATCTTCAAAGCGAGCAACGAAGCATCTCTCTGACCCTGTTTCCATCCTCACATCTGTGTCTAACTGCCTCCTTCTGCCATTTTTAAGAACACTTGTGATTATATTGAGCCCACCTAGATAATCCAGGTCACTGTCCATATCTGAAGGTCAGCTAATTAGCACCCCTAATACCATCTGCAACCTTTATTCCTCCTTGCCGTGTGAGGTCATATATTCACAGGTTCTGGGGATTAGGATGTGGCTCCTTGGGGAGGCCATTATGCTGCCCACCACGGATAGGACAGATGGTTAGCTCAATCTGGTTCACATGGCAGGTGCGGCAGGGTACCAATACTGACAAACCCACAAGTCCGCCTCATGGGTTAGGGGCAGAAGAGTTTCCCAAAGAAACAGTGAGTGGCATGAGAGAAGAGCTATGTCCACCTCCTGTTCCTTCTGAGGGTCTAGGCAAGCTCTCTTGATGCTGAACAAGACTCTCATATGCCCCATTGAAGCTGCTTTACGTTAATAGACTTCTGATTCTAAAGTGGAAGTGCCCCATTGTGATGGTTAATTTTTCATGTCATCCATTTCTCTGGAGAGCCCTGACTAATGCACCCGTGGAAAGAGAGTCAGGAGCCCTGGTCCTGCCTGTGTTCCTTGCTGAAACAATTTTGAAGGTTCTGTCAAGTCTGGGAATTCTAGAATCCTCAGACCTCACCTGGCTGGGGTTGGAGAGAAACCATCCTAGAGGGAGGAGTCAGCATGAGAAACTTCTGACTGGCTTTTTCCTTAAAGGGCAGCAGATTCTCCAGAGTTGCAGGTAATTCTCACGGTAACAAAAGAGGGAGATGGGTCAGAATCCATCACAGCAGCACCTTTTATCTATCACCTGCAAGAAGCAAACAAGATGGCGTGGATGTTGGCTGGGAGCCCAGTGCTCCCTGGAGCTTTACAGAAGAGGCAGACCTGCTACCCCCAGAGTTCTTCTGTGGTCTGGTCTACACTGGAGGGGGAGAGGCAGGCTTCTATCTCCAAGCAGATCTGTGTCCCCAGCCTCATTTGCCTGGGCAGGCACCCACCCAAGAGTCTTGGGGCTCATGACACTGCTTAGATGTGGAGACAGGGGCAGGGGACTCCAGGCAGGGGACTCCAGGCCAGGATGCTGTCAGAGCACAGGTAGACAGACACTACCTTCAATGGATTGAATGTTTGTGCCCCCCCAATTCATATGTTGAAACCCTAATCCCTATATGATGGTATTTACAGCTGGGGCCTTTGGGAGGTGATTAGGTCATGAGCGTAGAGCCCTTGTGAATGGGACTGGCACCTTTGGAAGAAGAGACCAGAGATTTAGGTAGTTCTCTTTCTCCTGTGTGAGGATCCAAGAAGACTGTCATCTGTGAATCAGGAAGCAGGTCCTCACCAGCCACAGAATCTGATGGCACCTTGATCTTGGACTTCTCAGCCTCCAGACTTCGAGAAATAAATTGCTTGTTGTTTAAGTCTGTGGTATTTGCTGTAGTGGATTAAGACAAGGTCCTTGATAGTCTTCCAGGGCCTGGAAGCAGGAGAAGGACTGATATATTAATATTCAGCCCAGGGCAACCTCAGCTCCCCATTTCTGAAGTTTGGAGTTTGTTAGAGTCCAAAACTTAGCCATATATATATATATATATGGCTGTGTTAGATTTTTCCCCTTTCTTTTGTCTAAACCCTGGAGGAAGAATAACCATGGAAATTAGAGGAAGCATGGAATATTTCTTTCTGAGGGGCTGAAAACAAGTACCAAAGTCCACTTGAGTTATTTATAAGAAAAAAGTTTGGACAGAGTTCTTTAAAAAGTGGGCGGTGGGGGCACTTGGGTGGCTCAGATGGTTAAACGTCTGCCTTCGGCTCAGGTCATGATCCCAGGGTCCTAGGATCGAGCCCCATGTCGGGCTCCCTGCTCAGTGGGGGGCCTGCTTCTCCCCCTTCCTCTGCTTCTCCCCCTGCTCATATTCTCTATCTCTGTGTCTCAAATGAATAAATAAAAAAAAAATAAAAAAAATAAAAAGTGGTCGATGGAATATAACCTTCAAGATGAACATGTATGTAAGCTTGAGAACATTCTCAAGCTTCTGGGTGGCTCACAAACAGAAACTGTATCTGGTAAATCTTGGGAAAACAAAAATAGGCTAACAAAGTTGAGAGCAATGAAAGGCTAGTTAGAAAGGTGGCAGATCAACTTGGACATGGGTCTTTGCATATCCTGAAATCCTGTCCTGAAGATTTCTGTTCTGTGTATCTTACTAAGGTTTTTTTTTGCTTTGTTTTGTTTTGATAAAAAAATTAAGAACTTATAATTATCTCTTTGAAGGCTTCTTATTTCTTCATTTCTCCTCCTTTCACCCTAACACCCCCTATGAACTTGCTGTTGTTGCCAAATGGATCATTTGAGTTGGATACAGAAATTAATTCAGGTAAATGAATGTCCACTTAACGTACATGAAGCTTTGTCTTACCAGGCAAATAGCACCTCAAAGAAGGATGGTGGATATCATCTACAAGATTAGAAACGGTTCTGCTTTGCTTTGTTAATTTAATTTACTTTTCATTATTTAACGGAATAGAAAATTTAGTGTAAATGTGTACTGGACAGTGAAGCCATCTTGGTAGGTTGTTTAAACCAGGATTTCCCAAGTGCCACGTATCCATCACCTGGGTAACTTGGTAAAATACAGATGCTTGGTGTTACCCCTAGGGATACTGATTTAGTGCCTCCAGAGGTCTGGAGATCTCTGTTTTAAAAACCTTCCTTCGGGTGAATTGACCATCCACTATCGTCCAGGCAGCATGCCTGCCTGAGGGCAGAGCAGCCAGGAGGGAAGCCACAGAGTCTTGGGCATTTAGCCCCAGAGAACTACATCCATAAAATGTCAGGACTGTCCCAGATAGAAATCAGCAACATGGGACAGGGACCAGTGGCTGGAAGAGGAGTTCCATTGGGAGGGTCCTGGATTGTCCAGGTGGAGATGACCCATGGGCAGGTGCAGACAGGACTCTGAGCTGCTGGAGTCTTGAGCTCATGGACAATGACACGTGATAAAAGCATTTATGAGGCAGGACGGGATCAGTCCATCAGGGAGGCACCCAGATGTGCAAGGAACAGACAGAAGATACGGGTGAAGTTTTTTATCTCGGACCCCAGAGGTAGAGCAGAAGTCGCCAGGGGAGCCAGAGACTGAGACTGAGAAATAGGATGTTCAGAGTGATCTTCAAAGAGGAAACTTCAGGAACTTTCAGGGAGGAGAGGAAACCAGATTCAGAGACATAGTGTGCATGTGCATGCGCATCACTTGTTTAAGAAGGTTAGTGGGTTAAGAAGGAAGAAATATGATGGTATTTTTAGGTGGTCGAAAGGTCATTTTAAGTTTGGGGAAATCTGAGCTAGTTTGTAGGCAGAGGGGAAGGAGAGGAAGATATTATTGATGTGGAGGGGAAAAAAAATCATGGAGCAACAGTGTGTTAAAGATGGCTTAAGTAAGGATCCTAGCAGGAAACAATCCACTTCAAATGGCTTAAGATTCTTTAATAAACCTCCATTCTTAGAAGTGTGGTTTGGGTTAAGAGAATCAACAAGGGATGTCGGGGCACCCAAAGACTAGCAAGAGCTGGTAGCCATTACCACCCATGGCTTTGAAAGGGCAAGAGGAGAGAGTGGGGTGTGGGAACCCTGTGAAAGCTGAGGCTGTGGTCACCGGGGAATGCAGCCATACCCAAACCTGGACAGGCAGAGAGGGTGCTCTGGAGGGAGGACCCCTCTCTCCTCCTATTCTCTGATCACCTGCAGGTGCCTCCCATTCGTTGAGCCCAACTAACAACTACAGGGGGGAGAGAATCATGGCCTAATCCTTATAACCGGTGAATAGGTTAGCCTATATGGTAAAAGAAATTTGCAGATGTGATTAAGTTAAGCATCTTGAGATGGAGAGATTAAACTGGATTTTCCGGGTAGGCCCAGTGTATTCACAGGAGTTCTTATCAGAGAAAGAGTAAAGCAGGAGAGGAATAGTCAGAGAAGGAGATGTGACAATGGGAGTAGCCAAGAGCCAAGGAATACCAGTGGCCTCTGGAATTTGGAAGAGGCAAGGAATGGATTCTCCCCAGGAGCCTCCAGAAGGGGCAAGAGCTGCTGACACTTGGATTCTAGCCCCATGAGACTCACTGTGGACATCTGACCTCCAGAACTATAAAAGAATAGGTCAGTATTGTTTTGAACTAGTAAGTTTGTGGTCATTTGCTGCAGCAGGAACAGCAGACTAATTCAGTAAGGGAGCCCCGGTGACGCATTCCATAGAAGTCAGCTTCCAGGGACACACAGGACAGAGAGGGTGAAGAACGGAACAGAAGGGACAAATGGCATAGGGACAGATGTCAACATCTAGAAATCAGATTTCTCTGGAAAGCTGCATTCCCTCTGCTGAAGGGTAGTGTGAAGAGCAGAGGATGACTGGATGGGGGAGATATTTTAAAGTGTGAAGGGGGATACCAGCACACATTACTAGGTGGATGTACGTGATTTTGAGTGTACTAAGATGAGGTGGAGCCAAAATTGGGGTGAGGCTGGAATAAGAGGCAAAGGCAAGGGCTGGTGAGGGGACCGCCCCAACCAGCATCACTCCTCCACAGTAGTTCCTAATTTCTCTGGGTTTCATCTTTTTCCCCAATCTCAGTCCAGGTGTTTGGGGGACCCATCTCCCTCCTACCAGTGATGGGCATGCGGTCTAGGACTACCCAAGCAGCATAGCTCTGTCCTTCTGGCCAACTGATGGGTTGAAGGATAAGCATGTGACTCAAGTTGGTAAATCAGAGTGAAGCCCAGTTCTTGCCCAGGAGTTACCTGGAAGAGAATTTCTCTCTTTTCTGCTGGACTTGAACCCTGGGAGGGCATGAGGGCAGTCTATCTGAGTTGCAGCCAACAGAGCAGAAGAACAAGATGGATAGACACTGGCGACATTGTTCAAGTCCCCGAATCCAGGCACACCTCAGTCTGCCATAGCTCTGGTCTTTTCTGTTTTATGTCAATGAACTTTCCGTTTTGCCTAACCGTTTGTAGTCATCTCTAATTGAAATGCTGCCCTCCTGACACCAGGCCTATGCTTGGGACCAGCCCCGCCCTTCACTTGGCCTCTTTTGATCCCATTGTGCATGGAACATTTGCTCCCCTGTGGCTTCCACACCTGTGTAATTTATCAAAGAGGACTGTAGTCAAGGTGACAGGTCATTGATGACAGGTTTTTTGAGAGGAGAAAACTGTCCCCAAAATAGGATACTTTGTGCTGTTCTTGAAATGGTTTCACCGTCAAGTCACAAAGGGAGGTTTTTGTCCCCTACATATGTAGGTATGTAACATCACAACAAAGACCCAAGAAGCAATTTCCCTTTTTCGGGATGAGTAAATATAGAACTAGCCATTGCCAAAAACCAATGTGCTAGATAAATGTACTCTCATAAGAGAATGATTTTCCTTATAAGTGTACCAACTGAACTGGCATTTTTTTAGTCCTTTACCCTTTGCGAAGTATCATCTGCCTGAATCAACCCAAATTAAAACCACCCCAAGAAGTGGGTATTACAGTTCCCATTTTATGGATCTGGAAATTGAAACTTAAGAGGTTAAAACACGTCACCCCAAGGTCCCTAGTGAATGAGGGTCAAAGATGGAATTAGAACCCAGGTCTCTGCGATTCCACGATCCCACGTAATTAACACCACACCAGGCTGGCTGGGTGAGAGAGTCAGTGGCAATGTCAGGTGGATTTGGGCTTGGAGTCCATTTCACACTCTCTGCTGCCAGGGACAACCTCTATGGCTTCCTCAGACCACTGAATAAGGGTCAGAGAAAAGTTAGAATGTCCTTAGTGGAAAGCAGGGGCAAGAGTTCAGAGCTTACTAACTTGGTCTTCCTCCATGATCTTTCACCAAGTCCTGTTGATTTTGCTTCTCAAACAGATCTATGTATTTCTGGCCATCTGCAAGCCCCAGCTTCATTTGCCTGGACAACAGCTGTTGTCACAGGACTCTGTTTCCACTCTTGTCAACTCCAGCCCATTCTCCAAAGTGCGCAGGAGTGAAAGCAACAGAAGTCAAGTTTTGTCCCTTCTCTACTTAAGACTTTTCATGATTCCATCTTCTCTTAGGATCAAAATCACACAATCATGAAGGCTTTTCCTGCATATCCTGGCCCCCTCTGGCCCCTCAGCTGCATAACTCACATCTCTCCCCCCATCTCTGGGCTCCAGCCACACCGGTGCTGCGCTCTCCCAGCTCTCTTCAGTGTCATGATCACTTTGGTCCTGGAACCTGTTCCTACTCCTAGGATGCTCTAACCATGCCATTCCCCTGTCTCCCACATGCAACCCCTTCCACCTAGTTTATCCTGCCCACCCTTCCATCTCAGCCTTCTCTCTTCCTCCAGGAGAGTCTCCAGTTATTGGTCCCAGTAGCACCCTCATCATCTCTTTTCCTTGTAGCACTTACCCCAGTTTGTGTAGCCATTACTTGCTCTCATCTCAGCTAGACTCTAAGCTCCATGAGACAGGGAATATGTTTGTTGGTTGCGTCTAGTGGACACTGGTTGCCTGCTTTTCCCATTTCCCCCTTCCCCTTCCTAAGAGCACCCATGCTTTCTTTCCACAACAGGGTAGAATCAACTCTACCCGTTGTGTGACAAATATGAGATTTGAGGGGGGCTGACAGTATAAGCTCATTCTTGCTGTAATGATTGGTATCTGACAGAGAGTAATGCAGCCCTGGGATAGTCCACACGTGTCCTTACCTGGCCACATTTGGTTTGTCTTTTCCATGGGCAACTTTGGACCATTCTAGGATGATTGAAGGAGTAACTTCTGATCTATCTGCAGCCATCTTGCTACTATGAAGGTAATTTGCATGAGGACAATACAAAGCTGACATTCAGAAGAAGGGAGAGCTGTGAACATTGCAGAGACACCAAGGCAGAGGGGTTTCTTACCCTTTAATGAGGTTACATTAAAGATGATGTCCCGGGTCACCTGGGTGGCTCAGTCATTAAGCGTCTGCCTTTGGCTCAGGTCGTGATCCCAGGATCCTGGGATCGAGCCCCGCATCGGGCTCCCTGCTCCACGGGAAGCCTGCTTCTCCCTCTCCCTCTCCCCCTGCTTGTGTTCTGCTCTCGCTGTGTCTCTCTCTGTCAAATAAATAAATAAAATCTTAAAAAAAAAATAAAGATGATGTCCCAATTCAAAGGTTTCTCCAGCTAGTTCAGGTCATTTCCAGGGTGGAAATGTTTCTCATAGGTGCTGGAACAAATCATTCTTGTTCATTCTTTTTGGCTGCCTCCTGCTCATGTGACCCTTGTCTACCTTTATTGATAAAGTTCTGGTAGGAGGTTCTCTACTCTTTTTTTTTGCATCCACACCTTTGCAAATGGCTTCATCATGTGTGGAGTGTATTCCCTCAATCCTTGACCATCTGACTTGCATTGTTCAATGGTATATGTGTGGAAGTGACCTTAAGGGGGCTCACACGTTTCCACTTGTACTCTTTCCCCTCTGCCATTATCATGAGAGGAACATGCCCTGGCTAGTCAGGTGGTACAAGGAAGAAGAGAGCTACATGAAGCAGAGATGCCTCAGTGGATCCTAGCCTAGATTAGCTAAATTCTCCCTGACTTGAAGATACATAAGTGATAATTAATGATTGTTGTTTTAAGATAATGAATAATTGTTTGGGAGTGTTGAGGTCCTTTGTTAATAGCAATAGCTAATTGATACAATTTTCCATGAAAACATTGACCCACTCGGCATAGCCATTTCTGCTGGTGCCCTGTGGACTATGGCCCACTGTGTAGGTGACTATCCTTTTTTTCCCTCCAAACTCTACCACATTTAGTTGTACAGACCTCAGAGTAGGATGGCTTATGCTCAACTTCTGAGTCTCTTCTGAATGCAACTCCTTCAACTTTTGGCCATCACACCTTCTTCTATGAGGCTCAAGCCCAGCTCCTAAGGTTGGGTAAAGAGACAGTACTCATGCCATCCCCTCCACCACCTTGCTTTCCCCAGGCCCCAAACCCTAAATCTCATCATCTGCTTTCATAAAAAATAAAATAAGTAAAATAAACGAAAATTCTTACCTTGACAGGCCTGCAAAGTCAGGCAAACACCTGCCTTTAGATATCAGTAGCCTATTTAATTTGGCAAACTGCCAGTTTTGGGCTCCAAGAAGCAGACATTAAGATGGGATTAGACAAGTGGAAGATTTATTGGGGGATTGCCTGTGAAAGGCATGATAAGGGGGAAGAGGCAGGACAAGCCTTCAGTTTAAATCCATGCCTGACACCTGTGAATGGAGAGTAGGAAGGAAGGAGAACAGGGCAGGAAGAGCCTCGGACCACAACACAGATAGAAACACATTTTGGCCAGGCCAATGAGGAGTCCTCAAGCTAATGTCACCCCTTAGAGGAGTCCCATGCTCCGTGGGAATGGGCTGGCACTGTACTGTGCTGTTCTCAGTCATTGGGTGGAGCAGCCTGAGAGAAGTGTAAGCCTCAGTATGAACGTGATGCAGCCAGACAGGTGGCAGCTGGGGCTGTCCATCAACTGTGTTCCCACAGTGGGGGAGATCTGAGCGATCCATTTTCATGGCTACCATACTCTGAATCCCAGATTGGCCCTCACTGGCTCTGCCCTGGATAGAGAAACGTATTCAAATAAAGTATTGAGAGAATAGGAGGTGGGGGAGGGGAAGAAATCAGATCTCCCCAAGGAGAGAATCTGGCCTCTTTAGAGCATGTTCTTATGGAGCAGACGGACGGACTCGTTGTCTCAGAGACAGGCACCCAAGGCAAGGCAGAACACTAACCAGCTGGCTTTGGGGCAGGTAGCAGGTCTTGTGGTTGTTTACCAAAATTGTATTGATTACAAAGGGGACATGGTAGCAAGACAGGAGTATGGGAATCATTTATGCACTTTCCACTTCAAAGCAAAGGAGGAGGGAACACAAAATCCTCAAGACCTACCTCCTATAGCCAGACTCAAGGCACAGGAGAGAAGGTTCAGGGTCACAGTGGTCATTCACTTAACAAATACTGATTTCACAACTTGTGCTCAGAACTGTACCTGGGACTAGGGGAATGCTCCAGGTAGCCTCCGGTTGCCCCTTCAGACCCACTCTCCAACCTTTTCCAGTATGCTCTGGACCCAATAGGTTGACTTGTATGGGCAGCATCAGGCTCCAGTGCACTCTAGTTACTGGTTGGGCCAACAGGGCGCCCTGGCAGGAGATCAGGAGGTGGAGGGAGGGTGGAGTCAAGTTCTTCTTCCTCTGGCTTCCTCCCTGTGGTCGCCTCATATCTCCATGATTGGCCATCACTGTTTCTCTCAAGTGGGCTGATTCGACACAGCTCTCTCCTTTGTGGCTTCCCTAATGAGTCCTCCCTTCCTCCATTCAAGACTAGGGTAGTAAGTCCCAGGTTACTGCCTCTATACCTACTCCTTTGTTTAAATAAACCCTCCTCCACTTCTCCAGCTCAGATGTGCCATTAGTGTCCCGTGAGGCTGGGAGTGATGAAGGAGCAATTGACAAGTCAGACTTGGTCTGTCTAGGGCACCAGACATTAACTTGGTCGGCTCTGGCTGCCACAGTGAAATATCATAGACTGAGTGACTTAAAGAGCAGGCATTTATTTCTGCCAGTTCAGAGGCTGGAGGTCCAATATCAAGGTGCTGGCAGATTCAGTTCCTGTTGAGGACTCTCTTCCTGCACTTTTTCGCTGTGGCAGAGGCACACACTAAGAGCGCTCTGGTCTCTCTTCCTTTTATGATAAGGACACTGACCCCATCACAGGTGCCCCACACTCATGACATCATCTAAACCTGATTACCTTCCAAAGACCCCATCTCCAAATACCATCACATTGGGGAATAGGGCTTCCATATATGAATTTGGGGTGGGGGATGCCCTTTAGCCAATAGTATACAATAATCTATGATGGAAAAGTGCTTAGTGCCCCCTCTCTGGGGTCAGGTGGGCATCAGAAAGGGCTCCCCTGAGGAAGTGACATGTTTCATGTGCTCTGTGCTGGGCGTGGAAGGAAAGTTTCAGGCAGAGCGATAGCACACATGAAAGCCTGAGGTGGGAAGGAGCTGGGGGACTGAGAGAAGGCTTGGCGGCAGTGGGCAGCAGCCTGGTGATGGCAGTGGGGAGAGTGGCTGAGAGGAGGCTCTGGAGGAGGGTGGGGATCATGGCGGACCATCCCCAGAAGATGGGTAAGGAGTCTGCATGGGAAGAAAGCTCAGCCCTCCAAATCCCTTTGTTCTGACCCCTCAGTGGGGTACACCATTTCTATCTGGCTATTCCCTTGTTTTACCTCCTTGAGTCCTAGGAGTTGAGGGTCTCTTGAACTTAGTTTTCAATCCATACTTAATCAGTTCATATAAGTCTCAGTCTCTCTCTCTTTCTTTCTCTCAAAAAAAAAAAAAAAAAAAAAAAAGGCTTCAAAGACCAAAGTCACCTACTGATCTTGAGAAGGACATGCGATTAGGGGCCCCCTGGCTGAGCCAATGGACAAGTCCCCAGGTTGAAACTGCTGAGTAAAGGCTGGGCTATTGCCTTCTGCTCTTCTCATCTTTCTCTGGGCTTGAGGGTGGATGGGAGGATTAACTCCTTGTGGTTCGGGTGGCGAGAGGGTCCAAATGACTCAGAAGCAGAATGAGCCTAATATGTAGAGGGCTGGTTATGAAAGGTTCCCAGATGCCAGGGAATGCAAGACAAAGTGCACTTGGCAGGACACTGTGGGATCTCATTTATTGGGTCCATTATCTGAATTATGAACCATTTGAAATTAGGACCACGAGATAGAAATAAAAGATAAGAGTGTTTGCAGTCATCCTTGTCCCTGCTTGTCTGTGTTGTGGGCATCATGGGCCCTCTCTTACCTCTTCTCATGTTTCAGATCATTTAATTAAATTTAATTAGTTCTCCTGGACCCCAGAAAAGGAAGAAGGGAGCCAGCATTTACTATGGGCTAGGTACTGCATGAAGCATTTTGATCCTAGAAGCCACACACAGCCGTTAACTTCATCATTTGGTCTTCCCAGAAGCCTTCCATAGAAGGTATTATTACCCACATTCTGTGGGTGGGGATGTGCTGGAGCTTAGAAAGATTAGATAACTTAATTGTAGTCCCTTAGTTAGAGTTATACACCCATCTCTCCATCCATGCAACTGTGTATCTAGCCATCTGTCCATCTATACTTCCATCCATTCATATTCAGTAATAATCACTGACCATGTTTATATATTCTCCGCTGGGCAATGGGGTATCATCAGGGAAGGAGGCACCTGGTCTCTTGCCCTTATGGAGCTCAAAGTCTAGTGGGGTGGGTGCTCAGGCCTCTTTAGGTCCCTTGAGTGAAATGTCTCAAAGATCTTCTTATCCATAGCCCCATTTCCAAGGTCTCTTACATAGTTGAGGTCTGAACTTGGTGTCTGGAAGAACTAAGGGCTTTTCAGTGACACATGAGCTACCCTCGGCCTTCAAAGGGAATGTGTTTTGGGTGAGTGGTGGTATCAGTTGCCAAAAACTAAGGGGGTTTCCCAGGACGTGGGACTTTTGATGCTAAAACCAGAAAGTCCTGGGCAAACTTGGATGGTTGGTCACCACAGTTCAGTGGTTCTCAACAAGGGGATGATTTTGCTCCCCATCTCAGGGACATAAGGCAATGTCTGGAGACAGATTTGGTTGACACAATGCGGGGTGAGGGAGCTGCTCCTGGCATTTGTGGGTAGTGGTCAAGAATGCTGCTAAACATCCTGCAGTGCACAGGAAATCCCCCTTCACAAAGAATCATTGAGTCTAAAATGTCAAAAGTGCCGTGGGCGAGAATTGCTGCCCTGTTTGGTGGGGGTACAGTGGCATGGGAGGGATAAGTACATAACCAACAGATGGGTTGATCTGGGCCAAGATGGAAACTAAATGGCCTTGTGGGCTACCAGGTGCTTTAGGACCCCCACCCCCCTTTCGTGATCCATGGTTCTGCTGGGTCATGTTTCTCAGCCTTGTTCAGTTGTAAGAATCACTCAGTTGTAAGTTAACAACCAGATTACTAGGACCAGTCCAGTCCTGCTGAATCAGAATCTGCAGGAGAGGAGACTGGGAATCTCTATTTTTGTCGAGTTTGGGAAACACTGTGCTGAGTCACCAGTGGGGTCACTCAAAGCTGAGGATGCTGAGGGGCCTGATGTTGGCTTCCTTGGTGGTGGTCCCACCACACCGTGGGACCTGGTCAAGTCCTCATGCTCTCACCTACGAATTACGTGAGCCATAGGAGGCTAATTGGTCATCTGCTCTATGATGTCACTCTGAGTGGATGTTCACGCAGCTGGAAGGGCTCTTGAGATCAAATCAGAGACCTCAACTTGAGGAAATGGAGGCCCTGAGGTCCAGGGAGCACTCGTCACAGAGAGAGAAGGAGTGGGGCCAAGACTGAGACTTTGAGAACCTTCTCTCAGGAGATGATTGCTGAAGCCCTATAGGTAAGGGAAGCATGCGGACTCCCGAGGACTGACCATAAACCCACAGTGGAATTCTCTCTACTAGCAGAGTACGAAACTGTTATCTCTTTGTCTGATTTTGTTTATATCCTGTTGTGTTCTAGAAAGGATTTTGAATCAGCTTACCAAAAACCTTACATGGAGTAACATGAGAAAATGTACATAAGAATTAAAAAATTCATACCCAGAGGAATTGTACATAAGTTTGGGGAATCATCCTCAAATTTGACTTTGAGCTTCCTACCGAGGAATTTGCTGTAGCATTAATTAATTCATTCCTTAAATATGTCTTGATTATTTCTATAGTGGCAGGTTCTATTCTAGGTGTGGGTGTGCAGTGGAGATCTCAAAGGTCAGAAAGCTTATAGTGTAGTCTAGTGGCATTGTTCTTATTAATGACATTGCATTGACCTTGCCATAGACAAACAGAAGTGTTTACCTGTGTGTGTGTAGTAGTAGTAGTAGAAGCCCTAGCATATGGCAGTATTGAACCAAATTAAGTTAATTTTAATAGTTAATAGTTAATGTGGAGAACCAATGCAGCTCATTCTGGGCAAGCCAAGATGAGGCATCTGATGGAGGTAGAAGTATGTAGGCACAGCAGGAAGTACCATATTAGCCCTAAGGGTTTAGTCATCAGAATGATGTACAGAAGGAATGGGCGACATTGCTTAGCCTGGAGAGTGGTAGGTGAAGATGGGTTAAAAGTTCTCCCACATGTGAAACAAATGCTGCCAATGCCCTGTCCGTATCTCTTGGCCTGACCACACACCAGTGGTACCCTATGGAAATATCCATGCCTCTCCACCTGAGGGCCTGCTCTGGCCCATGCACAGGGGGACAGGCTAGAAGCTGAAGAGTTACCCATGCCAGGAGCAGCATTCAGCCAGTGGTGGGGGGGAGTTGCAAGGTAACTACCCCGGCTTCTTCACCTCTTAGGTGGAAAAACTCTGATGTATATTCTGCACTATGTCCCAGACTTTCCCAGTGGAACCGAGCCCTGTGTTGCCCATGACGGCTGCCTGCTCAGTCACACACTGCTTCTTTCCTTGACTCATGCTCCCACTTTCCTACAGTTGCTCTCCCCAAAACTACTTACACTCAGGTTCTTAACCCAAGGTCTGCTTCCAGAAGAACCCAGTTGTTCTTATAAATAGAAAATCAAACACAATCTATCTTATTTAAAAGGTAACAGTGGCTTGGCCACTTTAAAACGCTGCCTCTCCCATTTCTGGCTCTTAAACTCCACTTCCAGGGTCCTGCTGTGTAGCCAAATGCAGACATGTGAGAGTGGGTGGCCACATAATACCGAGCACCTGCTCATGCAGAAGCCCTTTTTGGGCAGCCTCAGGTGCACACAGATTTGCCCAAAGGGATGTGGGAAGGGGGAGGTGGTGTTGAGGAGAGACATGGGAACGGAGAATAGAAGCAGTCAGGTAGGCTAGGCTTCACTGACCTTGCCTCATTGACAGGAGGCACTCATTTCTGGCCTTGTGATTGTACGTTGAGGCTTTTTGTAGCCCCAACGAGTGTGGGTTAGTATAGTAGGGTGGGCAAAGTTCCAGGCTCTAGAGTCAAACCGAGGTGGACTTAAAACTTGGAGTTGGCATTCAGTAGCTCTATGACTTTGGATGACTTACTTAGTCCCTTGGCTCATGTGATTTTCATGAAATGAAATTATAACATGCACAAAGAATTGTATGCATTGTACCTGGCATGCCATAGAGTATAAATGTAGCAATTATAATATTGGTGAATATGTGTATATATATATATCATATAAGTGTGTATGTGTGTATGTGTATGTGTATATCTCCAAAATATAATTAGAGCCTAGAAAATGTGGCTGGCATATGCCCTAAAGTATATATCTGCACAGAGATCAAATCCATCAATGCAGGATAAAGATCTATTTTCTTCAAAAATTGTTCTCAATATTGGAATTCCCAAATCTACACAGAAGTGGAAAAAATAATGTAATGAACCCCCGAATATCCATCAGCTATCTTTGGCAATTATCAACATGTCCCCAATCTCGCTTTAATGTGTCCCCCAACATTTGTTTCCTGGAGCACTTTGAAGCACATTCCAGCAACAAGTCACGACAGCTGGTCTCTCCAGTTTGCACTGTGGTGGATTTAGCCCCTTTCTTCTTCACCCAGGGCTGAGGACCCTGCACAGAACCCCACGAGTTGGCCGTCTGCCCGGGGCCACAGGTTCTCTGTCATGGGCCCTTCCCACAGCCCTGAGGATCGATGTCCCTGCCCTCCACCTGCATGCTTTTTCCTCCCAGGTGGCGGTTTGTAGCACTGGTTTCGAGGTCGTATCTCATTTATAGCCAGGCACCTGCTGCCTGTTCCTCTAGACTTAGCCGGTGTCATTCATGCTGAGCGTCTATCTCAATTCTGGGAAGGCACTGCTGCATCCACATTTCACAATAAATATCTTTTTAAACGGCCTGGTGTTCAGGCTCATTTCTCATTGCCAAGGAGGCTTTTGACTGATGACCTAAAGAATTGCTTCCCTGTGACTGACAGGGTACTACAGCATCACAGCGTCCTCCTCTCTCCCTGCAGGAGGCTGGGGGAGAGCCGTGACTTGAAGTGTCACAGGCTGCTTCCAGCAGAGGCATGTTACCCCAGTGACTGCCCGGCTTTCTTGCCCCCACGGGGCTGCTGGGGCAGGCAGGTGCATTTTGGATGTGCTCCAATGGGACACATTTTCACAGGAAATCAATGTGAAAGGCCTCCAAGGGCAAGGTGAAGTAGGGCTCCCTGCTCACTAGGCTCTGTGAATGCCCTTGCTCGAGTCTACAGGTGGCCCACAAAGGCATGGTTTCATAGTGACCTTGAACTCCACTGAACACAGAGGCTCTACCAGGGAGGGAGTTGTGGTTACAATTCTCTCTGGCATGGAGGCCCCAAGCTGCAAAGGCTGGTCATTTCAAGAGCTCCACAGGCCCTGGGCACTCTTACTTTGTGAAAGCACCTTCTTACATCACATCCATCATAATAAAATGAATCCACGTCCTGCATGAAATGTAATTCACGTATCAATGCCCAGTTGCAGATAACTAGAAGCATGGAACACATTCTCTCCTAGAGCCTTCAGTGAGAGCATGGCCCTTTGAACATGAGGAGGCCTTGAAGATTGGTGTTACAGAACTATGAAGGGCCTGAAGAAGTCACCTAAATTTTTCAGTCGTACTTTCTTTGTTTCATGGAGGAATATATTGCCCAAGTTTGGAGTTCTGTGATATAAAAAACGAGCTTGCAGTTCCAAGGTGACTCACTGCAGTGGCAAAAGCAAGTTGATCTTTTGCTTTCTAGGTGACCTGGGAAGGTTTTTCAGTCTTTAGATGAGAATGGAATCCAGTTTGGAGTAACCCGAGTTAATTCTGCTTTAATGATTGATGGTGCTTCAAAGCCTCTAATCAAGTCTGTCTCAGAAGTCAGTCATTAAAAAATAGAAGTGTCATAACAGAGAAGGGCCTTCTGGAGCATAGTTGGCTGGAGGCCATGAGGAGGCTCCTGAGTGGCTCTGGCCTTTTCACTCTGAGATTCATCATCAGGTCTTCCTGCTGCCCACAGTTTGGTTCTCTGACTTTGTCCCTCCAAATTCACGTTGAAGTTTTAACCCCCAGCACCTCAGAATGTGAATGTATTTGGAGAAAGTATCTTTAAAGAGGTAATTTAAGTTAAAATGAGGCCATTAGGGTGGTCCATCATCCAAACTGAACGGTGTCCTTATAAGAAGAGGGGATTAGGACACAGACTCATGTAGAGGGAAGATTAAGTGAAGACACAGGGAGAAGACAGTTGTATACAAGCCACGGGGAGAAGCCTCAGAAGAACCAACGCTGCTGACACCTTGAACTTGGACTTCCAGCCTTCAGAACTGTGAGCAAGTGAATTTCTGTCCTTTAAGCCCCTCACTGGGTGGTACTTCATTATGGCCCCTCTAGCAAAGCAATACAGTTCTAGTGGTGTTAATGGACGTCTGCCTCAATCCCTTGGTCTTCGACTCACCCTCCCCCACCCCCGCCCAGGTCAATCCTCCCAAACCCCTCCCACGGGCTGGTATCTGAACTCCACCTATGATTGTGGCTTGGTGGTCTGTATACACTTTTCTGAAGCTAGCTCTCAAGACCTGGGACTGTCATGGCTCCTGGATCTCTTGCTGAGATGCTGTTGTGGGCCTTGCTTGCCCAATCATCCTTCTTTTGGGAAAACTCACCTTCTTCCATTCCTTGTGTTTCAAGTAGGGCCGTCAGTCATAGCGATTTATTTGCCTTTCCTCCACGGAACCACTTGTCTGGTGCACTTTCTGCACCATTATTCTCGACCAAGAAACATTTCAGAAGGATAATCAAACAGTTTCGGCGGCCAGCTGGGGAGAGAGAGTAGAAGGTGACACAGCTGTCCTGGCTTGGGCATCTGATGGATGTTTGTGAGGGTGGTAATGTGGAAGGAAGAGCAACTTTGGGGGGAAATGATGAGCTTTGGTTTTCAACAGCTATGAAGTGAGCTGAAGAAGGGATGTCTTAGGAGCGCTGGTTTAGGACTGAAGGGGACCAGGGAAGAGAGAAGAATTGATCCTGGTGTGAGAGAGAAAAACAAATATATTTTTTTAAAAGATCTATTTATTTGAGAGAGAGCGAGCGTGCAGGGGGAGGGGCAGAGAGAGAAGGAGAGAGAATCTAGAGCAGACTCCCTGCTGAGCATGGAGCCCACCGCGGGGCTCGATCTCTGGACCCTGAGATCATGACCTGAGCCGAAATCAAGAGTCAGACGCTTGGGCGCCTGGATGGCTCAGATGGTTAAGCATCTGCCTTCGGCTCAGGTCATGATCTCCGGGTCCTTGGGATCGAGCCCCGCATTAGGCTGCCTGCTTGGCGGGGAGCCTGCTTCTCCCTCTCCCTCTACTGTTCCCCCTGCTTGTGCTCTCTCGCTCTCTCTGTCAAATAAATAAATAAAATCTTAAAAAAAAAGAGACGCTTCACCGACTGAGCCACCCAGGCGCCCCGAAAAAATGATATTATTAACCAGCCACTTTGGCATCCTAAGGATTGCAGCGAATGCCAGGTTCAGCTGAGCCCAATCTTCAAAGGTGGGCCTGGAGCTGTGTTGGGGAGTGGAAACCGGTCAGAGGTCAGTCATTATTTTGCAATATAGAAGGGAGAGAATTTGAAGTTCCCAAGGGCTGTCAGGAGGTGAGGGGTGAGCGAGAAAGCTGGAAGGAGGAGACAGCAGGAGGAAAGAAGCCCAGAGATCCGCCACAGCCTGGACGGTCCCAGGCGGAGCAGGGTGACGGGTGAAGAGTCCCTGCTGAGGCAGAGGCTGAGGAAGGTAGAGCACAAGATGTACGAGTCTCTGCTTTGCTCCCAAGCACACAGACTTAGCGCAGTTTGTGTTTGGTTTTGTTTTTGGAAGGAAATCGAGGGAGGGTCTGAATGTTGGTATTTTCAGCAAAGTGAGAGCCCCCAAGATACGGTATGATGTGGGCACGAAGGTGCCCCAGCTAACAGGCGGGTCTCACGTGCATGTCATCTGCCTCAAGTCTGAGCTCACCAGCCGGTTGCTTCTGAAGCCTCCTTGCAGATTGCTGCGTCCCACCTCACGGGGAGGTTCCCCACCACATGTGTAGATTGGCCGACCACCTCAAAAAGGCTCTCCCATGAGAAGTCCCCGAATGACCCACCTTTCAGTTCTGTCCAGTGGCCTGGCTTGACGATGCTGGTCCAAAGATAGCCCAGAAATTGCCCGTTGCCACTTTGAGATCACAGTCGGGGAATTGGCTACACGAAAAGAGGCAAGGTTCACTCAGCAGCTTCAAAAACATTTTTTTTTCCCTCAGCCAAGTTTCTGTTCTGCTAGCAGTTCTTGCTTGTGACCTAGAAGCGGCCAGTGCCCCAGGGAACGATGCTGTCTAAACTTCCTCCTATTTACTGGCCTCCCCTCGCCCTCCCATCACCGCTGGGCACTTCCCAGCAGCCTTTGCAGGCCAGCCCTTCCTGCACCCCACAGCCCTGCTCGGACCCTCGTCCTATCAGATGCAGGCCTGCAGCTGGATGGCAGCCAGTTGCAGCCATGAATGTTGGCACCGGGCTTAAATCCACACTGGCTTCCCTCCTCCCTGCAGCGGGTCCAGCCTGGCCTTCCTGTTCTAACTTCTCTCTCTGTTCTGGCCAAGGTGTATGTGCAGACTTTCCTGGTCCAAATCGTACTTGAACAGCTGGGATTTGTGTCTCTACATGCATTCTGAGCTTTGTGGATATGTACTCTGGCCATGTTGTCTGTAAATTAATTTCTCTTTTGCACACCAGGTTTGTTTGATCCATTAACATATGTACCCCCACCCCCCAAGTTTAAGAAATTCCAGAGTCCTCTTTTCCTTGTCTTTGAACAGAAGAGATTACTTGTCTGGTTGCCCAGATCTGGCTAGGAGCAGGGCCAAGAATCCCCTCTTATACACACCACTCCGTGCCTACACCCATTCAAAATCCTCTTAAAGACTCAGACTCATCCCCTTTATCACCCTCATTTATTCATTTACAAGAATATTGGAACCCATCATGTGCCAGGGACTATGCCGGATGCTAAGGGCACAATGCTGAAACCAACAACAATGGCCCCACCATCTGGAGCTTGGTGTCTAGCCGGAGATATAAATAAGTAAACAATTTAATCAACCGATGTAATAGGAAAAGATGAGAACACCTAAAGCCGACTTGGACATTCACGGGAAGTTTCAGGAAGAAATGCCATATGCATGGGGCCTACAAAATGTTGACATTAGGCAAGGGAGGGTGGCTTGGTGTTGGCATTAACTACGGCCTTAAGCCACGCCATACATCTGTCATGTAGGAAATGCCATCATAGCACCAGACATAAGGAAACAGGGAAAGACATTGGCTTAGTGGGTTTTCATTTCTTGGCTCAAAAGCTCTTCCTTGGCAGCCTCTAAAAATGATATTGTGGTGAACTGCTTGTCACTTTTTCACTCGTAGAGCCTGTATTTGGTAGTCAAGACTTTTGACTCTGAAGCGTCAAGACTTCTTCAGCGTCTAATGGATACGCTTATCACCCTGTGGTAAAGCTCCAGTTGGAACCCCCCAAGGTTAGTCTCATCCCTAAGCTCCACTTTCTGGACAACTGACCATAAACTTCCCATAGGATGAGTGCCTTAAAAATATGTGTTGAAGGTGGGCAGACAGGGAAAGAGCACTTATTATTTTATATACGTGAAACCAAATCAGCCAGTAACTTGGGAAAATTCAGTTAAATTTGGAGTTGTTTCAGGTGACTCAGCATAGATAGTGCTTATTGAATGCTTGCTGTGTGCTCGGTGCAAAGTGCTTGATATGTATGACCTCATCTCATCCTATAACCACCCTGGGGAGTGGAAACTCCTGGCTCTCCAGTGTAGACATGAGGAGAATCCAGCCAGGCCAAGTGACTTGACCCATGTCTCATGGTCAGTCACCAGGCAGGGTTGAGCCTGGGCTCCTGTCCCTCCTGACTCTCAAGAGTACCACTTGCTCTTTGGTTTATTCCTGCACAGAACTGAGCTCCCTTCTAGGTCTCTGGGTTGATTCTTCAGGTTAAGGTTTGGTCTGGGGAGATGAGCATGAGGAGAGAAGGAGGGAAGTGAGATGCACTCCCTCAGGGCCATCCCAGGGTGGGTGGATGGAAGCAGAAATCCAGCACAGCTGCCCATGTCAAGCCCAGAGTGGGAGCTTTTTTCCCGTTCTGCAAAGGTACCGTAGCTAGCCCTGGCCCACTCCCCTGCATACCAGCACTGCACAACCACGCCTCCCTTCTGGACGCACCACTCTGTCTGCCTGCCCTCGGGTGCAGACCCAGCTCCCCATGGCCTCCCCGCCTGCCCCATGTAGATTTGAGATTTTGTGGGGCCACCATGGTTCTCCTTGCCCTACCCCAGACTCACACCCAACTGCCGGAATCTAACATCAGGAGGTGGATTCAGGTTTCTGACTTTCCAGGGAGGGAAATTCCAACAAAAGCCGAGCAGTAGGGAAGATGGAAGAACGGAAAGAGAAGAAGACAGAGGAAGAAATAGCATGGACTGCCCATTCATTTAGTGAGGTTACTAAATGAAGCCTTAGGAGAAAGGGGCCACACGTCTCAGGCTGGGTAAGATCCCTGCCCCTCAGCCCTTCCCACCTAACGTGGGAGATAAGTTGGACCTGTGGGATCAGCAGATATTTCCAAATGGACACACAACATTGGGTTTTCAATGTCCCCCAAGTTACCTGAAAGAAATATTAGATGACAGATATGAGACCAACTAAATATATTCAGAAAGCTAACTACTCTGGCCAGAATAAGAAATAAGATGACATTTGTTTCTTTTTATTTTATTTTATTTTTTAAAGTTTTTATTTATTTATTTGAGAGAGAGAGAGAGAGAGAGAGAGCACGAGAAGGGGGAGCTGCAGAGGGAGAGGGAGAAGCAAGTTCCCGCTGAGCAAGGAGCCTGATGTGGGGCTCGATCATGACCTGAGTCGAAGGCAGACGCTTAACAGACTGAGCCACCCAGGTGCCCCAACATTTGTTTCTTTTTAAAAGATTCGCATGTTCCCACATACAGGGGATCCGTGGCTGGGTTTGTGTCTAGGTGCACCTGCTGACATGTGTGTGTACCGGTGTGTAACTATGTGCATTTGCCTGTGGGCACCCAAGGCTCTCTGCCTGCAGCGTTAGTAACGCACGATGTCACCGTTGCTTTGGAAACAGCATTCTTGTCCTGGCACGCTTGGGGACAAGGGGGCATGGCAGGCTGTGACATGACTCTGTGTGGTTTGTGATTCTCTCAAGGATGTGGAGGCTCTTGGGCAGTTGGATCCCTCTCTTTAGTCCGTGAATTCACGTGGGCCATGTGGGGAGGTCCTATTCAAGAAAGTTATAAAATCTTCATTTGGAGGCGGATCTGGAAAAGAGAGCCGACTGGCTGTGTGGACATGCTCTTGGATCTTTGTTTTCTGCTCCCTGAAGAATGGCACCAGGATGGCTCTTCTCAGAGAGGTCTCTTCAAGAGGAGGCTGGTGGGCTGTGGTGGTGCCCCTTTCCGGCCACTGGGGGGCACTATTTAGGGCATCCTAGGGAGCATCCTATAGTTGTTTTACCTAATGGAATGTTAGCCACCACATGATATTTCGGCGGTAGAGAGGGCTTTTGTGATTCCTGCTGGGCAGTGAGGAACCATCCTGTTAGAATGGTGGCCTTTCGGGAAAGCTTTAAGTACAAGCTTAGATTTATACACCGTATGTGTGCTGGTGTGCTTTTTAAATAAGGTGCTTATACTCATGTCTTAATAAATAATGTCATTAAATCATTTAAGAAACCTAGGAGCTAGACAGTAAAGATCCAGGGATGAAAGATCCAGCCCATGTTCTGAAGGAGTTGACGGAGAAAGTGATTAATTCAAGAGATAATTGCAACAAAGTATGATTCGTGCTAAGGAGAAGTTTCAGGCGTGGTGCAGCAGGTACCAGGGTGTGTGAGGGAGGGCGAAGCTGGCGCCAGTGAGGGGTGGCAGGTTCTCCCTGCCTCTCCCCAAGCCCGATCTTCATTCACACCAGCTTGGGAACTCGTTGTTCCCAGCCGATGAATCCGTTGAGAGGAGAATGGTAATGAGAGAAGGAATGTCAATGTCAGTGTTACTTGGGGGAAAAACCCACACCAGCAGGCTCTGCTGGATTGTAATCTGACAGATAAAAGCACTGACTACAAATTGGTATGGCTGTTAGTGAATATTAAAGCGGCTTCACAAGTGATCACCGAATGGGAGTGAGAACATGGTACTAATGATCATGATAAGAACAGCTGTCGTTTATTCGGTCTGCAGGATGGCAGGCACCGTGGGAAGAACTCTGCATCCCTCATCTCCTCGCGGCCCCACTCATCCTTGGCGCCAGTGTTTAGCTGAGAAAACTGACCCTCGGCGGGGTTAACAGGTGGTGAAGCTTTCCGGTCTCTGCGTCTCAAAGGCCTGAGTCATTTCCACTGTCCCCCTGTACCCACGGCAGACAGACAGACGGACTGTCCGCTTACAGTTGTAATGGGCCTCTTGCAGTGTGATCAAAATCAACTTCTCTCCTTCTCCCCTCTGCCCGCTCTTACCCACAAAATGGGACACATTCTTGTCTTGCCCCTAGTGGAAGCTGAGACGGGCCCAATAGCTTCTCTGGGCACCCTCAGATAATACAAAATACCTGTCCGCTTTATGTCCCAAAGGGTTTTCATAGCAGTAGTGGGTATGTTCCATCCGACGTAAGGGTCCAAACTCCAGGCGTCCCTAACGGTAAAGCTTCTGGCATGCTCTCCCCCGGCTGGTAGCAAGCTGGTAGTGGGAGAGGCTGTGCCATGAGCTTCACCCCCATTTCTCTGCCTTTCGCCTTGCCCAGGTTGGTAAGTGGTTTCTGATCCCTTCAGGGTCCAAGTGGTGGAGGGAGGAGGGAGAAAGGAGTCACGAAAGGTCTTACTTGTTAAGTCCTGTCTTGAACTTGCTGCCATATCGTAGGTTGCATGAAGAGAATATCATTTTAGCACCAAAAAAAAAAGAGAGGCAGATTTGTTTAGTTTTGGAGGAATAGGATCACTCAGAACTAGTAATGTTCACTAAAACTTAACTGAGATCATTTTATGTGCTGTGCAAACACACAATCAGAAGCGACTACAGTTACTTTTCCCATTTTATGGGAAACTGAGGCTCCGAGAGATGAGTAATCTGTCAAGGTCAGATAGGTCATTATGTGGTAGACCAGGGATTTGGGCCCAGAGAGTCTGACTTCAGAACCTGGTCTCTTAACCTCTCTGCTATCTGAAGTTGGATATCTATCAGAGAGAAAGGTACTATTCCTTACCAACTTGACAATTTGCCTTCTTTCTTATTCTAGGAAATGTTACCAGACCGGATAGTATTTCCTTTTAATAGCTGGTACTGAAGCAAATCTAATGAAAATGTGTAACCTGAAAAAAAAACCACTTTCTGAAATTGTACTAATTTATGATCATAAAGGGAACTCTCATGTTTGAAAATAACCAACAACTCAATTGGGTGGTATGTAAAGAATTAGGAAAACAAATCTCAAGGGAACTAATTGGTATAACTAGAAACTATCTCAAGAAAACTATTTCTTGCATTGCGTGATACTTGGGAGCCTATTTCATACAGTCAACATTTCCATACAACCAACAATCTCATACATATTTGCACCCAGAAATAATTTGTTGTGGGAAATAAGACACCCTCCCTCTAACACGTGGCTTGGAGGGAGAGAAGAATATATCACTGATAATAGTTCTCACACGTAAAGCTGTTATGTCAGTTACTGCAATTTGTCCCTTTCCTGATGCCATAGTTTATTGGCACTCACAAGAGTATCGAAACACTTTTTACATATTACAATTTCCGGAAAGCATATTTAGTTCAAGAGATTGTGATATTTTGTGTGGAAGTGAGCATTTTGGAGTAGGTGCCTTGCATACATCAGTCTTCACCCCTTTGTCCAAGCCACCCCCTCGGTTCAGTCCATCTTCCCTGTCTCTACCTGTTGAACTCCTACTCATCATACAAAGCCCGCACAGATTGTCACCTCTTCACGGAAGCCTTCCTAATCACCCCAATCTGATGTGCTATCTGCCTCTATTGGACCATAGGGAGTTTTATGATTCACCTTTGCAACATTTTACCTTCTGTGAGAGTTGCCTATTCTTGTGTCATGGTCCTAACTAGAGAGTTCTCACTTAGGTAGCGTAGTCCAGCCACCCTCTCCATAGGGTGCCACACCAACACCCACAGGCCAAATTCAGCCCACCACCTATTTTTGTACAGCCCTTGGGATAAGAATGATTTTTATACATTTTAACGGTTGAGAAAAAGTCAAAAGAATGGTATTTCATGACATATGAAAATGATACACAATTCAGATTTCATTGTGCATAATTTAATTTTTATTGGAATACAGCCACACTCATTTACTTATGTATTGTCTGTTGCTGTTTTTGCATTAATACAGCAGTGCTGGGTAGTTACGGCACAGACTGGCCCACAGAGCCTAAAATATTTTCTGTGTGACCCTTTCTGTTTGTTGACTTTTGCTCTGGAGCAGGTGTTCTCAAATTTTAGTGTGTATCAGCATAAGCTGGAGGGCTCGTTAAACCACAGACTGTTGGGCCCCAGCCTTGTAGTTTCTGATTCAGAAGGTCTGAGGTGGGTCCTAAGAATCTGTATCCCTAACAAGTTCCCAGATGACCCCCCTGCTGCTAGTTGGGACCCGCACTTTTAGAACCACTGGTCTAGTGGTAAAGGAAGGTCTTTTTTTTAAAAATTTATTTGACAGAGAGAGACACAGCGAGAGAGGGAACACAAGCAGGGGAGTGGGAGAGGGAGAAGCAGGCCTCCTGCCGAGCAGGGAGTCCAATGCGGGACTCGATCCCAGGACCCTGGGATCATGACCTGAGCCGAAGGTAGACGCTTAACGACTGAGCCACCCAGGCGCCCCAGAGGAAGGTCTTTGAAATCACAGATACATCTTTAACTAATTTGTTAGGTCAAGCAGTTAACCTCTCTGGAGCTAAGTTTTTTCATCTGTAAAATGGGGCTCATGACAACCTGGTCAGGTTATAGGAAGTCGGTCAATGTTTCTGGAACATATAGTAGGGATTCAATAAATATCCGTTTCTTTCTTTCCCTCCTTGTACTCTCTCTCCCCACCCTTCCGTCTGAGAAGGAACTGACTCTGAATCCCCTTTCTTCCTGAGGCTGCTTGGGAATTTTATAGCGGTGGACAACTCATGATGTGTCTCCCTCCAATATGGTGCTTGTCATGTAACTCAAACAGGTCAGCCTGGGAAAACCGCTCTTACCTAATTTACTTAAGCACGTACTGTGTATAAGTTTCTTCACTAAGGAACAAAATTAAGATCAAGGATTAAAAAAGATATTGTCTGTCTACTTCACAGAAGTTTTCCTGATAATGGCAGAGGACAGGGCTTAAAAAATTAATGGTTGCCCTTTAGTTAATTGTAATCAGGTGGTTTTGTCTTCCTTCCCGGGAAGAATGATAAAGGGCAAGTGCTTTAGAAACAAAACCAAGCTGAAATCTTTAAGGGAGCAGATAGGAGTGCACTCACAGAACTATAGGTGATTTGAAAGGAGGGTTTTTCTTGAGCCTGGTTTTAAATTAAGCACACAAAAATACTAAGTTTTCCCTAGGAATGTTTTTCTTTAAAACTTAGCCATTCCTGCTTCCTAAAACTGTGATGAGAATCAAGTGAGATAATTAATATAATTGTATTTGAAAATTATAAAGTACTGTTTAAATGCGAAGGAAATCAGGTTTAGCACATTAAGTTGCAATGTAATTAGGCGAGAAAGAGCCTAATGTATTGGATGAATAGCAGGGGCTGCAGAGAATTAGGGGGGGTGCTGGAGGACCCCACTGCTTTCCGTCTTAGCCCCTGGGGAACCTATGCACCTTAATTTACCTCTTAAGCTAATTATAGAGAAGGCCTTTTAACCTTCTTGCTCCCAAATTTCTTACTTTCTTTCTCTACATGTGGCAGAACCCGAAAGATGAATTAACCTCACGGTTTCCCTCTGCTAGGGCACAAAACCTCCGTTGTTGGCTTCTCTTAGCACCAGTTAGAAAGAGGTACATTTTCACTTTACCTTTACATTTTTCCTTGAGTGCCCCCCTCCCACGAACTCTTTGACTTCTTCAGCTGGGGCTACATTTGCAAATCATGTTTATCTTAGTAACCTCCTTTTACAGAGAAAAACTTGTTTTTAGGCAGTGGTGTGCTGGTAAGTGCTTAACAACCAGCTCTCTGGGGACATATATATGGAGGTTTATTATCAGTATGACCGATTTAAAGGATGCATAGCACACAATTTACAAATGATGATAAACTAAACCGTACTCCTCACTATAAAGCCCACATTGCTGATTTTCACAGGATGCTTTTGTTGATTTGTGTCGGATTCTTGTATCCATAGCCAACCTATGGTTGCTACTGACCAGCAAGTGTAGTTTTGACGTGAATCCAAAATTGGTTGGTTGATACTTTCCTTTATGTTTACTAGTAAGATGAAAGTGACACAACCAAAGACAGATGTAGGGATGTTTGTCTGATATGAGCGACTCCTTTGCTGAATTGGATAATAGCAAAAAATATTGGAAGAATTTTTCCTTAATTTTTTATGGGATTATGACTACAGACACAACATACATTTAATTTTTAATTTGCATTATATTATTATTCGCATGTTCTCCATCACTTTCTTTAAAAAAAAAAAATTTAAGGGGAACCCAATGTGAGGCTTTAACTCACAACCCTGAGACCAAAACCTGAGCTGAGATCAAGAGTCAGAAGCTTAACTGACTGAACCACCCAGGCGCCCCTCTCCATTACTTTCTTAAGCCTAGATGATCAACAAAACAATGAATCAAGTCCTGATTTGTAGCATTTACCACTTTCTGTGGTGTAAATATTCCTTTGCTATGTACTTGGGTCCTGACTTGGGACTTAGGCCGTTGTTCATTGGGGTGGGGGAAAGGCTTCTAGATGGGGTAACCCTGGCTCCCCTTGGCTTGCCCTCACTTCCAGTGTCTGCCCTCCAAGTTGGGAGTATCAGCTAAATTTTCAATGCTCACTTCCCATTCTTGGCTAATTTTACTTCTTCTTGCTTATTTCTTTCAACTTTAGGGATGGAATTTGGAGATCTGCTTTGTAGCTACCATTCTTAGGGGCTTCTCATATTTTAAACATTGCAGAGAATTTTGAACCTTGTATAGAGGAAGAAAATGAAAAGCAGTCATAATCCAATTTCTTGAGATGTTGATGTAGTTGTATTGGTTGCTTTTTTGATGCACTCAGATATATGATCTCACACTTTCTTTAACCAAATTAGGACCATAGTATACATTTATTTTTAAAGGATTTTTTAAGTCAAAGTATGACATATATGCTGAAAAATACACAAATCCATAAATTATTGCTACATGAAAATACCCACATCACCACCACCCAGGTAAGGTAGTGGGATGTTACTAGCCTCTCTGAAACCCCTCCTCAAGCCCCCTACAAATTTGTATCCTCTCCCTTTTCTCTGAAGTTAAAGGCTACCCTATCATCTATCATAAATTAATTTTGTGATTATTAGCCTTCTTCTTATAATTAGAAGCATATGATCTCACTGATATGAGGAATTCTTAATCTCAGGAAACAAACTGAGGGTTGCTGGAGTGGTGGGGTTGGGAGGGATGGGGCGGCTGGGTGATAGACATTGGGGAGGCTATGTGCTATGGTGAGCGCTGTGAATTATGTGAGACTGTTGAATCACAGACCTGTACCTCTGAAACAAATAATACATTATATGTTAAAAAAAAAAAGAAGATAGCAGGAAGGGAAAAATGAAGGGGGGAAATCGGAGGGGGAGACAAACCATGACAGACTATGGACTCTGAGAAACAAACTGAGGGTTCTAGAGGGGAGGGGGGTGGGAGGATGGGTTAGCTTGGTGATGGGTATTAAAGAGGGCACATACTGAATGGAGCACTGGGTGTTATATGCAAACAGTGAATCATGGAACACTACATCAAAAACTAATGATGTAATGTATGGTGATTAACATAACATAATAAAATTAGAAAAAAGCATATGGAATATACTCTTGTATCTGGTTTCTCTTCCTTAGCATTACGTTTGTGAGATTCATCTTTCTTGGTGTGTGTGGAATTTATGCATTTGCACTGAAGATTTTTTCCCATTATATGAATCTACCGTAATCTATTTATCACTCTACTTTTGATGGCTGTTTGGGTTGTTTCCAGTTTGGGCCTATTTTTAATAATGCTGTTATGAGCATTTTTAAAATATATCTGTTAGCACACACATGCTCTCATTTCCATTGGGTAACCACTAGCAGTGAAGTTTCTGTTCAGACATCAATTTGCAGATATCAGTTGTAGGTTGTATACCTACAGGTTCAGGAGGTGGCCAACCTGCTTTCCTCAGTGCTCCTGACCATTTACACTCCCATTAGTGGTGTAGGACACTTCCTTTTATGTCACATTCTCACCAACACTTGGCATTGTCCTTGTGTTTTATACCCTTTTAAACACAACATCACACTGTGAAAATTTCCATGCATTATTAATGTTATTTGTTTCATTATTTTTAATGGCCAGATGCAGTTTATTGTATAGAGCAGGGATCGATAAACTTTTTCTGTAAAGGGCCAGAGAGTAAATATCTTCAGCTTTGTAGGCCACACAGTCTATTGCAACTACTTAACTCTGTCATTGCAGAAAAAGGCAGCTATAGACAACCTGTTAATGAATGAGTGTGGGTGGCTGTGTCCCAATAAAACTTTATTTATAAAAACAAGGGATGAGCCAGTCCTGGCCCTCAGGCTATAGTTTGCCAACCTCTGGTATTTATTTAATTTCCTAATTATAATACTATTCATACTTGTTTTTAATCAGAATAAAAATACTTAAACCTACAATAAACATCATCTATTTGTTTAATGTCTACTATGAGCCAAACACTGTGCTTAGTTTTGGGAACCTGGTTGCATATCACTAGCAGAAAAATTCTTCATGGATCTTACGTTCTAGTTGGGGTAGACTGACAATTACTATCCCTGCCAGCCCACCTCCCCCCCCCACCCCCAAAGTGAATCTTCACTGAAACTCAATATGTAAAACACATAAAAGCAGAACTATTTGACTCAAAAATATCTAACTCAGAGTCCTAAAAACCTGACCACTTTCTGGCCCCAGTAGTTCTCCCTGTGTTTAATTCTAGGTCTCTATAGATCACAGCTTGAAAATCATGACCAGACTATCAACTGTAGCATGTTGACCGTCTTTTGTTATTACGTCACTGCTTTGAATGTTTTTGTACATAAATCTTTGATCACATTATTTTCTGCAGTAGATTTCTAGCAGAGAATTTATGAGGTCAAGGGATGTAACTATTTTGAAGGCTCTTGCTCTATTTTGCCAAAACATTTTTCAGTTTGTGCTACCAGTATTATATGAGTTTTATGTCACCTTTGCCAATATCCAGTATTGGCATTTAAAAAGCATTTGCAAATTTGGTAGGTGAAAAATAATACCTTGTTGTTCCAATTTACATTTCTTTGATTAGTTGAGGCTAAGCATTTTTTCGTATTTGTTAGTCATTTGCATTTTTTCCCTCCAAATTAATGAGAATAGGACATTTTGAGCATCATTGAAATAGAGTTTTGGAAAGAGATTAACAAATCACCCCCCCTCCCCATACCAGACTTTGAATCGGAAAGAGGTCATGGTCAAAAAAAGCAGATTTCTGTAGAATTATCCTTGGTGTCCAGGCCTGTATTTTATTCTGGACACATTACTATTCTTAATTTGATAAAAATATATTTTTTCGAAGGTTGAAAAGACTATTTGAAATTTTACAGGTACGGATTGAAGTGTGAGAGAGAAACAGCATGGTGTCAGATGGTGAAACATGAAACTAGATGTAATAAAAGTAATTAGGTGTGTGTGATGGCCTGAATGTTTGTGTCCCCCCTCCCCCTTTCAAATTCATGTGCTGAAGCCTAAACCCCCAGTGTGATGGTATTTGGAGGTGGGACATTTGGGAGGTAATTAGGTCATGGGGGTGGACATTCATGAATAGGATTAGTGCCCTTTTAAGAAGAGATATGAGAGAGATGATCTCTCTCTGCTCTCTACCGCTAGGGGATTTCAGGTGAATCTTGTCTGCAAGGAAGGAGTTATTGGCCTCACCAGACAATGGATCTGCTTGTATCTCGATCCTTGGACTAACCAGCCTCCAAAACTGTATGACATAAATTTTTGTTGTTTAAGCCATCAAGTCTATGGTATTCTGACTGAGATAGAAATCTCTATTTGTCAGGGTTCTCCAGAGAAATGGAATCAATAGGATTTATATGTATATCTTTCTAGATATATAGAAATTTATTATAAGGTATTAGCTTATAATAAAAAAGCTAAACAAGAGATTTATCATAAGATATTAGCTTCCATGTTATGGAGACTGCGAAGTCCTATAATCTGCCATCTACAAGCTGGAGACCCGGGAAAGCTGGTCATGTAGTCTGAATGCCTGAGAACCAGAGAGCCAAGAGTGGAGGTCAGTCTGGATCCAAAGGCCTGAGAACCAGGAGCACTGAGGCAGGAGAAAATGGATGTTTCAGCTCAAGCAGTCAGGCAGAGAGTGAATTCAGCCTTCCTCCACCTTTTTGTTCTATTCAGGCCCTTAATGGATCGGTGGTACCCACGCACAGTGGGGAGGGCCATCTGCTTTACTACAGTCTTTGCACAGGCTCACCCTCCACCCGAGTCACCCTGCCTGTTTCATTCCTGTTTCCAGTTCAGAGTTCTTGAATGTCCTCAAGGAAGCCTCACCTGACCCCTGAGATTCGGTCAGAGTCCCAGTTCTGTGAACCCCCTGACTCTCTACTTCTCTGGCATCATCACAGAGGTAATTAAATAACCGGTTGTGTAATTCAGCCTTTGATGTCTGCATTATGGTTTCCATGTCAATTAGGGTAGAAACAATTGGAAGGCAGAATCAGAGCAGTTTTATTGGCCATATGCCACACCTCACGCCATACCTGTCAGGTGACATCCCAGTCCAGATACTGAGGGGGAGAGCAGGGGAGAGAGAGAGAGAGAGAGACAGGGAGAGGGACTCATGTATATATTTTTAAGTTGCATTTCTCTTCCTTCCTCTCACTGATTCTGTCCCTGATGGAGAAAACGTTATCAAGGGGGACAGGATACATTACCTTGTTATTGCTACCTTTGCTCTTAGTTCTGGGAGATCCCCTCCCTCCACCTTCTTGTGAGCTTTTAGCTTTCTGTCTTCAGCATCTGCCCTGAAATGCTGAAAAAGCTGGGTTTTCAACATCCTAGTGTTTGATTACCTCCCATCCATTATTTCCAAAAGGTGTGCAGGAAACCCCCTGAAGTTTACCATCATCAAGGGAAAGGTAAAAAGCCAAAGGGTTATCACCTGGTGGCCGTGTTCACCAGATAAAAGAAACACAAGGTGGATGGTGGGATAGTGAAACATTACCTAATCCTGGGGTCACTGTGACCAGACCCCTGATACCTAACTCGGTAATATTTTCCCTGTTCCCCAAAGTCATCAGTACATACCATTAGGCCAGAGCTAGGCTGTAAATCTCTTGAGTGTGGGGATTCTGGGGGTCTCGCTCACTGCTCTATCCTTGTGTCCTCACAGTAGTCTAGCTCATAAATTTGTGCCTGGTAAGCATTTGTTAGATGTGTGGAGGAATTACACTCTTGATTCCATTTAGATTTTATTTTAGTATATACCATGATTTAGAGAACTAGCCTTATTTTCCCCACAAATGATCAGTCTGTAACTTCAGTGGCAAATGTCAAATAATTTATCCTTTTCCTATTGACTTAAAACACTACACTTACTGTATACTAAAATCACATATGTACTTGGTGCTCTTTCTGTACTTTTTATTCTGTTTGTGAATCTGTTGATCTATTTGATCCCATTACCATCACACTTTTAGAAGTTGTCTTTGATTATGTTCTTCCAATGGCCAATAATAAATTTACTTATTTTTAAAGAAGGATCTTGCTTTCATAGATGGTACAAGAAGATAGTTTGAATATTCTTGAGGCTCAGAGCCAAAATTACAGATATCATAATACTGCATTCTGTTAACACACTTCAGTTAATATATACAGCACAGCTAGTCATTTTATTTCCGATTGTGGTGTCCTATTTTAAAATTAAAAATATAGAATATATTAGAAGTACATTCTACTGAAGGTGCTTGTTTACTAAGTTAAAGGAACTTTTAACAGCTCACAACAATGTCCTTTTCTCTCTCTGGACAGTTGTGAGTGAGCTGGAAGATTGTCTTGAACTTCTGGTCTTTGAGAGAAGACTAGAAAGTAAAAGACATTGTTGAACATTATGCATATCTGGAACTGCTTCTTCATTACTAATTTTCAGAATCTTCTTGGCTATTCTCACCCCTTTATTATTCCTGATAAACCTTACAATTATCATGCCAAATTCTGAAAGGGAAATCCTGCTGATATTTTGACTAGAATAGAACTACATTCAACGATTAATTTGGGGAATTTTTAGGTCTTTGAAATATTGAATGTTTTCATCCAGGAGCATGATATGCTTTTTTTTTTTCTTACTCTGTTGTCTTTGATACCCCTTAATAAACATTTTCAGCTTCATATGAATCCTATGTCCTCCCTCTGTTGCTACCTCTCTTCTTCCCTGCTTCCTCCCCCTTCCCTCCCTCTTTCCTTTTCTTCTTTCTCTCTCTCTCATTTCACTTGCGAATGAATATTTTTTCCCCACTATCTTCTCAAAACTGGTTACTTATTTAAAAAATAATTATTGAGTATCTATATAGTGCCAGTTTTATTCCAAGTAATCTAAGCCATTTAATTTTTATTGTGGTAAAATAAATATAATGTAAAATTTACCATTTGAAGCATTTTTAAGCGTATAGTTTAGTGGAATTAAGTACATTCACATTGTTGTCCAGCTGCCACCACTAACCATCTTCATAACTTTCTCATTGGCTCAAACTGAAACTCTGCCTCAAGCCCTTGTCTTTTGAGTAACCAGTGTGATCAGACATTTTAGAAAACTCTGCTATTAATTTGAATTGTTTTACAATTGATTTTTTTGTTTGTTTTCAAGATATATACTTGTGTTTTATGCAAATACAGATAAGTCTATCTATCTCCTTTTTAATAGGTGCCTCATTTACTTTTCTTGCATTATTGCAATGGTACATGGAACTTCCACCATAATCTTAAACAACAGAAGTGATTATGGGCATCTTTGTCTGTTGTCTATTTTAATGAGATTGCCTTTAGCATTCAAAGAAAATGACAAGTATTCTGTTATTTGGTGGCTTACCATTTGATATGGATATTCTTTACTAAATTATAGAAGTTTATTTCAATCCCTATTTTGTTGGGAGATTTTTTATTAATCAGGGATGGATGCCCTATTTTATAAAATAATTTTCTGCCTTTATTGAATTAGACAAAATTTTTACTATTTAGTCCTAGCAATGTGGAACTATTTTTGCATTCTTAAACTTCATTTTGTTGTAGCTATGGATCTCTTAATATGCTGCTTTGTTAGGCTTGTTTAAATGTTATTTAGATCTTTATGGCTGTACTTAGAAGTGAGATTTCTGAGAGAGGAATTTTATTTTTTTATTCTTCAAGTTTCTTATTTGTATTTTTTCTCTTTCATTTGTTTTTTTCTTATTAAATTTGCAAAATTTTATCTTCTGCTTAATTGGCCATTTCAAAGAACTAGTTCTTAGATATATGAGTTCTACTATGTTTTGTAGTGTATTAATTTCTCCTTTATTGTAATTATTAATTCCTTTTCTATACATTTTGGACTTCCTGTTTTTAATGTTTTATTATTTCTTATTTAATAATAAAAGCATTTAAGACTATGAATATTCATCTGAATACAGCTTTGACTGCATTCTGTGAAATGTGCCATTTATTGTGGTTGGAGCAATTTTCTAGATTGTCTCAATGTATAGATTTTACTTCCAACCTGACCCAAGAGCTACTTTGGAAAGAGTTTAAAATTTTCTGGTGATAGAATGGCAAGAACACATAGCCTGTACAAATTCTATTTTTGAACATTTTCTGAGACTTTCTTTGTAGTCAGATAGAAAATGGATATTGTCTAGGTCTTTCTAGTTTATTTAACATGTGAAATGTGTTAGTTTACCTTTTTTTGTCAGTTCTTCCTTGAAATTTTTATAGCAATTGCTTTATGTATTTTGATGCCAGTACATAAAGGGTCTTGACCATTGTGTGTTTATTGGTTCTGTCTTTATCAGGTGGTTGCATTTTGTGTGAGGGAGGTATTCCTGAAGACTTTGCAAACCCACAATTGATTTCTCATTGGAATAAATGTGTGGTGTGTGGGAGAGGGTGTTCTTGGTGTGCATGAATCTTCAAGCACTACAGTGTATTTTTGCTTTAACGAGTCTTTGTTTTTCTATTTTCTTCTGCTATGTTTTTCAAAAGACGTTTATCATAATGGCTTTTTAAAATCTTTCTTATAATATTGTATCATATCTAACTCTTACTTAAGTTTTTGTAGTTACCATTAAGCAATAGTAATTGTATTATTTAGCAAACATTCTTATAAATATGCAAATAGTTTAACATTCAAGTTTAACAATTACATTTTATTATAGACTTATTTTTACTGTATACTATAGTAAAACAATAAGTACTCACTAAAATCATCTGCAGAAGTTCTAGCATTTAACAGCAATATAGGTCCCAGGTGGTGGGTATATTTGTTTTCTGCTAACATGGTGCCATCATGTGGCAACATCAATCATCATCATCACCATCATCATTGTCACAACAAACACTATGTAATACGTATGCAAGGCTGTGTTCTAAGTACTTTAAATGTATTAACTCACTTAATTCTCTTAATATCATATAAGATGGTGATTATTATTATTCCCACTTCATAGATGAAGAAACCAAGACACAAATAGATAAAGCCACTTGTCTAGGTTACACAGCTTATAAATGGTACAGCTTGTAAATGACAGGATTAAAACACAGACAGCTTGGCTCTGGAGTCCACACTCCTGAGTACCATGCTATGCTCTCTTCACAGTTTACAATTCACTTGGTTGGAAACCTCTGTAATTTTGCTATGTTTTTCAAGAACTAAAAGTGCTGGGCTTTGCATTATTTCAAAATTTGCACATAAAGTACAATAAGATGTTTATATCCTACTATTTAACTTACCTAATTCAAAATCACACACAATGTAACTATACTGTTTTGCTAAATTGCATTACAGAAAGCTTGCCTAAATTTATATCTATATTATAATCTTACTACCATTATTAAAAAGAGATCTTTGTCAGGCACCTGGGTGGCTCAGTCTGTTAAGTTGTCTGCCTTCGGTTCAGGTCATGATCCTGCAGTCCTGTGATCGAGTACCACATTGGGCTCCCTGCTCAGTGGGAAGTCTGCTTCTCCCTCTATCCCTCAACCCGTTCTCATGCTCTCTCTCTCTCTCTCAAATAAATACATAAAATCTTAAAAATATAAAAAAAATAGAGATATTTGTTAACAAGGGGAAATGTAAAGTGACCTGTTGTTTTCATTTGCATCTTTTATTTGAATTAAAAACAACTTTCTTTTCTTTATTTCTTTTTCCAAGATTTTATTTATTTGACAGAGAGAGATACAGCGAGAGAGGGAACACAAGCATGGGGAGTGGGAGAGGGAGAAGCAGGCTTCCCGCTGAGCGGAGAGCCCGATGCGGGGCTAGATCCCAGGACCCTGGGATCACGACCTGAGCTGAAGGCAGATGCTTAAAGACTGAGCCACCCAGGTGCCCCTAAAAATAACTTTCTTGACCTTAAGTGTCTCTTCTGTAGATTTCCTGCCTATGTAATTTTTCTTCTGGGATGTGAGTATTTTTCTCTTTGATTTCTGAAAATTCTTTCTATTTTAAAGATATCAACTAATCCTCCAAATTTAAGGCACCTTGACAAAATAGTACAGTTGCATTCAGTACGATTCTGAATTATGTTTGTTGTAACTTTTTTGTTTGCCTTTGTGTCTGAATTTTCTTTCTGAGTTTTTATTCAGTTGATAGAAAATTTACACTTTCATGTTATCAAGTCAGTTGCTGATTCCCTTTGTGGGCATTCCTCCTACCTCAAGAGCTTGATAAATGTTTAATAATATTTGTTCTATTTTTTTAATGATACAATTTTGTTTCCTTTAACTCTTTGTTCCAACTGGGATTTCTGTTTGTGTGTGGCAAAAGGAGAAATTCTCATTGTGAATCTTTACACTCCCCTTGCAGTTGTTAGCTAACACAATTTATTAAAATCGGTATCTCTGATTTTAGATACACCTTTAATTAAATTGATGTACACAGTAGATGCCATTTTTCAATTATTAGTTCTGTTCTACCAATTCCCTTTGCCTATTTTAATATAATATCACACTGTTTATTACACCCTGAGATAGCTGTTGAAGGCTAGTCTGACTCCACTGGTATTATTCTTTGACAGCCATATCTATTTATCCTTCCAGTTTCATCTTAAAAGACAGGTTGCAGAGGCATTTAGAGCATGAGCTCTGGAGCTGGACTTGTCAAGTTCAAACTGAGTTAGCCTACCTGCCCGAAAACTTTGGGCAGGTTGCTTAACCTCTCTTTATGCCTTGGCTTCCTCACTTGTGAATAGTAGTAATATCTTCCATGAGAACAATAGGAGTATCTTCTCCATGGGGCTCTGGTGAGGGCTAACGGAGTTACAACAACCCCGGACCCTATTAGAACTGTACACCTGCTCCTGTGAGAGGTGGGAGCTTTCGACTCACCAGTACTCCCAGGCTTGTGACAACAGATACAGGGATTATCTTCTACGGACTGTTTACTCCTGGCACAACTTTCTAGGAGCACTTACTGACTCATCCTTTATTCTACTCTGTCGGAGTTTGATGCGTTAGAAACTACAGCATTTTGAAAAGCCTGCAGACCAGCACAAGGTGGTTACTTTTGCTTTCTTATCAAGCACATGCTGTTCGTGAACAAATTTGGAACTTGCTCTTCTTATCTTTCAAGACTAGATAACTATTAACAGAACTTACCCAATAAATATTTGTAGTTTTTTTCATATGCCACACATAGTGTTCATGTAGATGCTTTATAGATGTTGTAATTCTTTTGTTATTATGAATTGGATTACTTTACAAAATGTTTTGTAATTCATTATTACTAGTGTTAAAGTTACAATTTTTTTGAATACGTGTTTTAGCAAGCCACATTACTCTTTTTCTTTTCCTTTCATAACTTCTACTGAGTTATTTTTCTTATTATCATTCTCCGATATTTGTCTGGTTTAGAAACTGTACTTTCTTTTTCTATTCTTTTAGCATCTTCCTTAAATTTTTAATGACATATTTGACTTAGGTTTAAAGTTAAGGAATGTCTTTGTCCTCTTCCCAAACATATGAAGACCTTAGAGTAGGTTTAACATTGATCTCCCCCTGCCATCTTCCATATTTTTATTATTTAGTGGCTCCACCTTAGTTTTTTTTTTTTAATGTTCTCTTTTGAAATAATTATAGATCCCCAGGAAGTTGCAGAGATAGTAGAGAGAGGTCCTTGTATCTTCCACGGCATTCCCTGTAAAACTTACATCTTATGTAACTATAGTGCAATATCAAAACCGGGAAGTTGACACTGGTGCAATGTCTGTTTACAGTTCTGGGTCATTTTATCACATGTGTAGATGTGTGTGACCACCCCCGGAATCAAAATATGGAACGGACCAACCACCATAAATATCTCCCTTGTGAAATTCCTTTTCTTCTGACTCTCACCCCTCTTCTTCCCCTAGCCCCTGGCAACCACTAATGTGTTCTCCATCTCAACCACTGTATCATTTTGAGACTGTCATATAAGTGAGATCCTACAACATGTGACCTTCTGAAATTGGCTCTTTTCACATATCACAATGTCCTTGAGATCTGTCCGTGTTGTTGAGTGTATTAGTAGTTCATTCCTCTTTGTCGCTAAGTAGTGTACCACCATTTTGTTTCTATTCCCCTAACATTTGTGGTTATTATTGTTACTACCCTTAGATTTATTGAGATGTTTACCAGCTTCTCTACTTACCATTATTTCTTGCATCCCTATACTTCCTTCTGAGTTCAAATTCCTACTTTGTAGAAGTACTACAGCCTTTAGTAAGTCTTTCAGTGGGGGTTTATTCTTTCCATCTTTGTTTATCCAAAATTATCCCTAATCCCCCTTACTCTGAATGGTAGTTCAGTTCGATAGATTTTTCTAGATTCAAAGTTATTTTTTCACAAAACTTTGAGGATATCATACCTGACTTCCATTGTTGTCAAAAAGTCCCATCAATCTATTCTTTATTTACAGGTAATTTTGTTGACCCTCCTTTGCTGAATACTCATTCCCTGCTTTTTAAGATTTTCTTATTGCCTTTTCACTCCCACAGTTTCATCACAATGTTTTTAATTGTGCATTTATTTTTATTTATCTTATTCTCATCTCAGAACAAATTTCCAAAATAAAGATTTATGATTTTTTTTCAAAGTACAGAAAATTCTTAGCCAACGTTTCTTTAGTGTTATCCTCTTTCCTATATTCTTTCTCTAAAGTCAGGAACAAATTACGTACAGTAAAATTCACCTTATTTAGACATAATGTTTGGTGAATATTGACATCCATAGTCATGTAACCACCACTGCGATCTATAACAGACTATTTCCATTGTCCCAAGAAGTTCCCTTGTTTCCTTTATAGTTTATGCCCTATTTCCATCCCATCCCTGACAACCATTCATCTAACTGATGTCTACAGTTTCACCTTTTCCAGATCATCATATAAACGGAGTCATACTGTGTAGAATCTTTGTGTCTGGCCTTTTTTTTTCCCCCTCAGCATAATGCACTTGAGGTTTGTTGATAATGTTGCATGAAGTAGTTCCTTCCTTCTTATTCCTATGTAGTATTTCATCATAGGGCTATACCACCATTTGTTTATGCATTTACCAGTTGATGGACATTTGGGTTGTTTCCTGGTTTGTGCAGTTATGAGTAAGGCTGCTATGAACATTTGTGAACAGGTCTTTAAGGGACATATGTTTCATTTCTCTTGGGTAAATATATGGGATTGAAATTGCTGGGTCATATGGTAATTGTGTGTTTAATTTTATAAGAAACCATCAGACTGTTTTCCAAAGTGGCCATGGCATTTTCTATTCCCACCACCACCTATGTGTAGAGATATATTTGTTCCATATCCTCACCAGCACTTAATATTGACGACTAAAAAAAATTGTCCATTCTAATAATGTAGTGGTATCTCACTGTACTTTTAATTTGCATTTCCCTAATGACCAATTACATTGAGCATCTTCTGATGTGCCTATTTTGTTATCTGTATATCTTCTTTGGTGAAGTGTTTGTTCAAATATTTTTCTCAATTTTTAAAAATAGACTTTTAAAACTATTTATTTTGAGAGTTATTTAAATATTCTGAATATGAGTCCTTTATCAGATATATGTTTTGCAAATATTTTCTCCTAGTTTTTGGCTCATTCTTTTCCTTAACTGTCTTTTTTTTTTTTCACGTTAACATTCTTGGTTTATTGATCCTCTCATGAAAAATCTGCACAACCAGATAAAGCCACTGCAGCATCTTTACTCCTTCTGTTGTCCAATCTCCAGCTCACTTTTTGCCAGCACCAACATTGGCTTTTGCAGTCCCCCTGACTTTCTTCATTCTGTTCTTGTGTTCCTTTCGCTGTTTTCTTGATGTCTTTTTCTTCTCATACAGGCCATGTCTTGCAAGTCTGTGTTTGGGTTCATTTTTCTTTGCATAATCCAAGGAATCATATATCATGCCAAAGCCGGTTGTCTTGCCACCACCAAAATGGGTTCTGAATCCAAACACAAATATGACATCTGGTGTGGTCTTGTACATTTTGGCCAGTTTTTCCCGAATTTCTGTCTTAGGTACTGTTGTCTTTCTGGGGTGAAGGACATCAATGACCATCTGTTTCTGCTGAAATAGTTGGTTAGTCATGAACTTCCTGGTCCGGATAGTTACTGTGTCGTTCGGATAACTGCATGGCTCTGGGGAGACTCACCATGATCTTAACTGTCTTTTGAGAAGGAGATGTTTTTAATCTTGATGAAGTCTATCTTTTTATGTTCTTTCATGGTCAGTACTTTTTGTTTCCTGTGTAAGAAATCTTACCTTTCCCATGATCACAAAGATTTTTCTCTTATGATTTATTCCGGAAGTTTTATAGTTTAGATTTTATGTTTAGGTCTGTGACCTAATTTTTGTACCTGTGGTGAGGTAAGTAAGCACTGAAGATCCTTTTCCCACTTCCAACAAATTTTGACATGTTACATTTTCATCTCTATTTAGTTCAAAACACACTATAATTTATAATTTTATAATTTCCCTGATTTCTTCTTTGAGCCATGTATTATTTTAGAAGTGTTTCATTTTGTTTTCACATATTTGGAGGATTTTCCAGATTATCTTTCTGTTACTGATTTCTTTTCTTTTTTTTTTTTTTAATTTAACACTACATCAAAAACTAATGATGTAATGTATGGTGATTAACATAACATAATAAAAAAAAGAAAATATTTTTATCATGGTAATTTTCAAACAAAATTAGAACATTGATTTCTAATTTAATTCTATTGCAGTCAGAGGATGTATTTTGTATGACACAGATATTTTAAATTTATTGACCCTTATTTCGTTGCTCAGAATATGATCTATTTGGGTAAGTGTTCCATGTACTGAAAAAAAATGTAAAAATCTTGCTGTTTTTGCCAGAGTGCTCTGAGGATGTCAGTTACATCAAATTGATTTATATTGTTGTTCAGATCTTCTATGTATTTGCTGATTTTCTTTTTGTTCTGTGAGTTATTTAAATGGGTTTTGAAATAAATTATTACTGTGGATTTGTCTATTTCTCCTTGTGACTTGTTTAGTTTTTGCTTCATGAGTTTTGAAGATCAGTTATTAGGCACATATTGTTTAGGATTGTCATGTGCTCTTCAGGAAATGACCCCTTTATCATTAGGAAATGATTTTATTTACCCTTTGTAATATTCTTTGCTCTAAAATATACTTTGTCTGATTTTAATATATCTACCCTAGATTTCTTTTCATTAGTGGTAGCATCCTTTTACTTTTACCTATTTATGTCTTAATATTTGAAGTGTTTTCTTGTAGGCAGCAAACACATGAGTTTTGATTTTTAAAATCTAATCTGATAGTCTGTGTTTTTTAATTGGTGTATGTAGGCAATTTACATTTAATATAATTATTAATATGGTTAAATTTAAACTGATAATCTTGCTATTTCTTTTCTCTTTGTCTCATTTATTTTTTGTTCCCTTTTTCTTCTGCTTTCTTTTGGATTGAAGGTTTGTGTGTGTGTGTGTGTGTGTGTGTGTGCGTGCACGCACATGTGTGATTCCATTTTGTCTCCTTTGTTAGTGTATAATACATAACTCTTTGTTTTGTTATTTCAACTTTAGGGTTTATAATATAGATCTTTTAACTTATGACAGACTATTTTCAAGTAATATTATACCATTTTACATATGAAAACTTTACAATAGTATACTGCCATTTCTCTTCTCCCTACCCTTGTGCTATTGTGAGATACAGTTTATTTTTACATGTTATAAACCCTATTCTACATTGTCATATTTTATACAGCCAATTATGCTTTTTGAAAAACAGCTTTACTTAGGTATTATTTACCCAGTGGAAATACACAGCTGAATGGTTCTCAGTAAGTTTATAGAGTTGTACAATTATTACCACAGTCCATTTCTGCCATCCCTCAAATGTCCCTCATACTCATTTTCAGTTAACCCCCATTACAACTTCAGCTCTAGGCAATGACTAATCTGCTTTCTGTCTCTATAAATTACATTTTCTGGCATTTCACAACACATCATCTTTGTGTCTAGCTTTTTCACTAAATATAATGCTCTTGAGATCCATCCATGATGTTGCGTGATCGTTGGATTGTTACTTTTATTGCTGAGTAATATTTCATTGTATGGATGTACATAGTTCATTTTTCCATTTGTCCACTGAAGAACATTTAGATTGTTTCAGTTTTGGGCTATTACAAGTAAAGCTGCTGTGAACATTCATGTCAATTCTTATGTGAACATGTTTTTAATTTTCTAGGATTAACACTCAGGATTATGATTTCTCAATTGTATGGTAGTGTATGTTTAACTTTCTAAGAAACTGCCATATTTTTTTTCTGAATGCTCTCCCATTTTGCATTCCAGCCAGCAATATCTAAGAGGTCTAATTGCTCCACATTTTTGTAAGCACTTAGTATGGTCAGCATTAATTTTAGCTATCCTAATAGGGATACAGTGGTATCTCATTCTGGCTTTAGTTTGTATTTGTCCAATGGCTAGTGAAGTTGAACATGTGCTTACTTGCTGTTTATCCATTTTTATGAAGTTTTTATTCAAATCTTTGCCCATTTTCTACTTGGATTTTTTTGTTTTCTTATTGTTGAGTGTAGAGGATTCTCTATATGTTATAGATACGCCTACTTTCTAGGATGTATGATTTGCCAGTATTTTCTCCTAGTCTGTAGTTTGTATTTTCATTCCATTCACAGGGTCTTCCATAGAACAAAAGTTTTTAATGTTCAACTTACCAAATTATTTTTAGTGAATCTTGCTTTTGGTGTCATGTCTAAGAACTCTTCGCATAAATCTGAGTCACAAAGATTTTCTCCAGTATTTTCTTCTAAAAAATTTATGGTTTAACATTTGTTATATAAATGACCAAAAGATGGCTTTTGTTTATTGGACCCCCACATCGTTTATTTCTTCACTGCAGGCTGAGACTTATCAGCTCCAAAGCCATTGGTGCCAAACCCATTGTTGTAAGTTTTTGCACACCCTAATATTTTTTTAAAAATTTTATTGTTATGTTAATCACCATACATTACATCATTAGTTTTTGATGCACACCCTATTATTTTTAAAAATAGCCCTAAACAAGCATATGTAGAGCCTGTTGGCTGTGCATACCCTGTGAAACCTCACCCAGCATCTGCTGAACATTAATTAGTAACATTATAAAACCCCAAAGAGCTCTCTGACCAAGAGGCTCTCTGCTGTGTGGCCGAGTGACACCACCTAGGCATCCAAGCCCCCTCTCTGATTCTCCCCTTTCCCCAGGGGTCCCCTTGTCCTCCTCCCACCTGATTGATGGCCGCCTTACTGTAAACCTCTGGATGGTTTTGTATTGTGAGAGAGTTCCCCATATCCAACCTCCACCCAATAAAGTCTGTGTCAAGTCTTTTCATGGCCATGTCTTTTCCATTAATCAGCCCCCAAATTCCTTGAACTCCCTACAACATTTTACATTTAGATCTATGATCCCCATTGAGTTAATTATTTTTGTATAAGTGTGATTTATTATTATTATTATTATTATTTTTTTTTTTGCTAAGAGTTCTATTTGTACCAATACTATTCAGTTAAGAGTATCTCTTCTCCTTTTAATTACTTTTGCATCTTCGTTGAAAATTAGGAAGCCATGCTTGTTTGGGTCTATTTCTGGACTCCATATTCTGTTCCATTATTTTATTCTTTTTGATACTATTGTGAATGGAATTGTTTTCTTAATTTCATTTTTGGATTCTTCATTATTAGTATGTAGAAATAAAACTGGTATTTGTATGCTGATCTTAGATTCTGTGACCTTGCTAAAATTGTTAGATATTATATTGTATTACAATATTATGCTTTCTTTTTTTTATTACTTGTTATTTTCTACATATATTATCATGTCATTTATCAATAAAAACAGTTATATTTCTTCCTTTCTAATTTGAATGCCTTTCTTTTCTTTTCTTTTTTTTTATTATGTTAGTCACCATACCAGTACATCATTAGTTTTTCATGTAGTGTTTTCTTTCCTTTCTTTCTTTCTTTTTTTTTTGGAGACTTTATTTTACTGTCCAGACTATACAGTATGATGTTAAATAGATTTATTGAAAGCAGACATTCATGCCTAGTTCATGATCTTAGGTGAGAATCAGTCTTTCACCCTTCAGTATATGCAAGCTGTATATTTTTCATATATGCTCTTTATTGTATTCCTGCATAAACCACAAGATAAGAATACACTTGGTGTAGTATGTAATTTGTTGATATGTTGGTAAATTCAATTTGATAATATTATGTTTAATATTTTTGTATTTATATTCATGATGGATGTTGGTCTGTACTTTTCTTTCATTATAATGTCTTTGCCTTTGTTATCAGGGTAATTCTGGCCTCAATGAATGAGTTGGGGAATGCTTCCTTTTCTATATCTTGAGAAAATTTGTGAAGAATTGGTAATATTTCTTCTTTAAATATTTGATAATATTCTGTAGTGAAGCCAGCTTAGCCTTGGGTTTTCTTTGGGTGAAGATTTTAATTATTAATTCAATTTCTTTACTTGTAGGTCTATTCAGGTTTTTTTTTTTTTTTTCTTTTTGAATGAGTTTTTGGAATATCTTTCTAAGAATCTGTTAATTTCATCCAGGTTATCTATTTTTTTGGCCTAAAGTTGCTCATAATATTATAATTCTCTTGTTTTTTGTAGAGTTAGTAATATGTTCCCTCTTTCAGTCTTGATTTTGCTTGTTTCCTTTTTCTCCATTCTTTTCTTGATTGGTTATTCTAAAGGTTGTCAGTTTTGTTGATCTTTTCAAAGAACCAACTTTTGGTTTCATTGTTTTTCTGTTTCCTGTCATTTATTTTACTCTTCTTTTCCTAGTTTCTTAATGTAGATGTCAATTATTAATTTGAGACTTTTTTCTTTTCTGTTTTAGGCATTTAATGCCAGCTCTAACTGCATTTCATAAATGTAATATATTGTGCTTTTGTTTTCATTCAATTCCAAATATTTTATAGTTACCCTTATGACTATTTCTTTGAGCCATCAATCATATGGAAGTATATTATTTAAATTCCACGTAACTGGGTTTCCCCAGATTTCTTTTTGTTGTTGATTTCTAATTTAGTTCCATTGTGGTTAGAGAATACACTTTGTATAATTTAAATCCATTTGAATTTATTGAACATAAATTTTTTTTATGTTTTATGCCTAACATATAGCCCATTCTGGAGAATGTTCCATGTCTGCTTTAAAAGAATATGCATTCTCTAGTAATAAACACATGATGTGTTTAATTATGTTAAGTTGGTTGATAGTGTTGTTCAAGTCTTTTACATCATTACTGATTTTCTGTATAGTTGTTCTGTCAATGATTGAGAGTGAGTTATTGAAATCTCTAATTATTGCATTGTTTATTTCTCCTTCAGTTCCATCATTTTTTGATTCATGTATTTTGAGGCTTTTTAATTAGTTGCATATAAACTTGTAATTGTTATATCTTTATGGTATATATTGACCCTTTTATCATTATGAGATATTCCTCTCTATCTCTAGTAATATTTCTTGTTTCAAAGTTTATTTTGTCATAGATTAGTATAGCCACTCTAGCTCGCTTGTTACTTAGCATTGTAAATGTTTATCCATCCTTTACTTTCTACCTATTTGTGTCTCAATTTAAGGTGTGTTTTCCATAGATAGCATACAGTTGGCTTTTTCTTTTTAAAAAATTCCAATGTCATAATCTTTGCCTTTTGATTGGGGCATTTAAACTATTCATGTCAATGTAATTTATTTATATGGTTGGATTTACACAGGTCATTTTTCTTTTGGCTTCTGTGTCTCCTACCTTTTTTGTTCCTCAATTCCTGATTTACTGCCTTCTAGTGTGTTACATAAATATTTCAAGTTTCTATTTTAATTCCTCTGTAGATTTTTTTTACTATATTTTTTGTTGTTTTCTTAGTGGTTGTTATAAAGATTATTGTATGCACCTCAATTTATCACAATCTTCATCATATTAATACACTCAATTTTAATAAAATATAGAACTGCTGCAATTCCTATCCCCTCTTTATACTAATCATATACATTACATCAATATATGTTAAAATGCAGCAATACAATGTTATAATCATTGCTTTATGCAATGTACATTTTTAAAACAAGAGAACAATGTATTTATGTATTTATATGTAATTAATAAATATATTAATCTTTTATATTGATCTACATATTTACCATTTCCAGTGATTTTCATTTCATCTGTGTATTCAAATAACTGACATCATTTCCTTTTAGCCTGAAAGACTTCCTTTGTTATTACTTGTGATATAGGTCTGCTAGCAACATATGCTCTCAGTCTTTATCTGGGAGTATCATTCTTTCACATTCAGTTTTTAAAGGATAGTTTTGCTGAATATAAAGTTATTTGTTGACAGGTTTTTCTTTCAGCACTTTTTATGTCACCCCACTGCCTTCTGGCCTCCGTTGTCTCCGATGAGAAGTTTATTGTTAATCTATGTTTTTGGGAGGGCAGCTGCTTTTGCAGTAGAATGGGGCTGTGGCCAGGGTGGTTCTGTCTTCACTTCCAGGCTTTTGGAATTCTGCCTCAAGCCTCAGAATATGATCCCAAGCTGGTGGTGGCTGGAGCTTGGAGGAAATAATATAAAAGTGGCCCACACATGGTAAGCTGAAACCAACATGACTGGGACCAGGACTAAAGTGTCTCTGGATCACCAGGCCAGTGACACATCTCTGGCTAGCTGGACACCTGGCCTCATCCTGGTCTCCCTTGATATCGTGTCATTTTTCTCTTACTACTTTCAAGATTTTCTAGCTGGACACCTGGCCTCATCCTGGTCTCCCTTGATATTGTGTCATTTTTCTCTTACTACTTTCAAGATTTTGTCTTTGGTTTTCTACAGTTGGACTATGATACTTCTAGATGTGGATCTCTTTGTTTTCAACATACTTAGAGGTTGTTCAGCTTCTTAGTATATTAGTGTATTCTAGTATGTACATATTAGTGTTTTTATAAAAGTTGGGAAGTGTTCAATCATTATTTCTTAGAAAAAATCTTCTGTGTCTCTCTGTCTCCATTATATTCATTTTGGTATGTTTGATGTTTTACCATGTATTTCTGAGGCTCTATTCCTTTTTCTTCAAAATTTTTTCTCTATTTTTCAGATTGGATAATTTCTACTGATCTATCTTTAAGTTCACTTATTCTATCTTCTACATTCTGTGGGTTAGTACAAATATATAATGACATATATCCATCATTATAATATCATACAAAGTATTTTATGTGCTCTAAAAATTCTCAGTGCTTCAGCTACTCATTTCTCCCACCTCCCAACCCCCTGACAACCACTGATCTTTTTACTGTCTCTATGATTTTGCATTTTCCTGAATGTTATATAGTTGGAATCATATAATATGTAGCCTTTTCAAATTGGTTTATATCCTTTAGTAATTGCATCAAGATTACTCCATATCTTTTTATGGCTTCATAGTTCATTTTTTAGTTCTGAATAATATTCCATTTTCTGGATGTATTATTTACTTATCCATTCATCTACTGAAGGATATCTTGGCTGATTACAGATTTTGGCAATTATAAATAAATCTTTTATAAACATCTATGTGCAGGTTTTTAGGTGGATATATTTTCAACTCCTTTGGGAAAATACCAAGGAGCAAGATTGCTGAATTATATAGTAAGGATATGTTTAGTTTTGTAAGAAATTGCCAAACTATCTTCCAAAGTGGCTGTTTCATCTTTCATTCCTATCAACAATGCATGAGAATTCCTGTTGCTCTACATCTTTGCCAGCATTGGGCATTGTCAGTGTTTCAGATTTTGGCCATTCTAATAGGTATATAGTGGTATTTCATTGTTGTTTTAATTTGCATTTTCCTGATGACATATGATAAGGAGCATATTTTCATGTGCTTATTTACCATCTGTATATATTCTTTGGTGAGATGTCTGTTAAGTGTTTTGGCCTATTTTTAAATTGGGTTGTTTATTTTCTGGCTAGAATTTAACCTAGCTATGGAGGAAAGAGAAGCTTCCCTGAGAAAGCCATAAGCCAAAAGAAGAAACTTGAATGATGAATCAGAGTTGGATAGGTCAAGAGATAAAAAGTGGGAAGGAAAGAGAAATATATAGACAAAAGGAAAGAACTCCAATACAAGGAGTTAAGAAACAGGTGCCTCATTTAAAGAAGACTGGAGGATAATCAAGTAAAGAGAAGAATGATGCCTAAAGTATACAGGATCTAGAATTCTCTAAGATTATTTGAGATTTGACATATTTTCCTAAAAAAAGAACCAAAATGAAAAGTTTTAAATAACTCTAAGTGGTTGGTAGGTAGGTAACATGAAAGATTTCTCTGGTTGCATAATAGTGAATGGATTTAGGTGTGGGACACAAGATTGGTTGCTAGGAATCCAGATTTGAGTCTATTATAAGAGCCTAGTTAAGAGATAATTGTGCCTTCAAGAAGGATGGGAGTGGTGGAGGTGGAGAGAGCTATATAGACATGAAAAATGCTCGACATGTTGAATCAACAGGACTAGGTGTTTGAGTGTATATAAGAGAGAGAGAGAAGAGTAACAGATAGCTTTGAGATTTCTGGCATGAGAAGCGGAATAGATTATGGTGCCAGTTTACCGAGTTAGGGAATAATGGCACTGGAACACGACTGGGAGTGGAAGGGAGAGAAATTGTGAAGGCAGGCTGGGCCGTATTCAGGAGATAAAATATGTGGGTCTGGAGCTCGTGGGAAAGGAAATGTGAAGATATGGATTTGGGAGTTGTTGTCATATCCATGGTAATGGAAGCTGTGTAGATGGCATCAAGAAGAAAGACCGAGGCTAGAAGATTGCCCCACTTTAAGGATGGATAAAAGGTGGAACCAGAAAAGGAGAAAGAGTACAAATATTTCAAAATGGTGGGGAAGGAAACTAGGAAAGTTTGACACCTTTGAAACCAAGGAAAAGGGTATTTCTCAAAAAGAGTGGACAGTCAATGTTGCAGGCAAGTCAAACAATATGAGAGCTGAAAAGTGTCCTTTGGATTTAGTTACAAGAAAGCATCAGTTTTTCTTGGTGAGAGCAATTTCTTGGTAATGAATTGGAACAGGTGGAAGTCAAAATGAGTTGGTTGAGGACTATGTTGGAGGTAAAGAAAAGAAGGGCATAAGAATAGACTGCTCTTTCAGGAAGTTTGACTACTACCCTGATTTCTGGGTTGCCTAATCCAAAGGCCACTTTCCAGTTCTTTTTTTTTTTTTTTAAGATTTTATTTATTTATTTGACAGAGAGAGAGGGAGAGAGAGAGGGAACACAAGCAGGGGGAGTGGGAGAGGGAGAAGCAGGTTTCCCGCTGAGCGGGGAGCCCAATGCGGGGCTCGATCCCAGGACCCTGGGATCATGACCTGAGCCAAAGGCAGATGCTTAATGACTGAGCCACCCAGGTGCCCCGGCCACTTTACAGTTCTTTATTTTTCCTTGAAAACTTGGCCATTATGTGTCTTGGGAAGAATGTTTATTTGTCAATTTTGTCTGAAATATAGTTGGTTATCTCATTCTCAAAAGTTAAAAATGCTTAGTTTGTACAAATTTTCTCTTAACCATGCTTTTGAATATTGCTTCGATCTACTTGCTCTTTCTCTGCCCAAACATCCCCTCTTTAATTGACTCCTTGTAATCTATCCAGTTTATCTGCCAACTATGCTAATATTTTCATTTTCATTCAATATTGCTTTAATGATTGATCTTTTAAAATGCTGTTTCTCAAATTTATCTTCTACATCATTTAATCAAGCTTTGATAGCACTAAGTCCTTTTTATATTTCATACAACTTGTTTTTTAAATCACAGTCTTTTAAATTGGTTGTCGGTTTATGTCAGATGGTTATTTCATAGAAAATGTATCCCTTCTATCTTACCAAAATAAGAGGTGGATCTTCTTTGAACTCTTATTTCATGAAGTTTAGTATAAGATCATTTATCCAGGAGTCTAAGCATAAGAGTATATGATGGAATTATTATATGTTTGCTATATCCTTATATTTTTAAAAGAAAAACCATTGTCTGCTTTTTTTTTAAGTTTTATTATATTATGTTAGTCACCATACAATACATCATTAGTTTTTGATGTAGTGATCCACGATCCATTGTTTTCATATAACACCCAGTGCTCCATGCAATACGTGCCCTCCTTAATACCCATCACCAGGCTAAACCATCCCCCACCCCCATCCCCTCTAAAACCCTGTTTGTTTCTCAGAGTCCATAGTCTCTCATGGTTCATCTCTCCCTCCGACTTCCCTCCCTTCATTTTTCCCTTCCTTCTCATAATGTCCTCCATGCTATTCACAGATAAGTGAAACCATGATAATTGACTTTCTCTGCTTGACTTATTTCACATAGCATAATCTCCTCCAGTCCCAACCATGTGGATGTAAAAGTTTGGTATTCATCCTTTCTGATGGCTGAGTAATATTCCATTGTATATACGGACCACATCTTCTTTATCCATTCATCTGTTGAAGGGCATCTCGGCTCTTTCCACAGTTTGGCTATTGCGGACATTGCTGCTATGAACATTGGGGTGCATCTGTCCCTTCTTTTCACTACATCTGTGTCTTTGGGGTAAATACCCAGGAGTGCAATTGCTGGGTCATAGGGTAGCTCTATTTTTAAATTTTTGAGGAAACTCCACACTGTTTTCCAAAGTGGCTGTACCAACTTGCATTCCCACCAACAGTGTAAGAGGGTTCCCCTTTCTCCACAACCTCTCCAACATTTGTTGTTTCTTTCCCTGTCCATTTTTGCCATTCTAACTGGTGTAAGGTGGTATCTTAGTGTGGTTTTGATTTGGATTTCCCTGATGGCTAATGATGATGAACATTTTTTCATGTGTCTGTTAGCCATTTGTATGTCTTCTTCAGAGAAGTGTCTTTTCATATCTTCTGCCCACTTTTTGACTTGATGATTTGTTTTTTGGGTGTTGAGTTTGAGAAGTTCTTTATAGATCTTGGATACCAGCCCTTTATCTGTAGTGTCATTTGCAAATATCTTCTCCCATTCTGTGGGTTGCCTCTTTGTTTTGTTGACTGTTTCCTTTGCTGTGCAGAAGCTTTTTATCTTGATGAAGTCCCAAAAGTTCATTTTTGCTTTTGTTTCACTAGCTTTTGGAGATGTATCTTGAAAGAAGTTGCTGTGGGCGATGTCAAAGAGGTTACTGCCTATGTTCTCCTCTAGGATTTTGATGGATTCCTGCCTCACATTGAGGTCTTTCATCCACTTTGAGTTTATCTTTGTGTATGGTGTTAGAGAATGGTCGAGTTTCATTCTTCTGCATGTGACTGTCCAATTTTCCCAGCACCATTTATTGAAGAGACTGTCCTTTTTCCATTGCATGTTTTTTCCTGCTTTGTCAAAGATTATTTGACCATAGAGTTGAGGGTCCATATCTGGGTTCTCTATTCTGTTCCATTGGTCTATATGTCTGTTTTTGTGCCAGTACCACGCTGTCTTGATGATCACAGCTTTGTAATATAGCTTGAAATCGGGCAACGTGATGCCCCCAGCTTTGTTTTTCTTTTTCAACATTTCCTTGGCAATTCAGGGTCTTTTCTGATTCCATACAAGTTTTAGGATTGTTTGTTCCAGCACTTTGAAAAATGTCATTGGAATTTTGATCGGGATGGCACTGAAGGTATAGATTGCTCTGGGTAGCATAGACATTTTAACAATGTTTATTCTTCCGATCCATGAGCATGGAATATTTTTCCATCTTTTTGTGTCTTCTTCAGTTTCTTTCATGAGTGTTCTGTAGTTCCTAGAGTATAGATCCTTTACCTCTTTGGTTAGGCTTATTCTGAGGTATCTTATGGTTTTTGGTGCTATTGTAAATGGAATTGTTTCTCTAATTTCTCTTACTACAGTTGCGTTGTTAGTGTATAAGAAAGCAACTGATTTCTGCGCATTGATTTTGTATCCTGCCACATTACTGAATTGCTGTATGAGTTCTAGTAATTTGGGGGTGGATTCTTTTGGGTTTTCCACATAAAAATATCATGTCATCTGTGAAAAGAGAGAGTTTGACTTCTTCTTTGCCAATTTGAATACATTTTATTTCTTTTTGTTGTCTGATTGCTGTTGCTAGGACTTCTAGTACTATGTTGAACAATAGTGGAGAGAGTGGGCATCCTTGCCGTGTTCCTGATCTTAAGAGAAAGGCTTTCAGCTTTTCCCCATTGAGGATGATATTCGCTGTGGGTTTTTCATAGATGGATTTTATGAGCTTGAGGAATGTTCCCTCTATCCCTATACTCTGAAGAGTTTTAATCAGGAAAGGATGTTGTATTTTGTCAAATGCTTTTTCTGCATCAATTGAGAGGACCATATGGTTCTTCTCCCTCCTCTTATTAATATGTTCTATCACACTGATTGATTTGCGAATGTTGAACCACCCTTGCATCCCGGGGATAAATCCCACTTGGTTGTGGTGGATGATCCTTTTAATGTATTGTTGGATCCTATTAGCTAGGATTTTGTTGAGGATTTTGGAATCCATATTCATCAGGGATATTGGTCTGCTTTTAATAATCATTTATTATAGGGGCACCTGGGTGGCTCAGTCGTTAAGCATCTGCCTTCGGCTCAGGTCATGATCCCAGAGTCCTGGGATCGAGCCCCGCATCAGGCTCCCTGCTCCATAGGAGGCCTGCTTCTCCCTCTCCCACTCCCCCTGCTTGTGTTCCCTCTCTCGCTGTCTTTCTCTCTGTCAAATAAATAAATAAAATCTTTAAAAAAATCATTTATTATAATAACTGAAGAATGACTTCCTGATAATGGTGAGCTCCACTGAGCTGGGTCTGTGATGGTAAGAGTGGTATTGGATGGATGAAGAATACCTTTATCTGATGCTGTTTTATACTGTGAAAAGCTCATAAATTTCATGGGACCAGTGTCATTTATTACTGAGCAGGAGATGGCTCACATGTAGAGGCTGAAAGAAAAATCTGAAAAAGAAAAGCAAAGGAAGGAAAAGCAGATGATGGATCTTTCATCAATGCTGTACCACCATTCCATTCTTCAGCTTCTGTGCTGCTGTGATGTCAAATCCTGCTGATAAGGGACTCTTGTACATCCCTCCCTTCAGGTCAACAAGGATTTCCTGGAAAATAAAAACTTCATTAAAAGAAGGAATTTATCATTTTTACATATGTGTCATTTTTTAAGGAAATGAGTGCAAAGGTAATTCTGTGTATGACAATTGATCAGTAAAATGTATTTGCTGTGTTTCCATTTTTAGACACGTAGATCTATGTTATTTTTTCCATCTTCATGGTGTAGAAGTTAATCCAGATATTTCTCATGGGTGCAAAATGGTGACTTGTGTTTAACACATTCTTCAGTTACTTTACATGAAACATTTATATTAGATAAAACTCTTCTAGGATATATATCTCTTTAAAACTAATTTATTTTTTTCTATTCCACAAGTCCCACATAATATTCTAAAGTGCCTTTTAAAAAAAATCATTGTGCTTGCTTGAAGCTAAGATATCTAAATCTGGGAATATCACTTTATTGTGTAACAGGTCAAATCATGGACATGATGGCCAAATGATCTTCCTTTGTAAAACTATTTTACAGAAAAATCTTTGAACCTTTCTTGAACTTTACTCCTTTGTCTTGGACTTCAGAACATTTTATGATCCCTCTTGACTTCTATCATCTCCAGGTGGACTGTGCTATTTTTGGTGTGGCAAGGGACAGGAAGAGCAATTGATTGCTGCCACAATAGCTGGCATCACCAGTCAACATTCAGAAATTTTCAGACAAGTAATTTAATCATCTTATTACCCTTTTTTTTTTTTTTTTTTCCACACAGCACAGCTTTTAAGCAAGAGAGGTGAGTCAACGTAGCTGGTTTCATGCTTGCAATGTTGCAAGCATAAAGATGGAGAAGGATGGCAGGATGATACCATACTAAGGTGCTCTCAAGCATATAGGCTCAATATATCTGTTTTACTTTCCCGAAAGGAGCTTATTATCTGTCAGCTGCAAACACGCCTCTCCAACTACATCACACATCTTTCCACCTCTATCATTTAAATTTACATTCTTCATCAGGTGCACAGGCTCAGTGTTTCTCAGAGGCATGATTTTTTTTTAAACAGATGTATGTTTAATTCTGATTCAGTAATTCTCGTTCAGTTATTACAACATTACATTCTAAGTAATCACATGCATTTATCACCATGTACAGGACCTCATACCATGACCACTCTCTAGATGTGATATTTAACCAGACACAAATGTCTTCATATTTAATGTACTGCTTTTCAGCCTTGATTCTTATGACCCACCAGACTCTACGTTGATTTCTATTTTCTGTCTATTGCTTGAATGTATGGTAACATTTCAGTATCCAGCATTGAAGAATAATTAGTATTGTTCTCAATCCTCTCAAACATAAGGGATATGGATGTTGGTTGATACTCTCTCCTGTAAGTGAGGTTGACAGTGGTTTTTGTGTAGTGTGTCCTGTTACTGGTGCATAGTATAAGTTTAATAAAATTTCCCAAATATCCAAACAATCTAGGCGAGATTAAAGACCTTTGTAAAAAGTAGAGTTGTGTTTTAAGAAAAGGAAGAACTGTGAGACCAATGGCTTTTGAAAACTGATTGTGAGATTATTGAGACCCTAGATCAAAGAAGGTGGAAGGAAATACCAGAAGAGAGAATTTTCCTCCTTTGCTTGTTTAATTGCCAAATACAGACATGGCCATGGCTATTTTTGCTGCTGTCAAAGATGGTGGAATGACTAGCTTCATTATTTTGCAGACATTCTAGAATGTGTTTTATGTGCTAGTTCCTGTATACAGCAGGAGTGACCTGCACATGCACACTGCCCATGGGAATTTTACTGCCTGATGAGGGAGTGGGGATTGGGGCAAAGAGTAGACATGCCAACAAATGATTATGGCACAGAGTAGTAAGAGCTGTCCTCTAGGTTTTTATAAAATGCTATGGGATATACAAATGTTCCTAGTAGCATTATTCATGATAGCCAAAAAGTGGAAACAACCCAAATGTCCATCAACTGATGAATGGAACAAAATGGAGATTATTTGGCAATGAAAAACAAATAAGTACTAATCCATGCTACAACATGGATGAACCTTGAAAACATTATGCTAAGTAAAAGAAGTCAGACACAAAGGACCACATATTGTATGAGTCCATTTACGTGAAATGTTTAGTAGGCAAATTTAGAGAGGCAGAAAGCAAATTAGTGATTGCCTCGTGTTGGGGTGGGGAAGGATGGAGGAATGATGGCTAAGGGGAGCAGGTTTCTTTTCTTTTTTTTAAATATTTTATTTATTTATTTGTCAGAGAGAGTAGAGAGTGAGCACAACAGGGGAAGTAGAAGGCAGAGGGAGAAGCAGGCTCCCTGCTGAGCAAGGAGCCCGATGTGGGACTCGATCCCAGGACCCTGGGATTATGACCTGAGCCGAAGGCAGACGCTTAACTGACCGAGCCACCCAGGTGTCCCGGGGAGCAGGTTTCTTTTTGGAGTAAAAAAGTGTTCTTATATTGACTGTGGTGATAGATGCACAACTCTCAGTATGCTAAAAGTCAATGAGTTATACACCTTAAATAGGTGAATTATATGGTATGTCAATGATATCTCAATAAAGCTGTTAGAAAATGGTATAGGAGGGGCACCTGGGTGGCTCACTTGTTAAGCGTCTGCCTTTGGCTCAGGTCATGATCCCAGGGTCCTGGAATCGAGCCCCGCATCGGGCTCCCTGCTCAGCCAGGAGCCTGCTTCTCCCTCTGTCTGCTCCCCCTACTCTCTGTCAAATAAAATCTTTAAAAAAAAATGGTATAGGAGCAGGAGTGACTGGGTGGCTCAGTTGGTTAAGCGTCTGACTCTTGATTTTGGTTTAGGGTCCTGAGATTGAGCCCCAAGTCGGCTTCACACTCAGCAGGGAGCCTGCTTGAGATTCTCTCTCTCCCTCTCCCTCTGGCCCTACCGCCATGCTCTCTCTCTCTCTGTCTCAAAAAATAAAATCTTTAAAGAAAAAAAAAAAGAATGAATTTGATTAGAGACTTTAAGATACAGGAAGGTGGAGAAGAGAGAAAACAGTGATGAACAGTGAACTCAACATAGATAGGTAAAGGTAAGTGGATATTAATGGACTATTGGGCACTGTGCAATGTAAATGCTACTTAAGTCCTTTGGAAACAGAAGGGACATATGACAAAGGGGATTCTCATAATAATCCAGAACTAAAGTCCAAGAGAATCCCAGGCAAACTTAGGAGTTAGAAATTGAGAAGGAGAAAGGATGTGAAATGTCCCAAAGATCTCACCTTAGGGAGTGGGAAGGGATGATGACGAGGAGAGAGGGAAAGGGAACATTCTAGAGGTTTCATCTCCCTCGGGATTGGGATGTGCAGGGAGCAGAACACCACGTTGGGAAAAGGCTGTGTCTTTCTTTAGAAAATAGTTGGAATCCTGTTTGCAAATAATTAGTAGATGTCTTATGAACTCAAGAAAAGGAAATAGAATGAAACTGAAAAGTTCAATAGAACACCCAAATTCACAAGGAGGAGAAAACAAAATGAAAAAATAGAATGAATAACAATTAGATGGAATCAGCAAAATAAGGGGAAAAATTTTAAGGAAATAATGATTAAAATAAATAATTTTGAAGTAATTACCATTCCTAGAACATGCCATTGTTAGTCCTCCATACCTGTGCTGTCCTCCAGGTTTACCTTGCATGCCTTTCTCTGCTCCCACAAGGAAGGCCTGTGTGAATTACATCAATGGGTTCTCCCACCATCTAATAAGGACCAGCAGAGATCAGCGGGAAGGAGAATGGGTGAGGGAAGTTAGTCCCTGGGCTCCTCCCATGCCGGGTTGCTCTTGTGCTCTCCTACAGAAGGCAGCCCCACATACACATCTACCCAACTGTGTTCTTATAATGGCTTCCCTCCACCCCCTTGCCCCTTCAGGCCTGGCATGGTGATGCTTCGGGTTGTCACTGTCCCCAGTTTGATTCCTTTAAACTCTGCCCATACCCCAAGTAGTCACTATATTGATCTTCAAATTATCCACATTGTATGTGCCATCTGTTTCCTGCCAGGACCCTTCCAATTGCTCTTCCTGTCTCCACCTGAATGCCCCTCTTGGGGCATCTCTGCCTCATGGGATCCTGCTGGTACTTCATGAAGGAAAGTAGGTATCACTTCTTCTGTGAAGTAAGTAAGAAACAGTGCTGACTGGAGACCTACAGACTGGGGAAAAGTCCTGGCTCTGCTCTGTAACCAAGGACAAGTTACATCCATATCTGAAAATGGGGATGATGGTGCTCACCCCCCAGGCTATCATGAGGATTATGCACCCTATAAATGCTAGTTCCCATCCCCATGACATTGGCAGCAATCCATGTATTTTCTTTGCTCCTATACCATTTTCTTTTTTAAAAACTTATTTATTTATTTGAGAGAGAGAGAGAGCATGGTGGGGTGGGGATGGGCAGAGGGAGAGGGACAAACAGATTCCCCCCCTGGGCAGGGAGGCCACTGCAGGGCTCAATTCCAGGACCCTGGGATCATGACCTAAGTGGAAGGCAGACACTTAACTGACTGAGCCACCCAGGGGCCCCTCAAATTCTTTCCTCTTAAAGCCTTTGATTGTTTTCCTCAGATGGGAGTTGTAGGTGGTATAATCTCCAAATTCTTACATGTTTGCAAGTCTCCTTTCACCTTGGCTGGTGAATGCCCTCTTGACTGGGTAGAGGATTCCCAATGGATTTCAGCTTGGTCATTGGCAAATGTTATTCCATCGTCTTCTAGCTATCAGTGTTGCCGATAATAAGTCAGATAACAATTGTATGCTTTCCCAATTGCAGGTAATTTGTTCTTTCTATCTGGGAGCTTCTCAGATTTTTGCTTTTTAATTTCATTCAGGAATTCTACCAAGACATACCCTCATGAGTGTTTTTCTTCATCAGTCAAGTCTAGAACTCTGGGAGTCTTTTCAGTCTCCAGATTCTGGAGTCTCTTTTATTACACACTTTTATTTATTATTTATTGTTTTTTTTATTCAAGTATATTTAACACACAGTGTTATATTAGTTTCAGGGCTACAGTGTAATGATTCAACAATTCTATGCATTACTCAGTGTTCATCATGATAAATGTACTCTTAATCTCCTTCATCTATTTCACCCATCCCACCACCCACCTCCCCTCTGGTAACCACCAGTTTGTTTTCTGTATTTAAGAGTCTGGGTTTTTTGGGGCACCTGGGTGGCCCAGTCGTTAAGCGTCTGCCTTCGGCTCAGGTCATGATCCCGGGGTCCTGGGATCGAGCCCCGCATCAGGCTCCCTGCTCCACAGGAAGCTGCTTCTCCCTCTCCCACTCCCCCTGCTTGTGTTCCCTCTCTCGCTGTGTCTCTCTCTGTCAAATAAATAAAATCTTAAAAAAAAAAAAAAAAAGAGTCTGGGTTTTTTTGTTTGTCTCTTTTCAAAATTTTCTTTTATTAGTATTTTCTTTTATTTTGATTCCAGTATAGTTAACATACAGTGTTATATTAGTTTCAGGAGTACAATATAGTGATTCTACAATTCCATACATCACCTGGTGCTCATCACAACAAGTGCCCTCTTTAATCCTCGTTTTATTTATTTATTTATTTATTTATTTATTTATTTATTTATTGTTATGTTAGTCACCATACAGTACATCATTAGTTTTTGATGTAGTGTTCCATGATTCATTGTTTGCATATAACACACAGTGCTCCACGTAATACGTGTAATCCTCGTCTTCTATTTTACCCATCTCCCTACCTCTCCTCTGGTAACCATCAATTTGTTCTCTATAGTTAAGAGTCTGTTTCTTGGTTTGCATCTTTCTAACATTTTTTTTCCTTTGCTCATTTGTTCTGCTTCTTAAATTCCACATATGAGTGAAATCATATGGTATTTATCTTTCCCTGACTGACTTATTTCACTTAGCATAATACTCTAGCTCCATCCATGTCATTGCATCTTGCAAGATTTCATTCTTTTTTATGGATGAATAATATTCCATTGTATATATACAACATCTTCTTTGTCCATTCATCTACTGATGGACACTTGGGCTGCTTCTTTATCTTGGCTATTGTAAATAATGTTGCAATAAACATAGAGGCATAACACGCTTTAAAATTACTGGCTTTTGTTCTTGGAATTCATATTATTGATTATAGTATGTCTCCTAGACCCAGCTCCAGATCTCACATTTTCTTTCATTTGCCCACCTCTTTGCTTGCTCTGTGCAGTGAGAGTTTTTTCCATGTGTTTTCCAGTCACCAGTTCATATCAATTCAATGACTAACCTCTCTTCAATTCATCCACTGAGTTGTTCAGTGATAGGGCTGCCAGATAAAATACAGAACAGCTAGTTCAATTTGATTTCAGAATGAATACTTTTTTAGTATAGCATGGGAAGAATATACTAAAATTATTTACTGTTTATGTGAAATTCCGATTTATTGGAACCTCCTGAAGTTTTTCTTGTATATGCCAAATCTAGAAACCCTATTCGGTGGAGAAGTCATTTTTTTCTGCGGTCTAGGCATTCTTTTCGTGTGTTGCATTTGAATCTCCTAACTGCCCTTGTTATTTGTTTGTCCAGGTTGCCCTCTGTTGTTTCTAGAAGCTTCATTTCACTGGCCAAATGTTTTGTTTGCTCAGATTAGTCTTCCTTTCTCTAGCTGCTGAGTTTCCTTTAATGCATTATTTTAAAAACAGTCATAGATCTGCTTGTTACAGCTCTCCCAATAGAGGCTGATCTCTGACTGTGGTAAGATAAAGGGATTTCTACTGCAGTGTGGGGATGCTGTGTGTGTCAGAAGATGGGCAGTAGTCCCTTGCTGGGGGCCTGGGAAGGAGCATCTCAGTGCCTAGGTGTTTGTACTCTTCTAGCTTCAAAGATGCAGAGGATTAAACCTACCTGTTCAGTATCCCTACGGACTTTTAGGGGCCATGGATACCAGATACAGTCATATAGGATTGATGCTGTCTCTCACCTCAAGAGTCATTGTATCCCCACGGACCATACTCTTTCTGGGATCTGTCATTTAAAATCCCTGCCTCAGGGTTCTCAGATGCTGGCCTCATGGTTCTTGCTCTGCTCAGAATGAGGGAACCATACAGAACCTTTGCCCACTAGAACCCATTCCCTCTCCCCCAAGTCTGAACACACAAGAAGCTGACCACCTCAAGAGAGGAACCAGATGGGAGTGGAAAGGGAAGATGGGTGCTGAATGTATCAAAAGACTTAAAAGATGCGAATTGCTACAGAAAATAACTATTAGACTGGGCGTGGGTAAAAGACCAATAATTTTTTTTTAAATATTAAAATTTAAAAGGATTCTGTTCTTAGAATGTGTCACAATTGTGTTTAACTTTTCAGTCCATTTTAAAGAAACCCAGACTGAAAATCAGAGAGGAGGCATAGGGGTGTGGTTTATGCAGGAAATATAACAGAGGACTCTTATCCTGTGCTGTCCAGTCCAGCACCATCTGTAGCAGGAGCCACCGGTGGCTAGTGACGACTGCATTGGAACAGGTAGAGAGCATTTCTGTCATCTCAGAGAGTTCTGGTTTTGCACACTGGTGCATCCTTAGTACCTAGAACATAACAGGACATCTATAAATATTAGTCCAATGGAGGATTAAATCAACAAAAAGTTAAGAGCCTGATATCACAGGTGTGCATCTAATGGGTTTTATTCCTTCAAGGAAGGAGTGATTGTCCCCCAGAGACAAGAGCATATTTCATTCACATTTATGCATTTGACCCCAAAAATGTCACCAGATTTTACAACTCATTTACAGTGGTGTTTGGGAAAGACTACAGACTCATAAATAACCAGCCAAGTTAAGGCTAAAGGAGAAAACAGTCGAAGAATCTGTTGCTTGTTTTAAAAACTCATTTCATGATGCATTTCTTTTTCTTATCAAAGAGGAGTGAATCTCAATATCTATAAATCTTTAAGGTAAGTATCCCCCTTCAAAATGAGGACAAGCTCTTAAACCTCTCTGTTAACCAATCTCTTCATGAAATTTTGTGATATATTGGGACTAGCGTGTGCTAATTTAAGTGGGATGCACAGGGAAGGAAGAGCACCGCGGAAAGAAAAAACAAACCTCAATTTTATTTTATCTCAAATACTAACCAATAATTACACAAGAAATATTAAGGATCTTCAAAAATATAAGCAGTCTTTTACATTTCCATTGACAGCTTAAATGTGTCCCCTAGCAATCAGAAAAAGGTATAAAGTTCATTTTCAAGGACTTGAAATAAAAAGGCAAATAGTAAAGCATATGCCAAGATAGGCAGCTGTGAATAACACCTTATCCCAGGACTCTCAATGCCTTTGTGAAGTAAATATCAATAAGGAAACTTCTTCTTACATAAATAAACTGAAGGAAATATCTTGATTTGTAGAACTGATGGGATTTCAAAACAGGAAAGACCCCAAAGCAGATGCAATTGTAACACAAAATACTTCTTCCCAAGGCAACATTCATTCTCTAGAAATAAGTGGGCAATCTCTTTGTTGACCTTTCCCCTTGTTCTGAAAGCTTTAATGGTGACTTGGGTGCCATTTTTTTTTCATCCTGTTCTTGAGTAAATGTGCCCTGAATGTCAGTCCCTAAATAAAACTATATTCTTTACAAATTCTTCATCTCAAGAATGAAATATGCATCTAAATTACACACAAAAAAGTGGATATGACAGCTTTGCATTCTTCTAATTTGTGGAGATAAAGGAATCTTTATAATACCAACTATAGGTTTCCTCTATAAAACCCTTGTAATTCCTCTATTATATACTGTCTCCTTTCCAGAATCTTAGGGCATCTGAAAAACTCAAAGCTATGTAAATGCAACATATTAGTTGTTGGAAACAGAATGGCTCCTTGCCTTCTTTCCTTTGTCTTCTCACTGTTGGGTTGAGAATATTTGTAAACTTGGCCACCTTAAAACAGATGTGGAGTGTAAACAATTAGAGTGAAGCAGTTAAGCCTTCCAGCTTTGTGCAGGACCATATTCTCCTGTTGCCACTTTTCTTGACTTTCTTAGCTTTGCCTAATTTTCCTTTCACACAGCTGATGGGCAACTTAATCCTTCTTCCTGATGGAGAAAACCCTGTGCAGGAGTGTTGGAGGTGCTTCCAATGGTCATCCTTTTGGGTCCTCAAGTAGAATTACTTTGAGACCGTGATGCAGGGGCAACATACTTGAGGAGAGAAGTGATTGATTATACAGTAACCCTCGCAATGCAGGTTGCTTTATTTAGGAAGGCTTCCTTCTTCTTCCTCTCTTGTAGTATGGTTAACCATTCTCTTTTGTGTGGCATCACTGTACTCCATGAGATTTCTGCACTAGCACCCACCACTTGGCTGTAGTTAACTGTTTTCCTGATCTCCCCATCCCCTGACACATACTTAGTTGATTTTGAGCTTCCTGAGAATAGTGATAAGAAATATCATTATTATCACCATCAGCATCTCTAACATTTACAGATCATTGACTATGTGCCAAGGCCTGTGATAAGTGTATTATATCATTGTCTCGTTTAAATTTTATAATACTTTTACAGAAGAGTAAACTGAGGCCCAGGAAGGGTAAATGACTTGTGCATGAGAGTAAGTGGTAGAGCCAGGATTAGAACCCAGATATATCCAATTCTGTGACTTGAGTTAGCATGATGTTCTGCTTCGTCAAGGCTTATTCATGCTTGGATCTCCAGTCACTGATAGAGATCATAGCCCGAAGCAGTTCTTGGCCAATGTTTATTGAATGGATGAATGAATGAGAGTGTGGCAAATTAGAAGGAGCAGCCCAGGCAACAGAATAAACAGAAACAGGGCTGCTCTTGGCCAAGCATGGAAGGAGGCCAATGTTTTCCCTGCCACCCCCTCCACCCCCTGCCTTAAAGGATGTCTCCTATTATTCTAGTGGATTACCATAGTCTTTCCATTTTCCTTTCTAGCCAAGCTTATTTTTATAGAGGATGGGATCAATTTTTTGATGTGGTCAAGATCCAGGAGTAATGGCATTGTAATGGGATATCAAATTTAAAGGAGACCTGAGAATAAAAACCTAGATTGTGCAGCCCTGTTAGACTCATCTATAGGGAAGGTCATGGGGTTTTATGACCTGCAAAGCTACTCAATATAGATGGTAAAGAGCATAGTTTCTCCTAATTGTGCTTCTCTTCAACTGTGTCCTCTTGGTACTACTGGTTTGCTTGTGAATGGGCTGGGTGCAAGCACCCAAATACGAGTGAAAGATGAAAAATTCATCCAATCATGGGGACTTGCTAGCATAATAAAATTGGCTAAATTAATGTTCATCCAGATGCTTTGGCTTTGGCCAGCCAGACAAAGCCAATTGCTGTATTTGAAGTATTTAGGAATCTTCATGGAATCCTCAGGGAGTGCATCATGGGCAGGTTTGTCTTCTCCCAACTTCATCACAGGAGGCCAAAGATGCACCCAACAGCCCATTCCTTCTGGTTCCTTTTGGAGGTCTGAAGCTGTTGTGAGGTGGTGTTTCATAGCACCCAGGAGCTAAGGGGACCAAATGACAAGTGAAAATCATGTTCAGTAGACAGTGGTTGCCAAGTGAGGGCCATTTGGCCTCAGGGGATATTTGCAATGTTGAAAGATAGTTTTGTTTGTTACAACCAGAGAGAGGTACTACTGGCATCTAGTGGGAAGAGGCCAGGGGTGCTCCTAACCATCCTACAGTGCCCAAGACAGCCCCTCATAACAAATAATTATCTAGACCCAGTGTCAGTATGGCTAAGGTTGAGAAGCCACGCAGTAGGGAAGTCTAAACCAGGAAACAAAAATCTGCCAATGATGAAAAGGGATGAGTAAGGAGGCTTAGAGTAAGAAGCAAAGCCAGAAAGTCAGAACACAGGTAGGTTCTGAAGTATTGGAAGTGAGAATCAAAAAGCAGGAGCAAAGTGGGAGAAGGCAAGATGATTACAATGAGCTATTTTGCAATGGCTGACGTTCCTTAACCTTGTGCAGTGTGGGAGTGGGCTTGCCTGATTTCTAGGCATGGGGTTGGAGCACATGCACCAGTGATAGGAAATGAGCAGTGCTCCCAGAATGCGGTTGACTACTGGATGGGCACTAGCTAGCCTAGTGGTCTGGAAGGATTTGCACAAGGCATGAGTCACAACAGTCATTAATTAGCCATAGAACTGAGTCTAGGACATCACCATATGTTGACACCACACAGTTTCACCAATTCAAAGCATTTGAATGACCTGATTTAATTTTTGGGTGGTTTTTTTTCTTCTTCTTCTTTAAAGCATGATTTCAATGTACCATAGAGGAAAGTGAATTCATTGATGGTGTTTGTCTTGATATATCTTTTTTAAAAAAAAGATTTTATTTATTTATTTGAGAGAGAGAATGAGAGAGAGCATGAGAGGGGGGAGGGTCAGAGGGAGAAGCAGACTCCCTGCCGAGCAGGGAGCCCAATGTGGGACTCGATCCTGGGACTCCAGGATCATGACCTGAGCCAAAGGCAGTAGCTTAACCAACTGAGCCACCCAGGTGCCCTGTCTTGATATATCTTGATAGGATCATGATGCAGTATGGCAGAAAGAAAAAAAAATTCTGTCAAAAAATTATAGGGGTGCCTGGGTGGCTCAGTCAGTTAAGTGTCTGCCTTCAGCTGCAGTCATGATCTCAGGGTCCTGGGATTGAGCCCCACATCAGGCTCTCTGCTCAGTGGGGAGTCTGCTTCTCCCTCTCACTCTCCCTCTGTACTCTCTCTCTCATATAAATAAATAAAAACTTTTAAAAAATATATACATAACAAGTTTCTGCCTTTGGTGGGGAAGAACAGTATGAATATCAGAGGTGAATGGCTCTCTGATGGAGCAAAATACGTTGATGGGACTGTGTGGTTCAGAAAGATGAGCCTCTGTCTTCCTCTTTTGCCAAATTCCAAAGCCTAGACTTGTGAAGGTGAGTAGAAGGAACTTAACTGCTCCCACTAAGGAAGTAAGGATTTTAGTGTTGGTGGGCAACCCAAGAAAGAGGGCTCCAGGGGCCCAGCATGTGAGAGGAGGGTCCCAGTAATATGACGGGAGGCAGCACCTTAGGTAAAATGGTGGCAGGGAGAAACTGCCTGTGGAGGAGTAATTATGGGGAACTATGTAAACAAAAATGGTGCAGTTTTTGCTTAGGTGCTGTTGTGAAGAAGTGGTTTTCAAGAAACCACTTCTGTCATCCCTAAAAGCCCCAGTAAAAGCCACACACAATAGCCTTGGATAGTGTTTGGAGGGAAGAGGAAGGAAGGAAGATTGGTGTCAGAGGAAGGGAGATGACCAGTAGAAATATAAGCCTTACTCCACTTACTCCTCCTCCCTATTCCCTCTCTCTCAGACATAAGAAGATTCCTAGGACTTCTGTTAGTTATCACATGGTGGCTTGAGCCATGTTATTTGGGTAATAAAAGAAAATGTGCCCTCAGCAAGCCAGAGTACCAGGAACATCTGTTTTACAGAGCTGAGTCAATGACAATTTTCAAGCAGTGATGACAAAGTGAGTCCTGCCTTTTCATGAGTCTCCTTTGGCAACTGTTTCCTGCACAGATATCTAAAAACTTTCTCATGGCTTTCTCAAGGTCTTTTGGTGATATGTGCAGCCTGAAGCTTTTCCCAGGAGCTGGAGTATAATCCTTTCTTGCCTAATCTGGCTACATGAAGTAGAGGAAGGGAGATGTGATAGAATAATGCTCTGAGGTTGGATGCCCTGGGGTTGCATAGGTTGGAGCCCAGACTCTCTGCTGGTATTGCTTTCTTCAGAAGGTGGATGAATTCCATGTCATCTTCTAGAGCCTGTCCCCTGGAGATCTCTTGGTTTTGCTGCATTTCAAGGATCATATCTGCTTTGCCTCCTTGCAGTTCTGGGAGTGCCCAGCTGCCAAGCCCAGTGCAAGGGACTGTTGAAGAGGCTGTTTGCCAAAGATGAAGAGTTGGAGATGCCAAGGCATTTGCTGCAGTCACTTTTCTTGCCCAATCTTTGTCATCTTCCATTAGTCAGGAGTGCTAATGAACTGTCACGGAGTGTCCAAATGACAGTGATTCACCTTCCCCCAATCTTACCAAGGCTGTTTAAATGTAGCTGTAGAAATCATAATGTTTGTGCATTATTGCTGTGCTCTAGGTCCCATAAACTTCTCTTTCTCCTGGGTTTTTGCTCCCTCAATTAAATCTAACACTTTCATCTCCTCTCTCCCTCCCTTCTACCTTCTGTCTTGTCTTTCCACTGGACCTTGCCCCCAGATCTTCACTCATTTGATTCCTCCTTATTGCTCATGTCTTCATTCAAATGTTACTTCTTTGGAGATACCTTCACCGACTTCCCAGTCGAGAGTATTGCTCCCCCATCTCCCTGCCATTCTCTAGTCATTTTTAAAATAATACTTATCACTATCTGCATTGGCTTGTTTAATCCCTCTTGGTTATTGTCTTTCTCCTTCTATTGGAATATAAGCTTAGTGAAGACCAAGAGCTCATCTAACACATTCACCCTTGTATCCCCCACTATCTCCCACTGTGCCCTACGTGTCATGGGTTCTCAATAAATATCCATTTTGTAAATGAACAAATGAATGAATGAATGAGTGAAACTACTCTATGTGATGAGTAACATTATGGTCTTTTCTTAGAGCTCATGCTTTTTAGTGTCCCTGTTGGTTTCCCACTACATTCAAAATGACTGTTTATATTTCTATGCATACAAAGCCCTATTTAATTAGGGGCTAGTCTACTTTTCTGTCTCCTGCCACTCTGCCTTGCTCCAATTGCACTGTTATTCCTGTTATTTGAACAGGAAAATTCTTGATGGTCAAGAGCCCAAACTCTGGACTTGGCTAAATCTGGGTTTGACCACAGCTCTGTTTGTTGCTAGCCTTGTGGTACTGAGCAAATTCTCTACCTTGTTTAACCCTCATTTCCCTCAACTGTAAAATGGAAGTAATGATTGCCCCTACCTCATAGGTGGTAAGCACATGGGGCCACATACTCGGAGAATTAAGGAAGTCTCTGTGAATGTTAACTCTTATGAACACAGCATGGTTGGGTCAGGATTATGGATTTCAGTTTGCAACTCTTTTTTAGGGAAATAAAAAGTCAGTCATGGGTATGGCTGAATTCTCTAGTAGGACAAGGGTGGAGCAAGGATGTAAAGGGTCAAAGATCGAGCTGTGTGTTGTGTCCATAGCAAAATGGAAGAGCCTTGGAGAGAAGGCATCTGGAGAGGATAGGAAGCAGACCAGGCAGTGGTGTGAGGAGCTGGGAGCAGCCTAGGTAGCTCGAGTGTGGCTGCAGAAGATGAGGTCAGAAATATGGGATGGTGGCAGTCTCAAGGCCCTGGAATGTCATCTAGGGCATCCTGCAGTATCATCCCAGGAGCTTAGGATATCATTTGTTCTTAACTATTTAGGGTCATGGATCCCTAGTGGCTTGAATAGTGCCCCCCCCCCCAAATTAATGTTCACTCCAAACCTCTGCGACTTTGTATGGAAATAGAGTCTTTGCAGATGTAATTAAAGTCAGGATCAAGATGAGACCATGCTGGATTGGGGAGGGCCCTAAATCCAATGAATGTCTCTATAAGAGACAGAAAAGGGCACAGTGATACAGGGAAGAAGACCTTATGAGGACAGAGGTATGAATGATGTGACCACCAGCAAAGGAATGCCAGGAGACCCACTAGCAGTTGGAAAAGACAAGGAGGGATCCTCACCTAGAGCCTTTGGAGAGAAAGTGGTCCTGTGAACCTCTTGATATTGGACTTCTGGCCTCCAGAACTGTGTGGGAATGAATTTCTATTGTTTTAAACCGCCAAGTTTTAAGTAATTTGTTATTGCTGCTTTAGGAAACTAATCCAATCTCTTAGGGAATTTGATGAAATCTATGGATCCCCTCTCCAGAAAAAGACAGGCATGTATGCACACACACATACAATTTTGCTTTCAATTTAATGGATGTTCTGAAGCTCATCCATGGGGCCCAAGGGTAAGCACTCTTCCTCTAGATAATGGGGCATCATTAAGCCGACTGGGTCTGAATTTCAGAACAGTAATAATGGAAGCCACATAGAGATGAATAGGAACTAAGAGATTTTAAATACTTAGAATTAGTGCAATCACTTCCCCTTTCACACTTTTGCAAAATACTGCATTATTTTTTTTCTGGAAACATGTAAATACAAAAGAAAATTAATAAGGTTGCTTATCATGTGTCCCAAGGCAGGATTTTTAATAAAACAAAAAGGAACAATGATTTTAATTTCTGCAGTGTGCTTGAAAGTGATGGTACTGCTGCAAAGAGGAAAAACACCCAGGAGTAAATACTGTCTTGTCTCGATTCTCTGGAATTAGATGAAGAGGTGAGGGAAAAGTGGGGGTGGGAGTGTTGAATTTTGTGACTTCTGGGGTGAGAGATGAGGCTGCTACTGAAATTTCAATACCTGGGGCAAGGCAGGTGCCTGATGAAGTTGGTGGCCATGACCGAGCAGCTCTGGGTGGAGGCAGGAAGAGCCTTGCTAGCCCTGAGCCATGGAGAAGGGACAGTGCATTGAGTGGGGCTTTCACCTCTTGGGATTCCACCTTCCCTCCCAGCTCTGTGGCAGTGGCTACTCTGCCTTTACAAATTGGGGCAAAGGTAAAGATACTGCTTCTTGGAAGATTTCTGTATATTTAGGAAATAGCTGTACTGGGATGCTGGAATATATTTTCTAAACATGAGTGGTATATTTTTGCTACCATTGCATGGTCATGGAGAGAGAAAGAGCAATAGGTTCAAATCCAAATTTAGCTTTGTGTGCATTTGGATAACTCACATGTGTGAACCTCAGTTTCCCTACTAGAGTGAAAAAAAGTTGTTAGTGTAAAATGGTGGACATTGTAGCTGACTTTTACCCCACCCATACTTTTTTTTTTTTTTGCTAACAGCACCCCAATTTATTCAAGGATAATAGAATCTATCTCAGCCTGATGGCCTATGTCCTAGATCTGGATAAGGAGATGAAAGGGGAAGTTTGCCAAAGAAGGTTAGTCTTCCAAATAAAAAGACAAAGCCTCACAGGAATATAGCCTTTGACCCTTCTTCATTCTGCTTTGAATGTTTGATGTGATGTCTGGGGCTGCAGCAGCCATCTTATAACCACAAGGATATATGTGGTTTGGCAAATGGTGGCAGAAGAGCCCAGGTTCTGACAGTATCACTGAGAAGTTGAACCAAAGGCAGCAATCACTAACTTCTAGGATTTTTGTTATATAGTTAAATAAACTTCTGTTTTCTATTGCAGACAAATGCAATCCTAACTGTGAATCCTAAATGTGAAACCATATGTACTCATCCCAGTACTTGGCAATAGTGAGAGTCAATGAATGCCAGGACTTTCCCTTACTTCTTTTCTTCTGGTTTGGTTTACGTTTTGCTTTTTTCCGTGTTATTTCCCAAGGACGTGTTTCTTTGTTTTGTGCATACCTTCATTACACATTTAATTTTATTCAATAGCATCTTATTTGACCAACTGTCACCTACCAACCAAACTTACCTTTCTTCAACATAGCTGAGAATCCAGGAAAAGGAAAAAAAAATTAGGGGCAATTGTGCAGAAAATGACATGCAGAAACCTTCATACTCTACAAGTACTATGAATCTAAAAGTAGCTAGAACCTAAGCAGAGAACCTCAGTTCTTACCCAGAGCTTATGTATTCTTACTTTAGATACATTTTTTATCAGAACTTGGCTAAATGATTGGAAGGATGCTCAAAGCATGGAAGTTATGACAACATAGAAAGGAACTAAAAAACCTATAAAAAGCAAAAATGTGAAGTGAGCCTTATAGTAGCTCTGTCATTTAGTGTAGCTGCAGGCACCCTCTACACTTGAAAATTCCCAAGGGGATCCCTATATCACAGCACAGTTGAAAGTTGACATTCCTAATTATCCAGAGACATATAGAAATGGTTAATCTATGCTCCATATATTCTGCCTGAGGCAGGGAAATGTTTTAGCTTCTTTTGAATCATTTCTATGTTTTTAAGCTTTTGGTTGAAAACAGGAAGCTTCTCCTATCTGCAACATTTCACTTCAAATATTTGGATAAACATTTTATCTTGGTTGCCTGGATATCTCTCATGTTTAGAGATTATCATCCTCAATTCTTAACCTATACATCTCTGCTAATACCTGCTATGGAGCTAAACCATTATGGACCTATTGATTTGACTTACCTTTACTTACACAGGCTATTGGGCATTATAACTTCATTCATTTAATCGTTCTGCTTTTACTTTCAAGAGTTTGTGTTACACTTAGAAGATTCTAAGTGACAGCAGTTGTTCTGGTTGGGTGGGTGATCTCAGGATCTCAGGAGTCTTTGGAATGCTTTGTCTACAAGGGAAATATGTATATTTTCAGAGTCCTGTGTTAGAAAATGTGAACTGGCTAGGTAATGATCCTCAGGGCTAATGCTGCTTCCCCTCCAACATGGAAGGAGGTAAATGGTTCTTTAGCCTGGACCTCAGCCAGCAGTGCCCTTCAGATAGTGGGGAGGAACATAGACCCTCCTTCACTCCACTATTAGAGAATAAGATGCTAAGAGAACAGAACAGGCGAAGTGGACATGGATGCAGGACAAAATTCTGGTGAGATAGCTGGAGCATCACTCAGCCTGGATAAAGTAGATAGAAATCCCAGCATGGGACATATGGGGCCTCAGACTTGGGAATAAGGTCAGACCAGACCAGAGCAGAACACGTTTCTCCATTTCTCTTGGCCATCAGGCATTCCTTCAGAAGGACAGGCAGTCAGATCAGAGATCCTGTATATATACTTCCTGGTATATAATGTTTCTAATGATGGAGGACAAATGATGCAGTCCTCATGACAGCCTTGGAATCATTCATTCTCAAAACATGCTTTGTCAACTTAAAAAAACAGTAACTGAAACAAACCTCCAGTCTTGTTCATTATAGATATTTGGGCTGAGTGGACCCAAGGTTATGACATCCAGAGTAGACAAATCAGGTGTACAATACTTCTACGTCAAGGGCTCTGTATTTAGATGTCCATGGATTTATATTCAAGAATAAGTCACTGGAAATCCATACAAAATTCTCTGTCTAGCTGTACATGTGCATTTCCAAGGCCAATCAATAACTTTCAATATATTCTTAGAGCTCTGTGACCCTAATGGGATTGAAGAGACATAGCCCTTTAGGATCCTCTCTTAAAAATGTATTATTTTGGGGTGGCTTGGTGGCTTAGTTGTTAGGCGTCTGCCTTCAGCTCAGGTCATGATCCCAGGGTCCTGGGATCGAGCCCCGCATCGGGCTCCCTGCTCAGCAGGAAGCCTGCTTCCCCCACTCCCACTCCCCCTGCTGTGTTCCCTCTCTTGCTTGTGTCTCTCTCTGTCAAATAAATAAATAAAATCTTTAAAAAAATGCATTATTTTTTAAATACATAGATACTACCTTGTTGTAGTTTAAAAAATGCATATGAACTGGGTGTTATACGCAAACAATGAATCATGGAACACTACATCAAAAACTAATGATGTAATGTATGGTGATTAACATAACATAATAAAATAAAAAAACTATTTAAAAAAAAAGTTGCCGACTCTGTAAATAACGTTCATTGAATTGTATACTTAAAATAAGTGAATTTTATGGTATCCAAACCATCTCAATAAAACTATTTTTTTAAAAAAATGCATATGAACAAAAAGAAAAAATACACCAAAGACTATTTACTATGTCTCCAGCCTTAGATATTAAAAAATTTTGTATATATATAAATATGCACACACAACAAAATATATATATGTATATATTACTTATACAATATGTATTAAGAATAAAATAATCAGATATAACCAAATACTTTAACATTGTTTTTTTCTTTTTAAATCATGTATGTCTTTCCTTGTAAATATGTACATATATAATCATCTGTAATTGCTGCATAATATTCCATTGTATAACTGTATCACAATTTACTTAACCATTTAAAACTTGTAATGATATTTCCCTATCATAAATGACACTGGGATATATATACATTTTTGCCCATTTATCCAGTTATTTTTAAGGATAAATTCCAGGAAGTAGACTTTCTGAGTCACTTTTTAAGTCTTCTTAAATTTGCCAAATTGCTTTCCAAAAAAAAAAAAAAATTACACTCTTAAAAGAAGTATAGGAGAGTGCCACTTTCTCTATTCCTTTGTCTACATCAGACATTATCATACTTTTTATCTGTTAATAAGATACTCAAAAAAGAAATCTCAGTATTTATTAGCATTTATTTGGTGATTATTGAGGTTAAATGTATTTTAACAATTTCTATGGTTAGTGTTGTCCTTTCTTTTGAGAATTAACTTTTATTAATGTCCCTGGCCCCTTAGAACATTAATCTTTTTTTTTTTTTTTCCATGAACTTTTTACATATAAACCCTTCGGCATATACATTGCATATAAAATTTCTCAGTTTGTTGACTGAATATTTTGTAGAAAAGAAATTTTGACCTTTGATGTAGCCAGAGCTTTTGTTTCATTTAAATGTTGTTCCCCTGCATTATATTTAAATAGATATAAGATTATATAAACATTTATCAATAGCTTACTCTAGAGACTTCATAGATTCTTTTTTTATACTTTGTCTTTCTATTTTTTTTTTTTTTAAGATTTACTCATTTTAGAGAGAGAAAGAGCATGTGGTTGGGGCTGGTTGGGGAGGGACAGAGGGAGAGGGAGAGAGAGAATCCCAAGCCTACTCCTCACTGAATGCGGAGCGCAAGGCAGGGCTCCATCTTACGACCCTGAGATCATGACCTGAGCAGAAATGAGGAGTGGGATTCTTAAGCAACTGAGCCACCCAGGCGCCCCTCCTCTTTCTATTTCTATTATCACTTAACTTTTCTTGAGCTTGTTCATGGTAATAAACAATCCCCAAATTTCAATGACTTGTAATAATACCTATTTATTTCTCACTCACTTTACATATTGGCTGCAGGCAAGCTTTGGAGCTTTTCCAGGTATGCCTTTTTAGGGGACCCACATCTGTTTCTCCTGCCCAAGGGACAAAGGGTGATGGTGGAACCAGTGAATGGCACCATGAACTTGTACTAGGATGTGCCATGTCTCTTTTGCTCACATTTCATTGGCAAAATCAAGCCACATGGCTAAGTCTATATCAATGGGGCATGGAAGTATAGTCTCATAGGAAGGGCAGTAGACAGTTTAAGAACTAAGTACAATCTATCATATGTATATTTGGAATAGGGTTTAACTTTATATTTTTCCAAGTGTTTAATTGTTTCAGTACAATTTATTGATAATGTTATTTTACACGATGCTCTGTGATGCTACTTTTAGCATCTGCTTTCTTACAGATCCTTCTTTTAGTTCTGGACATTGGGTTGGGTTTTATTGATTTATTTTTCTAGTCCTGCTCCTCTGGTAACCATCGGCTTATTCTCTATAGTTAAGAGTCTGTTTCTTGCTTTGTCCCTCTCTTTTTTTCCCTTTGCTTGTTTACTTATTTGTTTTTAGTTGATTCTTTTGATTTTTGAAAACAAATAGTTATATATACTATTGTAATTTACATTTTATCTCTTTTTCTGACTGATTGCAGTGGCCAAAAATTCCAAGAAAATATTGGGTGACAGTGATTATTTTGGGCATTGTTTTCTTACTCTTGATTTTAGGAGAGGAAATCTTATTGATATTTATGAACTGTTCTTCTCACCCTAATGTCGTAGCATTGTTTAACCAGGCATGCATTGAATGCTATCAAAGTGTTTTCTTTTTATCCTTCAAGATCTTCACAGGTCTTTTCTGTTTGGATCTGTTACCATGGTGAATCAGATTGATGATTTCATAGTATTGAACTATCCTTGCACATCTGGAATTAATGCTCATTGGACACAGTGTATTATTCTTTGAATATATGGTTTTATTTAACTTGCTATAATTTTTTAATGACTTTTGCTTCCATATTTGATATTGTAATTTATCTTCAAATTTCCTTTTTGGGGGGGTATTTTTGTCAGGTTTTTTTTATGGTATCAGAATTATACTAATTTTATGAAATTAATTAGAGGGTCTCCCTCTTTTTCTACGTTTTGGAACAGTTTCAAGAGTATAGGAATTAATCCCTTTCTTAAAAGTACTCACCTGTCTGGTTCTGACAAAAATTGTTTTGACTTCGTACATTGGCATTTGTGTTTCTGACTTTTCTACCTCCTCTTAAGTCAATTTTAACTATTTATAATCTCTAGCACCTTTTCAATTTCATCAAGATTCTAAAACCAACATAGCATCTAAAGTATCTTGGACCATTTAAAATATTTAGAAGCTATAAATTTAGAACCATTTTGAAAATTCAGCTTACAAGATTCTTAGATGTGAACATAGCCCTAGCAAAGGTGTCAACTTTATCTGCCACCAACAGATGGCGATAACAGTCACTATATATTGTTAATTTCAATTTAAGAAAAAATGGACTTTGAGTCTTCCCAAACCTGATCACTTTAGAAACTGAAGACCTTTTCACCATACTTAGCATTATATACCTGTGCCCTGTGCATTCCCTTCCCTTCCTGCTTCCCTCATTTCTTTATTTTTTTTCTCATTTCTTTCGTTCCCCCCCTTCCCCCTCCTTTTTCCCCTCTGTCCCTTCTTTCTCTTGCCTAGTCCTGGAATGTGTTGATCTTTTCAAAGAATTAGAGCTTAGATTTATTCTTCAACTGCCATTTATATCTTTGTTAATTCCTTGTTTTTAAATTTCGTATCTTTTTCCAGTTTTTATAAAATTAAGTGCTTAGTTTATTTATTTTCAGTGTTATTTAATAATGAAAGCATTTAACTCCATAAATTCCCCCCACTGGTAACACCTTGACTGTATTCTAGCAGTTTTGATATCACCTGTTGTTGTTGTGATTAACTTCTAAATAATCTGTCATTGCAATTTTGGTATCTTCTTACACATAATTAAGTAGGACAGAGTTTATTTTACATTCCATAAAGGGGAGACTTCAGTATCTAACTCCTTACAATTATGAAGTTGTATAGGGGAGCAAAACTGTCATAAACATGGGCACCTGGGTGGCTCAGTTGGTTAAGCGACTGCCTTCGGCTCAGGTCATGATCCTGGAGTCCCTGGATCGAGTCCCGTGTCGGGCTCCCTGCTCAGCGAGGAGCCTGCTTCTCCCTCTGACCCTCCCCCCTCTCATGTGCTCTCTCTCTCTCATTCTCTCTGTCTCAAATAAATAAATAAAATCTTTAAAAAAAAAATAAATAAAAAAAACTGTCATAAACAGTCCGTGAAATGTTCACGGACAAATTAATCACTTATGAAATTGGTCTCATCCTAAAAGTCTCTTCACTAGTGAGACCAGGGTCTTCACCTGTCTAACTGGTTAGATCTCTTTTCCCAGTCACCTCTAGCTGATTTGATTGTAGGTTGTTTTCCTGATAAAACAAAGCAAACACATTATCTTTGATTAAAAACAGAGCCTGTAGAATTTTGTAAGAATTTTGGAGAACTGCTGGAATTACCCAAATTTCTTTGACAACTGAGGATGGGGTGGAAGGCAAGAGACAGAAGAGGAAACTCTACAAGGTGATGAATATATAAGTAGAAAAGCATTGAATGGACCCTTGGAAGACTGATAAAGTTTTGATCTTTCTTTTCAGAAAAACCACTCTTTATATTGTTCAAACATGAAGGATGTTATATCATGAGATCCCCCATTTTTTTTTTTTTAAAGATTTTATTTATTTGACAGAGAGAGACACAGTGAGAGAGGGAACACAAGCAGGGGGAGCGGGAGAGGGAGAAGCAGGCTTCCTGCGGAGCAGGGAGCCTGATGTGGGGCTCGATCCCAGGACCCCGGGATCATGACCTGAGCGGAAGGCAGACGCTTAACGACTGAGCCACCCAGGCGCCCCGAGATCCCAAATTTTGTCAGAACAAATATGTCAAAATCAATATTTTCGTTCTTTAATTTGATTAAATGCACAATAAAATAAACTTACCTTGGCAGTTTTGTTTTATTTTTCAAGATAAAGTTCCACTCCAACTTTTCTTCAGTGCTCGTTGTGAAATTTTGAACTTCCTTTTAAAGGGATTTACTTTAAAAGGATTATTCTCAGGATGAATTATCTTCAGGTAATGTCTGTTATTAAAATGTATTTTGCATTTTATTTTTATGTGTTCTATATTTATCAATTTTCCAATTGCCAGGAAAATGTACTCTCTCCTCCCCCTGTTTTAAAAATTAAACTTACTAATTTTATGATTTAGATTCTTTATACTTTATTTTTTGTCTGATTTATCCACTGGTAACAATAATGGTGTGTTGACATTTCACAAAATCACAGTATTTATGTTAGTTTTTCTTTGTATTTCTGACAGGTTTTTCTTTATATATTTAAAAGAAATATTGTAAGGAACAGAGCAACTCAAAAAAGTGATATGTATTATTTTAAATAGTAGTAGTATTGGGCATTCAATGTTTCACATGCATTTTTTTTTTTTTAAATTCCTGAACAGCTGTGTGAATTGATAAGTACTTGCTGACTATTGCACCATATCTTCTTCATTTGGAATGATGTCCATTATTATGATAAACTGTCCCCCCCTTTGTCCCATTTAGTTTTCTTGTCTAGATTTCTTTCCCCTCTAGTATTCATTTTACATTTTTACCATGCCTTCTTGTATTCTCTTACTTTAAAAACATGTTATATTATATATATGTATATATATACATATATATATATGCGCACACACACACATTTCATGTTATATTATATATATGTATATATATACATATATATATATGTGCACACACACACATTTCATGAAAAACATGTGGTTTTTGGCTTAACATGTTTTGGGGGCCTGATTTAAGAGTCTTTGCTACTCTTACAGGCATTAATCCCCTTTTCTTTGGTTATTATAATAAATGTTACTACTGTAACCTTAACTCATGTGTTTTGTCTTTTGCACTTCCTTGGTATCTCGTTTATTTTCTGTCTTATGTTGTGTGGATTATATTGACTTTGCTTTTATATTTGTCTGTGTTTTAGATGATAATAGATCATGTGACTTCTAGTAGTGGTTATCTTCAGTGTTTCAAATTTATTATCTAATTGCAGGGTCGGGAGCAAAGGAGGATCTTTGGGCTTCCCAACCCTCCAGCTCCCATTTGAGACAAAGAATTTAGTACAATTTACTTCCTCTTTCTTCACAGGTTTTAGTACAAGATATTATTACATTGTGACTTTTACATTCACTTTCAGTTTTAAAACTAGATTTAAAACAGCTATTTAGACTTAACTATGTTGAACAATTTCAGTGTTTATTGCTGGTCTCTTTATAGTTGTTCTATTCCTGAGGCTTTTACTTTATTTTGTATATAATTAGGTAATTTTTTCAACAAAGGTATATTTTCTGAGTTCTTGTTTATATGAGAATGTTATTGTGTTACCTTTACATGTAAATGACTACTTTCTTTGTATACAAGGGTTAACATGTTAGATGTCTGTAAAATGGTAAGTCTTAAGCTCACCACTGTTTTCTTCTATTATATCTCCAGATTTTCCTTCTGTTCTAGTTTTTCATTTCTTCAGTTGCACTTTTTAAACATCATCTCTGTTCTCCATTCTCCCTTGGTTATCATATTTTCTCTTTTCATCTTAATCCTTTGTCCTTTTATTTTAGATTCTGAGAAGTATTCTTAAGTTTGCTGTATTGTCTGTATTTTTTTTTTGTCTGTCCTTTATGTCTGTAATGTTGATTCTCATTCTGCTACATTTTAAGTTTCTTTCAAATCTTCTGTATCAGTCATCTCCCTTTTTATCTTTTTCCTTTGCCTATTCATCTTGATCTTTTCTTATGACATGCTGATCATTATTTCTAGAACCTATTATTTTTTTGTCCTTTTTTTGAGAATCCCAACCAGGTTCTTAAACTTTTCTTCTGGATTTTGGAGTAGCTTATCTTCAGAGGCAGGTTCTTCCCTAGATTCTTCCTCTTAAAATATTTTACTTGGTGATAAAGAAGAGTGAAATCACTGCCTTACGGACATCTGTATGTCCAGAAAAATGTAATATTTCACTCTTCCTTAATGAAGAGAAAAATATTCCTCCTCTTAGTGTGTATTTTAAGCTATGTATTAATTGAAATTAATACAATATTTTTCTACAGAAAAAAACTTGACTTTGATGGCCTCCTCCCTATCCTGCAGAGATAATTTCTAAAAATGCATTTATTGTATTTTGTTACAGAACCATGCTTTAAAAAAACAACAACCTTGCTTTATTTCTTAGGATAGTTTTACATTTACAGAAAGATTATAAAGATAGTACAGAGAGTTTCCATATACTTCTCAGGCAGGTCCCCCTATTACTAACACCTTACATTAGTATGGTGCATTTATCATAATTAGTGATCAACACTGATACATTATTATTAACTAAAGGCCATATTTTATTTACATTACTTTAATTTATACCTACTATCATTTCTCCCATTCCAAGACCCCATCCAGGATACTGCATTACATTTAGTCATCAAGTCTTCTTAGATTCCTCTTGGCTGTGACATTTTTTTCAGACTTTTCTTATTTTTGATGAGTTTTTGAGGAGTAGTGGTGGAATATTTTGTAGAATGTTCCTCAGGTGGGATTTGTAGACTTGGTTCTTCCCTAGATTCTTTTGAGTAGACTGGCGTCATGGGATTTTGACAAGTCACAAGGCTAACATACCATTTTCACCACATCATATCAAGGGTGCATACTGTCAGGATGACTTTTCACTGTTGATCTTGGTCTTGATTACCTGGCTGAGGTTGTGTTTGTCAGGTTTCTCCACTGTAAAATTACTCTCCCCTCCTGTTTTTCACACTGTGCTCTTTGGAAGGAACTCACTGTGTGTAGCCCTTAGCTAAGAATTGAGGAGTAATGCTTCACCTCCTTGAGTGTGGCATATCTACATAAATTATTTGGAATACTTCTGCAAAGGAAATTTGTCTCTTCTCACCATTTATTTATTCAATAATTCATTTATACCAGTACTGACTCAAGACTATTTATTTTATACTTCAGATATAATCCAATACCACTTCATTTATTTCATTGCTCAGATTGTCCAGCTTCAGCCATTGGGAACTTTTTCTCTTGGCTGCTTTGACATGCCCTCATTATTATGGGCTTATTTTTTCATTTTGAGCACCTCCTTATTTACTGGTACTATAAGATATTCCAGGCTCATTTTGTATATTTCCTGCCTTAGTCCTAGAATCAGCAATTCCTCTAAAGGGCCCTATTCTTTTATTGGGGAATGGTATTAGAAACCAAGATCTGGGCATTAGGTGTGCTCAATGCTACTGAGGTGTCATTACTTCTAGGCCTTCTCAGCTGACAGAGCAAGGAGATATATGTGTGTATACTAACCCGTGTATATACATACATCTGTAAATATCTCTTTATGTAGCTACTTGTATCTATATCAAGCTAAACATGAGTTCAAACTGATGTCTCCAACTCCAGCTCATTACTATATGAATCATTCTAGTCTCCCCCTATTGCTGCTCTGTAAACTCCCACTCCGGAACCTTGCTTTACTTTTAAAATAACCTTTTCTTTAAAAAAAGTTCTGGTTCTATAAATATGCCTGTTTATGTGTGTATATATTACATACTCATTGTAGAATATTTAGAAAATTCAACAATGTCTATGGAAGAAAGCCCAAATCTCCTATATTCAATCACTGTTAACAATCCCCCCCAATTTTATGAACAAAACTGTAATCACACTAGCTATACTATTTTGTGATCTGTGTTTTCCACTCAACCATGTATAATGAGCTTTTCCTCCATGTCATAACTATTCTTAAAGGTCATGATTTTAATTACCTATAGAATATTAGCCTTTTGGACTTTTACATTTTAATAACTTTTTGGTGTTATAAATAATGGTAATAAATACTCCTAAAGATAAGGAGTCATTAAGTACATACCTGATTTTTATTTAGAATATTTTATGGAAATAAAATCACTGGGCCCTAGGGTATGACCATTTTAAGGAGAATGATAAACAATGAAAAATTTTCTTCCAGAAAAGATAGCAGCAATTTAGCTTCCTGTCGTCATTGTATATGAGCCATTTTCTCTACATCCTTAGCAATACGAGGTGTTGGAATAATTTTTAAAAATCATCAATCAATTAATTAAAATGGCATCTTGCTGGGTTTTTTTATTACATTGATTTTCTTTTATTATCAGTGTGTTTGGACAACCTTTTCCTAAATTAGTTGCACATTATATTTGTTCGTTTCTCTATTGCCTATTAATACCCTTGCCTATTTTTTTTGTTAGGTATTTTTATTTTTTTATTGTTTCAAAATAATATTATAATTTGAAAACAAATGTGTATTCAATATAGAAAACTCTAAAAACAAAGAAAAATACAAAGAAAAAAATTACCCATGATCTCATCACTCATTCTGATTTCATTGCTATTATTTTCATTTTGATGTGTCTATTTACACACCAGAAATCAATATTTTACATTTTATATAAGGCTAATTAGAAAAATGATACACTGACTCCTTCTTTTGTAGCCTGATTATTCATCACTTAGGGTTATATCATTAATATTTCCTCAACCAACTCACAATGTCCTTTTCTACTTAAAAGCAAAGACCTCTTGGGAATGAGCGCCCATGCATCTATATGTTTTTTCTGCAGTCTTCCTTCATCAAGCATTCTGACTCCATTCAACAGGTTGATAAACACCCAACTCTGGACCATCTCCTATTTCCATGGCTCTATTCTCCATGCCACAGGATTTCTACAGGATTAGTACTCACCCTACTTCCTGGAATTGTGAGCCACTGTGTTCCCTGGCACTGCTGCTGCTGCTGCCACTCTCTTAGCCTTGGGGCAGGGAATAGGAGGGATGGCTACTTTCTGCTTTATCACTACATTCCAATCATATATACAGGCCTGTCTCTGAATTTTCCATAACACGACTAAGATATTGCTATAATATTTCACAAAGACTGGGTAAAGACCTTACAGTGAAAGAAGATAAATTGAACAAAGAGAAAGTTAAAATCAATTACTGGATTATTCCCTGAGACCACGTATCCAAGTTCTTTCATCTGAGTCCCCAGCTGGCACTACCAGGGCCACTTCCGAGACTGGGTAATTCTGGTAGTGGTTCACCTCATTTGCCTCCATTCTCAATGGCTTCCTGTAATGCCTTTCTCTTTCTTGGAGCCTCAAGTTCCCTCCCCACTGAAAGTACTCATTTGTCATCTCTAGATTGGTTCCCTGCCATGATGATTGACAGTTGCAGCAGCCACTCCTCTCAGAAATAGAAATAAACCTAGTGTTCTGCCCACAGTGGTGGGGCTTGTTTTTGGACACCCTCTCTCCCAACATAATCATAATGATTAGTACCTTTTTTGAAGTCAGATTATTAAGTATAAAATTAAAATCTCCTTACAGGCTAGCAGAAAATTGAAAAGATACAGGCATAAAGCTAATCATTGCTGTACAATTTATAACTGCAAAAGGCTGTCCATCAACAGGATGAACAACTATGATACTGACACATCATGAAGCATTATGCAATTATAAAAAGAATAATTCCAAATAATGCTAAAGAATGATATTTAAGATATAATGCTTAGTGAGAAAAGCAAGGTAGAGAAAAATGTGCATAGTATACTAACATTTGTCTAGGAAATGAGGATACATGAATGTATGTGCATATTTGATTATATTAAAAATTCAATTATAAACCATGAAATAAAATTGTTATCTACAAGGGGAGGGAGGGAACAGAGTGGAGAAAAAAATGGTAGAAGCTAGACTTCCCTAAATATACCTTGTTTGTAGATTTAACTTTGAAACCGTGTAAATATTTACATAATTAAAAATTAAGTAAAAATAAAAATATTATCCCTAAAAATTAAAATCAAAATAGAGACAAATGAATTTAAATGTGTAGTGAGTTGGTGACTTAGCCAAGCATGGAGAAGTTATTTGAAGAGGCTATAAACCAAAGTAAGGTGACCGGACATCCATTGTGGCATATATCCTTAGGGCTAAAAGACCTACGAAAAATTTCTAGATTTGTCCATTGAAAAAGCCTGAAAGCAATGACCAATCTATAGCCACAAGCTGGTGTTCACTTTATGGTGTCTTAATGTTATTTCTCAGTAAAAAGAACCAGGAATCATTGGTGAAATGGTGGATTCCAGGTCTGGTACAAGAAGTGGTTCAGATGTCTGAGCATCTTTTCAAACCAGAAATCTAGGATGTGTTTAAAGTCTCAAGAACCAACTGGAAGTGGCTCCTCCTGACCAAAACAGGAGCAATTTGAACAATAAGAAGAGGAACAATGGCAACAGGGTGAAATATATTAAACGTGTTAAAATTCATGCATTCATAATGACACTTAAATAAATACATCATGATCCGTTGGAGATGTTAGAGAACCAACTCATGATTTGGAAAACTGATAAATAAAAGGAAAGAATGAAACATTTAGCCAGCCTTTCCTGTACAAATGCATCTTAGGACAGCCAAAGTGTTGAGCGGGAGAGACTTCCTAGAACTATCCAGCTGATAAATAAAGAAGAAATGATAGATAATCACCATTTTGCAACCCCAGTGAAATGAATCTAGTCAAGGAGAATCAGTGGCTGCTAAAATCACAAAAGGAAGGATAAGCAGACTATGTGCCTTTTGGTGGGCACGGACAACACCAGTTATGAAGCACTCTTGCCCCCAGAACAAACTCAAACTAGATCTAGCTACCCACATATAGAAAATACTGGGGACAGAAGCACATGCTAAGTGACACTGCTGACAAGTGATCTAGTTTCTCTAACAACAACAACAAAAAGGCAAGAAAAAAAAGGAAGGAGATACCTAAAGGTTAATAAAAATTTAAGAGTCATAGCAAGCAAATGCACATATGGATGTTTAGATCCTGATTTAAACAAACTAATTGTCAAAAAGTATTTATGAGACAACTGGGGAAATTTAGACATCAACTGAATATTTGATGATATCAAGGAATTAGTGTTAATTTAGGTGTGGTGGTGGTATTGTGGTTACATTTAAGAAAACAGTCCTTATCTTTTAGAGATACATATTGACACATTTTCAGAAGAAATTATATAGTTGCTTCAAAATAATCTAGCATGTGGGGTGAGGAAATGGGGTGATAGAGATGCAATAAGAATGGCCTTGGACTGTTTTTTTTTTTTTTTTTTAAGCTTTATTTATTTATTTGAGAGAGAGAGAGAGATAGCATGGGGGGAAGGGGCAGAGGAAGGAGAGAGTGAATCTCAAACAGACTCCCCGCTGAGGGCAGAGCCCAATGGCTGTGGCTCAATCCCATGGCCCTGAAATCATGACCCTAAGATCATGACCTGAGCCCAAACCAAGAGTCAGTTGTTCAACCGATTGACCCACCCAAGTGCCCCTTGGACTGTTGTTTTTGTACCTGGGTAACAAGTACATGTGGGTTCACATTGTTATTCTCTCTCTTTTGCATATATTTGGAATTTTCATGATATAAAAAGGGAAGAAGGAGAAGGAGAGGGAGAGGGAGAGGGAGAGGGAGAAGGAGAAAAAAAGGAGAAGGAGGAGGAAGGGGAGGAGAAATCTTCCTGTAGGGTTTTACCAGTACATTTAGTTGTGTTTTCTTCAGAAGCTTGTGGTGAAGAAGGGCATACTCAAGTCCTGTGCTGGGGCCTCTGGGCCTCTATTCTGGGATTCTTTGGGGGAACTTTGTGAATGAGAACATGCACACTCACCTCCCAAGATGTAAGAACATTGCAGCCTAAGTCTATTTAGTGAAAAAAAATTCCATATAATCTTCAAAGATGCAACTTTACCTCTAACAAAGATAGGCTTTTGCAGGATTCTGTAGAACTAGAATTCTCAAAGTGTGGTCCAGGCAACCTCAGGGCCCCTGAAACCACTTCAGGAATCCATATGGTCAAAACTATTTTTATAATAATACTAAGATATATTTGCCTTTTTCACTCAGTCTTTCACAGGGTACTGGAGACTTTTCTAGAAGGTACATGATTCTAGATATCTTGATTGCTCTGGCAGCTAACAGAGTGTGAGCTTGTGTGTTATTTTTATGTGGTTGAGTTCCTGTGTTTTAAAATTTTTTCAATGTAACATCTCCAAATTCCTTCTTCTTGCAAAACACCGACACACAGACATACAGACACAGACACACACACACACACAAATTGATATTATTTGCTTCCCAGAATCCACTCACCTCCTACCCCAAGATTTCAAAGTCATAGGACAAATTCTTAATTAAGGCTCAAGGCCAAACACTTGGGTTTTCTTTCTCCCCTGATGGTCTCTTTAAAAAGTAACTTTTCCTCAAACACATAGCCCACAGGGAGTCTGGGCTACTTTAGGCCACAGAACCTCTACCTGCCCCTTCCAGAGCATATCCTTGGGTCATGGCCCTTTCTTTTTGCATCTATAAAATAGCAGACAATGAATGGCTCTTACCTTCTTGAAATGATGAAATAATGCAACATGCATATAATAACTGGGTTCTGCCTACAGTGATTGTAAGGAATGGCCGGTTTACTCCATTATCCGAAATCACTGGAGATCATGATGGCTCAACACATTACTTTTCCCTTCCTTAAGGTCATTCAAAGAATATCTTGGTTGGGTTTCTGGAAGGTCTTTTTTTTTTGCTCCCCTTCCTTCATTCCTGAGCCCCTCTCCCAATCCCAATATCCTTAGTCTTTTTCACCCCTCAGTCCTCACCCCAGACTCACCCTCTATTCTTAATGTCTTCAAGGTTCTGAGCATTGATCCTGTTGCCATGTTGGGACAGCAGTAGTTCCTTACAGTGTAAGGAGGAGAAGCTAGAAAGTGGTGAAGGAAACAGGATGGTCATGTAGCCCAAGGTAGTTGCTCATGAGTGGTTAGCCTTCCTTACTGACTGCCCCATTAGAGACTCCTTACTCCATCAATTTTTGTTCCAATCCATTGACCAACACCTTTGTTTTTGTCACCTCCAACCCAGCCCTCCTGTTATAACACCCATCATTCTGTCATTATGATCACTTCCTTACATATACTCTTAACTCCCTTTCACCTCTCTCCTTCCATTGAACACACATGGCTAATCCCACTAATTCCACCCTTGGTTACACCCAACACCCAACTTGCCCCTGAACAACTGAATGTGACCGGATAAATCACCACCATGCTTACTGGTCTGATTAACTTACAAATACAAATATCCAGTGGGCCTTCATTACCTCCCAGCAATGCCACTGTATTTTCCCAGTCATTCCACTCTTCTCTCTGACTTGACTTCTCATATTTTCAAATCTGTCCTGAAACATCAAACACTAAAAAACCATACATTTATTGTCTAAATCCGGGTACCCTTGGGAGTAAAAAGGTGTGCTATTAATAGATTTGGGAGACAACAGACTAAAGCAGTGTTATTCCAGGCAAATCACATTCTCCTATTTGATACCTTCCTTTCTCCTCACTTTCATCTGGCGATTTCATGGCTTATCTCATGGAGAATAGAGAAATAATAGAAATGAGTTCCAAACCTGACAACAACTTCATCTGCAGCTGTGTTCTTGGCCTTCCTTGTTCTTCCAGTGGATGGTGTATTAGTTTCCTGTGGCTTCCATACTAACTTACTATAAACTTGGTGGCTAAAAATGACAAAAATGTATTCTCTCACAGTTCTGGAGGCTAGAAGTCTGAAATCAAGGTGTTGGCAAGGCCACACTCCCTCTAATGGCTTTGGGGAAGAATTCTTTCTTCCCGGTTTCTGATGGTTGCTGGCAATCCTTGGCATTCCTTAGCTATAGACACATTGCTCCAATCTCTGTTCTCATTGTCACATGGCATTCTTCTGATGTGTCCTTGTCTCTATTTTCTCTTCGTATAAGGACACCAGTTATTGGATTAGGGACCAGCTTTATCCTGTATGATCTCATCTTAACTAACTACATCTACAAGTAAGGTCACATTCAAGGGTTCCAGGGGAACATGAATTTTAGGGGGACACTATTCAACCCAGTACAGATGGACTCCCAAATCCAACCCCTCCACTTTGGCTGTCTGCATCCCCTTCCCATTGGCCTTTTCAAAGACTCTGTTCCTGCAGTTCTCTCTTCTCTCTGGTGCATGACCATTACCTCCTCTTTAGTGTGTCATTCCTATCATGGCACAGACATGCTGTCATATTGTCTATATTAAAAGCCCTTCCCACATGCAGGGCTCCCCTCCATCTACTGACCCACTTCTCTGCTCTTTATAGCAAAAGGCCTTGAATGAGTCACCTGTGCTCACCATCTGCACTTCCTCTCTGCCCGAATTCTCTTTAACTCACTTTGGTCTAGGTTTCAACTTTACTGCTCCACTACAACTAGTCCTGTCAGGGTCACCAGAGATTTCCATCTTGCCAAATCCTTTCCAGTGATATTTAATGATCAGTCCTGTCTCTCACTTGGATTTGGGACACAATGCTTTCTTGGTTCCTTCCTATTTCAAGCCTCCCATTCTCAGACTCCTTTGCTGGCTCCTCACCTTCTTCTTCCTGACCTTTAAATGCCAAATGTTTCTAGGCCCTCTTCTCTTTCAGGTCTGTGCCCACTCCACCAATGACTATCACTAGTCCCTTTGCTTGCCATTGGTATGCTGATCACTCCTGCCACATGTCCAGTCCCAGTTCCTGACTCACCTCTTGAATACCCCTTTATCTGTACTTGCATACACATCTTAAAATTAGCATGTCCTAGAACTGAACCATCGATTTCCCTCCACCCAGCATTTATGCCACCTTCAAAATGCACCATCCTCCATTTTCCCCCCTCAGGAAATGGAACCTCCCTCCTTCCAGACACTCAGACCAAAAATTTAGTGTTCTTCTGCTTCTACACATATCTTCCTGTGTCCCCCCAGTCCCAACCACTCCCCTTCATCTTGATGCAGTCCTTAGGCCACATCACTAGGATCTTCTACCTGGACTTCTGTAATGGCGTCCAGCATTCCTCTTGTCCCTCTCCATTCCATTCTCTACCCAGGAGCCAATCCAATCATGTCATTCTCTTGTTCAAAGCTTCCCCACTGACCTTTCATCTCATATCACTTAGAGTGGAATCCAAATTCTTTGCCTACCTACAAGTCCCAACATATACCTGGACGTTGGTTAGCTCTTTGACTTCCCTCTTCCTGTGCTCCCTCAGCTTCACCTATACTAGCTTAACTGTGGGACCTTGATCATACCAAGTTCTTCAACCTCAGGGCTTTGCCTGTGCTGTTTTCTCCCGCTGACATTCTCTGCCCTCTGATTTGATTTGTTCTCTCTCATTTTGTTCAGGTTTTAGCTCAAATGTCACTGCCTTAGTGAGGTCTTGCCTAACCACCTTATCTAAACCAATTCTCCCCTCCTGGCCCCTGTATACACCCAACTCACTTTCCCTCTGTCTTTTTACCTAGTTTCATTTTTCTTCATACTTGTTATCAATACCTGAAATGATACTATATATGCATTTTGTTTTCTTGTCCCTTTCCTCCACTATACTGTAAACTTCATGAGGGCAAGGCTTTATTTGTCGTGTTCAGTGAGAATAATACCTAGCATGTTGTACTGAATAAGTATGACTTTACTTCAATTTTTAATATTATTACTAAAGCAAAGTATTTTTAAATTAATGCTAAAAATAAAGTTTAATTAGTAACAAGAGTTTTTGTATGGCTTGAGAAAAATATTCATTTTGAAGGTGTTATTTGATTTAATGGCTTTCTATAGGAATCCTGAACATTCAAGGATATTAGTGATACATATCAAGTTTGAAGCTGGTTTTAGTAGTTTTAATAGTAATTATAACAAATACCATTATTCAGCCCTTATTACAGTGACAGGTGCTTTGTATGGATTATTTTATCTAATTCTTAAAACAACTCTATAGGGTATTTATCACCTCAATTTACAGATGTGGTGTGGTAGTTTAAAATACGTCCACAAATTCTTTGATAGACCTCCCTTTAAAAGGTGGGAGCTAATTTGCCTCCTCTTGAGGGGGGGGGTAGGCTTAGTGGCTCAGTTCTAAAGAATAGAAGATGGTGGAAGTGACAATGCTTGGTTTCTAAGATTAGATGGTCAAAGCCGTTGTGACTTTCTCCTTGTTCTTTCTCTTGGATCACCCAACCTAGGTCATAGTTTTCTCATCTTTGACGCAAAAGGCATGGGCCTGACATCCCCAGTCACACAGTCTGACGTGTTGTAAATTGCCTCTGCATCAAATAGCTTTAGCATGGACCAACACATCATATTAATTAGGGGCTCTATTCTAGAAAGAGCTGAAGCTTTGACAGTTCTGCTCTATTTTCTTAAATTTTTTTATTGTTATGTTAATCACTATACTATCATTAGTTTTTGATGTAGTGTTCCATGATTCATTGTTTGTGTATAACACCCAGTGCTCCATGCAGAACGTGCCCTCTTTAATACCCATCACCAGGCTAACCATCCTCCCACCCCCCACAGTTTTGCTCTATTTTGTTGGATTTCGGGGACTAGATGAGAATGGCATGAGGTCACTCAGGCAAACTTATGAAGAGATCTGCATGGCTAGGACCTGAAGCCTCCTGCCAGTCAGCCATGTGTGGGCACCATCTTGGAGGTAGAACCTCCAGACTCAGTAAAACCTTCAAATAACTGCCGTCCTAGCCAACAGTTTGACTGCAATCCCATAAGAGACTATTAAGTCAGAACCACCCAGCTAAGCTGCTCCTGAATCTCCAACATAGAGATACTATGAGATAAAAATACCTTTTGTTTTAAGCCACTAAGTTTTGGGGATAGTTGATTGTGCGGCCAAAAATAAATACATTTGTAAATGGAAGGACGGCATGGTTGAGTCAAGAAGCTCACAGCATATAGCTAGTAGTGATGATGCAAGAATCCAGGCATTCTGATTCTATAGTCTACAGGTTCAACCACCATACTATATAGAAGGTCAAGATCATGTCTCAAGTAATTGCCACATTCTAATCCACTGTCAGGGTAGTGAATACAATCTTTTCTTGGCTATTAAACTGGCTGGTCTTGCTCCATCACAAGGTCATGTTCTAGGCAGCCACTGCCCTTGCTTCTAAGTCCTCATTCTGCCCCAGGTTTGTTCCACCATATAGTGGATATCTATCTCACCAGTATGTCTTTGTCCATTCCTCTGGGCTTCTGCTCATTCCCATTTCCAATCATGTAATTCTGGTAAAGCTGCCAAATATTGTACTCTTCTTGCCCCATAGGTGGGTATGTGACTTAAGCTGGCCAATCATAGAGTACTATCAGTGATTGACTACAGTAATTGGGCCACAATAAGAGCATATGATCTACAATCAGCCAAGCAGAGCCTTTCCCTGGATTTATATTATATTATATTATATTATATTATATTATATTATATTATTATATTATTATATTTTATATGTCCTTTGAGAGCTTGAATCCAGCCAACCCTGAGAGCAATTCCATCCTTTTCTAATCTATGTGAGTCAATAAATTGTTTTAAATCAGTTTGAGTTGAGTTTTATCACTTGCCCTTAAGTTATGACTAGTACGAAGAGTCTGTCCTAGTTTTTGGAATATGATAGGTATCTCCCATTCTCCATAAGCAACAATGGTTCTATGTCATTTGAAGAATCTGGAACAGAACTGTGCATTGGTTAGGTCACCCTTCCCACAGAGGATGAAGAACCTTCCCTTCATCCTTCAGGAAGCATCTGGATTTTCTGGAAGCCAGTGATGGTCTGGAGGCAAGCTCAAAATAAAACAATGTTATGACGGATGGGTAGTTCAGTCACTCAGTTTAAAACCTTAGTCATCTCTGTATCCTTTCTTTCCCTAGTTGCTCACCCCTCCCCCAACTCTCAACACACACACACACACACACACACACACATCCTGTTAGTCATCAAGTCTTGTTGATGTGGATCAAATGCTTTATGGAAGTAAATGGAGTGACCATAATGAAAGTTGGTGGCTGGTGGGGTTCTTCCTTGCAAAATCCAGTTTTTCTTCTTCATTTCTACTGCTACCTCTATGGACCACTGCAATTGGTCTCCCTATCTCTAACCTCAATCCCTAAAGTCCATTTCTCCTATTTCTTCTAGAATTTGTTTTCTAAAGCACACTTTTGATTGGTACATGCTTTTGATGATTTAAAAGTCTTCTCCAGTTTTTCACTGCTGACTTGTTAAATTGCAAACCATTCAAGACTCTCCATGAACTGACCCACATTTGCTATCCAATGTCCTATGACCTTGATGGATCAGTCTTCTAGTCTTCCAGCACCCCTCCCATTGCAGCACCACCTACCACTTACTCTTACCTCTTTCCCTAAATAAAATACTGTCCTTCCTTTCCAATAAGTCTTCAAGATACATTTCAATTTACCTCCTTCATAAGATATTCCCTGAGCATGCCAATCCACAGTGAATAACCTCTTCTGTGAATTCTGTAACAATTTTTGTCTAGACAAGGTTTTTTCAAAGTGTGCTCACATTCCCAAAGAGAATTTGGCCAGTACAAGTCAAGTTTTTGGTGTTTTTATAAAACTACTGATTATATATTCAAATTTGTCTGAGCAGATTATTTCCAAACCGAGTTTCTTTCTTGTCTTCTACTTCCAAATTACATCCTCATGCTATGATGGTGCATTTATTCCCAAGTACAAATTAAGGATCATTAAGATTTGTTTTGTGACCTACAGATTGAAAACTTTATCATTAATGTTATTATTTAAAACCATAACCATTGGGAAAATAGTATGAAAAGGGGAGAGGACTGCTATAACAATTTCTACAGTTTTTAAACCAAATATACTTTATTTCTGCACACTCACCCTTCCCCCCTCATTGTTTTAATATGAGATTTTAACTAGAAATTGGTATAAAATCTGTTGTATTGGCATAGCCTGACAAACATTCATTGTGTACTCACTCTCTGCCAGGAATAGTGATAGATGCTTGTGATACAAAGATAAACAAGCCCCTGTGGGAAGAAGAAGAGTTTTCCAGATGGATTCCATGTGGAAGGACATTTTAGACAGAGGGAACAGCATATGCAAACTCGTGTGTCCTGGAATGAGCCAGACATGAAAACTCTGTGGTTCAGATTCTAAGCAATTTTTTTTTATTGAAAAATTTGGTGACTTTTAAAAGTTTGACAGCCTCTAGATTAAACCCTTTCTCTTGGGGCGCCTGGGTGGCTCAGTTGGTTAAGCGACTGCCTTCGGCTCAGGTCATGATCTCAGGGTTCTGGGATCAAGCCCTGCGTTGGGCTCCCTGCTCGGCGGGAAGCCTGCTTCTCCCTTTCTCACTCCCCCTGCTTGTGTTCCCTCTCTCGCTGTCTCTCTCTCTGTCAAATAAATAAATAAAAATCTTTAAAAATAATAAAAAAATAATAAAAAAATAAAAAATAAATGAACCCTTTCTCTTTGTCATACACTCTCCTCCACCATCTCTCTCTCCACGAGGGCAGTTCAGGGTCCTGATTCAGACACAAATAACCTTTATTGGGTTCCACTGCTATAGGCCACATCATATATATACATAGATCTCTATTTAATTCTCACTTCATTTTAGGTGTTTATCACCATCCCCAATTTAGAGATGAGTAAAGTGACTTGTCTAAAGTCTCACAAATAGGAAATGAAGGAGGATGTGAGTTATGTCCACTTCTCATCTGGAGAAAATGACCAACTGGGCATTTTTGGTGCTGGGATGAGAAAGACCTTCCTTCTAAGTTCAGAACAGCCTGTCTTTCCAGATTCTGATTTAACCGTATCACTTACAGAGAGAAGCCTTTAAACAGAAGGGTGAACATTTACCCAGGATCTTGGTAGGGAGAGACTTTAAGGAGTTTGTACTTGAGAGTGCTTCTCCAGTTCTTTGAGCTCTGGAGTTTGGCACGTAGTAGAACTCCTTTTTGTTGAACGACTGAATCCTGTTCACATGCCTGTGGCTAGTTTCTCTTCTTGGATCCAAAGCCCCTCGAGGGCAGAGCCCCAGTTATGCCTATCTAGGGACACTGTGTAGTTGGGTAGGCTTTGGAAAATGTTTGAGTAGTGGATGAGTGAATGAATGGGGGACGGAGGGCAGCTGTTGATGGGAGGCCACGCCTGGATCTAAAGACTTTCCAGGGTTTAATGGGGTGTCGTGTTGGGGCCTCTGCTTGGGCCACGTCTTTCCTCCTCCCCGGGGCCTCCACGTCTTACAAACCAGACTGGAGGGAGGGGCTATGCAGCCAGGGAGGGGCTGCGCAGCCCCTAGGGGCCAGGTCTCCTAGTACAGCGCCCACTCCCTCCCTGGGTTGGGTGGGGGTGGGGAGTGGAAGAGGTGAGGCCCCGGGCCGGCTGAGCCCAGCCGGGGCCCCTTCCCTGGGCCCTGCCACGGCAGCTTTCTACCTGCCTCGCCGGCCGCCCCTTCGCTGCCCCGGGCTGGGTGCGCCCAGCGGGCACCTGGCCCGCCACCCCGGGGGGCCCCGCCGCCGCCTCCGGAGCCGGCCCGGGGCGGCGGGGCGGGCCCGAGCGCTCCACGGCTCCGGGACCGGTCCCCCGGGGCGCGGCCGGGCAGCCGCCCCCGCCCCCCCCTCCCCGGGGGCCGGGCCGGGCTCCCGGGGGGCGGGGACTCGCCCAGTGGCAGCAGCGTCCGGGCCGGCGGCGGGCGCGGGGCGGCTTCCTGCAGGCGGCGCCGGGGCGAGCCGTTGCCCGCT